>NC_081345.1:59459848-59588566 GCF_029784015.1 Lycium ferocissimum | reverse complement strand
GTGGCGCGCAACATACCCATAACCAACACTCTACTGGACACGGCTCGTAGACACACCCTAGGACAGAACTGCTCTGATACCACTTTTGTCACGACCCAACTAGGGCCATGACAAGTACCCGGGGCTAACCACCGAGCACCGCTCATTCTATTACTCGTTCTGCGGTCATTTATTAGTCTCATACTTATAATCATGGAAAAACCATTTTTCACTTGAAACATATTTACTTTATATACATAAGCCCTTCGGCTATCAAAATAATATATGTACATACGATGAGAGACTGAGAGACCATACTACCCACACATACGTATCTACGAGCCTCTACTAGAGTACTAGACATATGGACGGGACAGGACCCCGTCGTGCCCAAAACATATATACACAAAAGAATAAATCAATGGCACCTCCGGAATAATGGAGTGCCCTCAAGTTAGCTGGTAGCTCCTATGAGTCTGGATCACCTCCCGGTCTACTTGTGGGCATGAACACAACGTTCAAAGAAAACGGACGTCAGTACGAATGTTGTACTGATTATGTAAGGCATAAAAAAAAATATAATACGTCAAAGAAATAGGGAAGCATCAGATGAGGAGCAACCTGTAACTGACTGTCAATTATAAAAGAAATAATGCATGATGGCTTACTTCATAAACATCATCATATCATATATATGCATATATGTATAAGCTGCTCGACCTTATAGGTACGGTGTGATAATCATTAGCCTGCGTCCAGGCCTCCCGCGTCTGGGGTACCATCTCATGTCGCCCACTAGTGGTGTCTGCCCATGCCGTCTAGACATGGTGTACACGCTGCCCGCCTTAGCAGTGTGTGCTCGGCCATATAGGCGTGGTGTAATATCATCATCATATACTCATCATAATACATGCATAAAAACTCAAAGACAACTATACTTTATCGGGGTGACATAAGGTCGTGAACCCCCGATTCTGTTATGGAGCATTCATAAGCATTCTGCCTCACCTTGAAGGAATTAGCATATAAGGTGAGTGTGTACAATAAACAACATCAGTGGATCATAGTTACCATCATTAGATTTGTAGGAACATCATATCATGAATTCTAGAATCTTTGGACTTAAGCTCATCATCATCATGTTCATAATATCTCTTATCTTTAACTCATATGGCTATTCATGAACATAGACTCTTAATTTTCCGGAATGTAGGAAATTCATGGAGAAGGAGGGAAAATCATACCATAAGATTCATGCCTTAGAAAGAAAGGACTAGCCTCACATACCTTTTTCGTTTAACTATTCTATTGCTTGCTCGTTCTCCTTCAATGCCCACGTTTCTACCTTCAAGAAAGTTCGTATGAACATTAGCTAATCGACTATAAGAACGTGCTTACTAAAGCTAGAGAAAATTGGGCAGCATTTCCTTTATTTATACAACTTTCCCCATATCACATATCGACTCCCAAACCTCCATAACAACATTCACAATATTATAGGCAACAATCATCATTCATCTACGTTATCCACATCTCTCAATTTCACTTCAATTTCACCATAATCATGGTCATAGTTCACTATTGCATTTTCTCACATATAATACTTATCCCATGTTCTAAATGGCATTTATAACATACTTATAATCACAACATATCAATAATCATGACTCAATCCAAGCTTTTACTCAAAAATGACACTATTCCCACATTCATGACCCATTTTCTATATTCTTCTACAATCCAAGTGTTTCAACTTATCAATACCTTAAACAACATGAAAATACCATAAAAATTACCTTAGATAGTGTAGGAATGATCCTTGAATGGAAATACTCTTCTTGCACCAAAACCCTAGTTCACTTCCATTGGAATTTCTTGGCTTGGATGAACTTCAATGAGTTTCATACACTTAATTTTGTTGGTTTGATGAAGTTGATCATAGATTTTTCTTGGGTTCTTGTGGATGAAGAGTGGAGAGGATTCTAGAGGGTTCTTGAGGTATGGAGTGAAAATGAAATGAAATAAATGAAGTTGGGGGTCCTTATATCAACTTAAAAATTGGACCGATGTTTGACATACGAACCAACATACGGTCCGTATCTTTTATCTGACCGTATGTCCGGACCGTATGTTTGGTCCAAGTGAAGGTCCTTATTTCGGGCACAACATACTGAGCCACATACGTGGCGATCGATGTTTTATACGCCGTGATGTTGGACCGTATGTTGCCCAACTTCCGGAATTCGTTCTCGTCGACTCGTTTGATCTCCAATCCTTATGGAACCTTCTTAACACTTGTTTAACACCTCATTAACAATCTAATGGACATTATAACTCTTCTCCAAACATCATCAAGCCATCATTAATTCGATACTCGTAAATCTTGCCCGACACACAACATATACCTTGTTTCCCTTAACAACTCCCGTATCCTACCTCGAATGTCTTTGAAATATCATTTAGGGTCATCAAATGTCATTCCTTACTTATTGAAACACCATATACTTCATGCTCTTCATTAGTCTATTCACTGTGCATCAACGAAAATTTTTTCGAGGTGTAACAGCATGCGTGCCAGATTTTGGAGGCAATTGCGATGATCATTTGCCACTTATTAAATTTGTGTACAACAATAGCTATCACTCTAGTATTCAGATGGCCCCATATGAAGATCTCTACGGGAGGAAGTGTAGATCGCCTATTGGAGGGTTTGAAGTGGGAGAGACAAAGTTAATGGGCCCAGATTTGATTCAGCGAGCGGTATAAAAGGTCAAGCTTATTCAAGAACGACTACTAACGGCTCAAAGTCATTAGAAATCCTATGCAGACAATCGTCGGTGAAACTTGGAATTCAAAGTTAATGATTGGGTATTCTTGAAGGTATCACCGATGAAAGGCGTGATGATATTTGGCAAGAAAGGGAATCTTAGTCCTCGGTACATTGGACCTTATAATATTGTCCGCAAGATAGGCCAAGTAGCGTATGAGTTAGATTTTCCTCCAAAATTAGAATCAGTCCACCCAGTGTTTCACGTATCCATGCTTCGCAAGTGTGTTGGAGATGTTACACCTCGCATTCTCAGAGCATGAGTATGCCACGTCCTTCACCATATTAATGGAGTATCGGAGACATTCCATGAAGTTTTGGAAGGTACAAGCCACGGGAAGTTCGTAACAATGAAGTAAAGGATGAATTACGATCTCGTAAGTCGTAACCGGGAAGGACAACCTTGAAACCAAAGGTCATGACCATTATCAAGTGTGATTAATCATAAATATCATGTATGGAGAGTTTTAGAAGATTCCGGGACCAAGCAAAGCGAAGAAAATAAGTTTGTCAAAAATTTGGAAAAAAAGTTGGTAGAATTCTGGACAGAATTTTAGGTCAACTTTGGAGGGGTATATCTCTGATTACATGAGGAGTTTTAAGGCGTTTCAAAAGCCTAAAATGAATTTTATCGAGTCTAGTTTCCAACGCAACAAACCATTCATCAATCCAACATCGGAGAAGGGAATTATGGACATTTTAAAACGGACAGTCAGAGGAACCCGAACCTGGGCGAGAATTCGGAAAATCCACTTAAAAGCCCACTTATGTTTTGACCCGGCCCAATCCGAATTTGGCACCTATAAAAGGGCCTCTACACTTCATTTTAGTCATTTTTCTTCAACTCCATAATCCTCTAGAACTTCCCTAACCTCTCCACACCTCTCTAGAATTTTTCACACTTCTCTCTCCACTACAAGAATATTCTTGAAGGCTCTCCACCATTCCAAAACATTCTATACCATCACAAAAGAGGATTAAACTCCAAAGCCCCAAGCTAAGTCATGGAGAAAGATTGTTCTTGTCTCCACTTAATGTTGTGATAAATTTGGTCTTGGAAGAAGTTGAGTGGGGTGAAGTTTTTTAGTGTAAGGTATGTTCTCCATTCTATTTCTCATGATTAAGTTGATTTGAAGGTTTAGCAAGTCCTATAAAAGAAGAGAATCATAGTATAGAAGTTACAAATTATTAAAGTGAAGATGATGACTGTGGAATGAATTTGAAAGGATATTTTGGATTAATTTGAGATAAAGGTGTACATAATTACTTTTATAAACATAAGACTCATCCAAGTCTCACCAACTCCAACCCAACCCCATACCCCCACCCACACCCCACTATATATAAATAATATATATACACGCACATACATATACATGCACCCCCACCCCCAACCACCATGGGACCATACTACCCCACACACGCGTATCTACGACAACATTTTTTTCTCTACCGGAATACTAGACATATGGACGGGACGGGACCCCGTCGTGCCCAATCATGAATATATACATATATGTACCAAAATAATATAAAAGAATAATCAATGGCACCTCCGGACAATGGAGTGCTCACAAGTCGCTACTAGCTCCTATGGATCGGCACCGTCTCCTTGCCTACTGTGGGCATGAACACAGCGTCCAAAGAAAACGGACGTCGCACGAACATTGTACCGAGTATGTAAGGTGAATGAAATAAGCATAATAAGAATATCGTAAGTCATGAGATGGAGATACAACCGCGCCTCATTTTTAAGCATCATTACATGTCATATACATTCGTCATACATAAGCATATCATGTACATTATCATAACGCATACTTTATCATATCACATATACATCATCATACCATACATGCATCGTCGTATCAATCATACATCATCATGTCGTTAACCCGCGTCCGGGTAACCATCATATGCCGCCCACTAGTGGTGTCATGCCCGGCCCTCTAGGCTCGGTGAAATCATAGCAGCCCGCCTTAGCGGTGACATGCCCGGCCATCTAGGCACGGTGGAATCGTATGCAGTCCGCCTTAGCTGTGACATGCTCGGCCAATTAGGCGCGGTGGAATCTCATCATCATCATATATCATGCATTCATCATCATACATTATACATCATCATAAAGTCATCACTATCATTCATTTCATAGACATATCATTATACATATATCATCAATTCATACATTAGAACTTGAAGCAAGTATAGTTGTGTCGGGGTGACGTAAGGTCGTGGACCCCCGACTTCATTATGGAGCATTCGTAAGCATTCTGCCTCACCTTGAAGGAACAAGCATAAGGTGAGTGTATACAATGATCAACATCAATGGGCTACGTATAGCTTCATTAGCTTAATTGGAACATCATATCATAGGCTATAGCATCTCTAGACTTAAGCTTATCATTATCATTATCATAATCGTAACATATCTCTTATCTCGTATGGCTATTCGTGAACAATGACTCATAGTCTTCTCGAAGATGGAACATTCGTAATTAAAGAGGAAATTCATGCCATAGGACTCATGCCTTAGAAGGAAAGGATTAGCCTCACATACCTTTGTCGTTTAACTATTCTATCGCTTGCTCGTTCTCCTTGAATGCACTTGTTTATACCTTCAATGGAATTCGTGTCGTCATTAGCTAAACAATCATGAAAACGTACTTACTAAAGCTAGAGAAATTTGGGCAGCATTTCCTTTGTTTATACTACTTTCCTCCATATTCCATATCAACTCCCAACATTCATAACAACAATCACAATATCACTAACAACAATCGTCATTCATTTACGTGATTCACATTTCACAATTTCACTTCAATTCTCCATAATTCATGACTAAAGTCCATTATCGCATTCTTTCATATCCAATACTTATTTCATGTTCTAAATATCATTTATAACGTATTTATAATCATCAACATACCATTTTCATGATTCAATCCAACTACTATTTCAATAATGACATTATTCACCCATTTGATGACCCATTTCCTATACTCTTCTACAATCCATGTGTTTCAACTTATAATACTTCAAATAACATGAAAAGGTCATGAAACTTACCTTAGATGATGGAGGAATAAGCCTTGGATGACAATTACCCCTTTTCCACCAAAACCCTATTTCATCTCTCTTGGGTTTTCTTGGTTTGGATGACTTTTAATGGGTTTCCTTCACTTGATTCACTTGATTTCTTGTCGTTGATCTTTGATTTCTATTGTTTTCTCATGGATGAAATGTTTGGAGTGTTCTAGAGCTTTCTTGAAGTGTGGAGGTGAAAGATGAAATGAAATGAAATGAAAAAGGGTCCCTTATATAAAATCAAGTTCGGCCCCGACCAAGATATACGGACCAACATACGGTCCGTATGTTTTCTACGGCCGTATGTTGGCCGTATATTTGGTCCAGTGAATTATGTATTCGGGCTGAATCTACGGTTGGACATACGGTCCATAGATTTTATACGGCCAGTATGTCTGGCCGTATGTTTGTCCAGTTTTTCCGAGAGTTGTTTCGTCGACTCGTTTGATCTCCGATCCTTATGGAACCTTCTTAACACTTGTTTATCACTTCAATACCAATCTAAGGGATGTTATAACTCTTCCTTAGGGCATCATTCATACACCATTACTCAATACTCGTAATTCTTACCCGTTACTCAACATATGACTCGCTTTCCTTAACAACTTTCTTTCCTTAACTCGAATGTCTTTGGAAATCTTAATTAGGATCATCAAATACTATTTCTTACTTGTCCAAACCTCGTATACATCATACCCCTCGCTCGTCTATTCACTGTACGCTAACGGGGAATTTTTCGAGGTGTAACATTCTTCCCCCCTTTTGGAACATTCGTCCTCGAATGTTAAGTCGTCGGGGATTCTAGAAAAATTTCGCCAGAGTTTCCCCTATAATATGGCACTACCATCCTATCACAACAACCCATAATATCATTGCCTCACAGGGCCACAACACAATAGCAATATAAATTGGCCACACACGACCCATATGCATAAAAGAAAAGCATACATACCTTATCATTTCGACGTCTCATCATAGATCTCTTCCGGGGGCTGAAATAAATGCGGATATGTGGATTTCATCTTCTCTTCCGCTTCCCAAGTCATCTCTTCCCGATTGTTATTTCGCCATAGGACTTTAACTGAAGCTATTTCCTTATTTCGAAGTCTTCGTACTTGCCTGTCTAATATGGCAATAGGCACTTCTTCATAAGCTAGCTTTTCTGTGATCTGAACATCATCTATTGGCACAATCTTTGTGGGATCTCCCACACATTTGCGGAGCATAGAAATATGGAATACTGAGTGAACTAATTCCAGCTCTGAAGGCAAATCTAATTCATACGCCACTTGACCCAGTTTGCGGATGATTTTGTAGGGTCCAATATACCGAGGACTTAACCTTCCTTTCTTACCAAATCTCATCACCCCTTTCATTGGTAATACTTTCAAGAATACCCAGTCATTAACTTGAAATTCTAAATCTCGCCGGCGGTTATCCGCATAAGATTTTTGGCGACTTTGGGCTGTCAATAATCGATCTCGGATCACCTTGACTTTTTCTACCGCTTGTTGAATCAACTCGGGGCCTATTAATTGCACTTCTCCGACATCAAACCATCCAATTGGAGATCTACATTTCCTTCCATATAAAGCTTCATACGGAGCCATTTGGATACTGGAATGATAGCTATTGTTATAGGCAAATTCGATTAGGGGTAAGTGGTCATCCCAACTACCACCAAAATCTAAAACACATGCTCTTAGCATATCCTCCAAGGTCTGTATAGTACGCTCGGCTTGTCCGTCAGTTTGCGGATGAAATGCCGTGCTGAGCCTTACTTGAGTACCTAGACCTTCTTGAAAGGATTTCCAGAACTTAGCTGTAAACTGTGCTCCTCTGTCTGTGATGATAGATATTGGAATACCATGAAGTCTCACAATCTCCTTAAGATATAACCTCGCATAATCTTTAGCCGAGTAGGTGGTTCTGACTGGGAGGAAATGAGCTGCTTTTGTCAATCTATCCACAATCACCCATATAGAATCATACTTGCCTCGAGAGCGGGGCAATCCTACAATAAAATCCATATTGATCACTTCCCATTTCCACGTAGGAATTTCTATTGCTTGCAATAATCCCCCTGGCTTTTGATGTTCTACCTTTACTTGTTGGCAATTTGGACATTGTGCTACAAATTCCGCTATGTCTCTTTTCATGCCATCCCACCAATACATCAATTTAAGATCATGATACATCTTTGTCGTTCCTGGATGAATAGAATACCGAGAGTAATGAGCTTCTTCTAGAATTCGGCGGCGTAACTCTGCTACATTCGGAACACATAGCCTATTCTGATACCTGAGAACCCCATCCGCTGAGACTTCAAATGGTGACTTTTCTTTTGGGAATTTCACACCTTTATAATACTTCAATTTGGGATCCTCGTATTGGCGCTCTTTTATTTTCGCATCCAAGGACGAAACTGTGGGATTGTTAACACTAACTCCTGCATCGCCTGAATCAATTATACATACTCCAAGATTAGCTAGTTGATGGAGTTCATGAATCATTTCTTTCTTCTCCAAAGGGCACTTCACATAGGCTACCCATTGATCGGCGACTAAGCGCATCCGCTACTACATTTGCCTTTCCGGGTGGTATAAAGATATTCACATCATAATCTTTCAATAGTTCTAACCACCGCCGCCGCCAGCATTTAACTCCTTTTGTTTGAAAATATATTGGAGACTCTTATGATCTGTATAGATATCAACATGCACGCCATACAAATAATGTCTCCACATTTTCAATGCATGAATAACTGCAGCCAATTCAAGATCATGAGTTGGGTAGTTCTTTTCATGTTTTCGCAGCTGTCTCGAAGCATAAGCAATGACTTTTCCATGCTGCATTAATACACATCCTAACCCAACACCGGAAGCATCACAATACACAACATAGCCATCCGGCCCTTCTGGAAGTGTTAAAACTGGAGCTGAGGTTAACCCGTCCTTCAACTCTTGGAAGCTACGCTCACAAGCGTCATTCCACTGAAATTTTGCTGATTTCTGGGTCAACTTCGTCAATGGGGCTGAAATAGATGAAAAGCCCTCTACGAATCTTCTATAATAACCCGCCAAACCCAGAAAACTACGAACTTCTGTAGGCGTCGTAGGCCTTGGCCAAGTCTTCACGCCTTCAATCTTTTCGAGTGTCAACTCTAATGCCATCATCTGAAATAACATGGCCCAAGAATGTCACCGAATTTAGCCAAAACTCGCACTTTGAAAATTTTGCATACAACTCCCGAGTACGGAGAATTCCAAGAACAATACGTAGATGATCCGCATGTTCTGATTCTGTGCGAGAATACACTAAAATATCATCAATGAATACTATCACGAACAGATCTAAGAGAGGCTTGAATACATTATTCATTAAATTCATAAATACCGCCGGAGCATTAGTTAGCCCAAACGACATCACTCGAAATTCATAATGGCCATATCTTGTCCTGAATGCTGTCTTGGGAATATCTTCTTCTCTGACTCTCACTTGATGATAACCCGACCTCAAATCTATTTTGGAAAACCACTTGGCACCTTGTAGTTGATCAAATAAATCATCAATTCTTGGAAGAGGATACCTGTTCTTTATCGTCACCTTATTCAACTGTCTATAATCAATACACATTCGTAGGGAGCCATCTTTCTTTTTCACAAATAAGACTGGCGCTCCCCACGGTGATGAACTCGGGTCTAATGAACCCCTTTTCGAGCAAATCTTTCAACCGAGCCTTTAATTCTTTCAATTATACCAGAGCTATTCGATAAGGAGGAATAGAAATAGGCTTGGTATCCGGCAACACATCAATGGCGAAGTCAATCTCTCTTTCTGGAGGAAGGCCTGGAAGTTCATCTGGGAATACATCCGGAAACTCATTCACTACCGGAACGGATTGGAAAGTTAGCGATGTTGCCTCGTGTCACGAACTCGGACTAAATGATAAATATAGCCCTTAGCTATCATCTTTCTTGCCTTAAGGTAGGAAATAAACCTACCTCTTGGAGTTGCCGTATTACCTTTCCATTCAAGCACGGGCTCTCCCAGAAATTGAAATCGAACTAATTTCATTCGGCAATCAACATTAGCATAGCATGAGGCCAACCAATCCATACCCATTATAACATCAAAGTCTAGCATTTCTAGCTCAACTAAATCAGCTTTGGTTTGGCGATCACATATCACAATTATACAATCTTTATACACTTGTTTAGCTATCACGGGATCACCAACCGGAGTAGACACCTCAAAAGGTTTAATTGGCTCGGGTTTCACCCCAATACGATTAGCAACATAGGGAGTAATATATGATAACGTGGAACCCGGATCTATCAATGCATACACATCATGAGAAAACACAGTCAATGTACCTGTAACCACATCCGGGAGACGACTCGAGATCCCGTCGTCCGGCTAAAGCATATAAGCGGTGCCGTGTGGCACCCGAAGTAGATGCTCCCCCCTCGGCCTCTACCTCGCCCGCCGGGAGTCCGGGGGAGTCCGCCCCCGTAGGACGTACTGAGGAGGAACCTGCTGCTGATCCTGTGGGCTGAACCCCACCTCTACCATATCTCGAAGGACAGTCTCGCATCAAGTGTCCTGTCTGCCCACAAATATAACATGCATCTATGCCTTGGCGACATGGCCCTGAGTGCAATTTTCTGCACTGACTGCATCGGGGAACGGGTGGTCTCCCCTGACTGTAATCTCCCCCAAACTGAGAACCTGGGGCCCTCGAACTCTGGCCCTGTCCTGAACGGAAAGAGCGATCAGATCTCCTGCCTGTAAACCGGGGAGGTGCACTCGTCACTGACTGGCCTGAGTGCCTAGAATATGTCTGCCTCGATCCCCCTCTATAATCACTACCTGTGCCCATAGATCTGGCCCTTTTGCTTTGCCCTCTATCAACATCACGATCACCCCCTTGCGGAGGTTGTTGTCCTTCAAGATTTTGGGCATGGGCTTGAATGCGGGAAATATCCATCCCATCTTGCAATGAAGCCGTCAAGCAATCTTTAAATAAATGTGGCCCTAAGCCACTCACAAATCTGTGCACCCGATCTCCCATATCGGCCACCATAGTAGGAGCATATCTAGCCAAAGAATTAAATTGAAGGCTATACTCCCGGGCGCTCATGTTACCTTGCTTCAAATTTAAAAATCTATCCGCTCTAGCTCGGCGGACCTCGGGTGGCAAATAATGACGAATGAAAGCATCAACAAATTCTTGCCACACGGGAGGAGGCGCATTCTCTTGCCTCGATGCTATCCAATTATTGTACCATAAAACCGCCACATCTCGGAGTCTATATGATGCCAACTCCACTGATTCGGTCTCGAAAGAATGAATAATCCGCAACGTTCTCAACATTTCATCAATAAAGCCTTGCGGGTCTTCATCCGGCTTTGACCCAAAGAATTCCGGAGGATTTAAGCTCATGAAGTCACGGGCTCTAGTACTAGCCGAACGATCACTTGGGCCCGTATTTTGCCTTTGTGCCTGAGCGGCAACCAACTGTGTCAATAAATTAATAGCCTCGGTCACTTGTTGACCCGATGTAGCCGGTGGAGGAACCGGAGGCATAGGAGCTGGAACAGAAGCCCCTTCTTGCTCTTCCGTAATAGGCGGAGTAGTGGAGGCATTAGATGGAGCCTCATTATGTGATTCATCCTCATCTACATTCATAGGCGGCTCTCTTTTCGCCCGCCTCTTTGTCGTAGTCTTGCCCCTCTGGGCGGCTTTAGCTTTTCCTTTTGGCGGCATTCTGAAATCACAACATACTCATTAGGGAGGATTAAATCTTATACTCGGCTCTATCGCACGATTTCATGAGAAGAAAGATGGTCATTTTTCCTAAATGCCCCGTAGCCTCTTGTTTATTAGCGTGGCGCGCAACACACCATAAACAAGACTCTACTAGACACGGCTCGTAGACACTTCCTAGGACTGAACGCTCGATACCACTTCTCGTCACGACCCGAACTACGGGCCATGACGGGTATCCGGGCTAACCACCGAACACCACTCATTCCGTTATCTATATGCTCTCATTTATAATATATGCTCATAATCATGAAAATATATCATCATTTGAAACATAATTACTTTTATAAACATAAGCCCTTCGGCTATCAAAATAACATACATACACGCACATACATATACATGCAAACCATGGGACCATACTACCCACACATGCGTATCTACGAGCCTCTACTAGAATACTAGACATATGGACGGGACAGGACCCCGTCGTGCCCAATCATGAATATATACATATATGTACCAAAAGAATAATCAATGGCACCTCCGAAAATGGAGTGCTCACAAGTCGCCTACTAGCTCCTATGGATCGGCACCGTCTCCTTGCCTACCCGTGGGCATGAACACGGCGTCCAAAGAAAACGACGTCGCACGAACATTGTACTGAGTATGTAAGGCAAGAATGAAATAAGCATAATAGGAATATCATAAGTCATGAGATGGAGATACAACCCGTGCATCTTTTTAAGCATCATTACATTTCATATACATTCATCATACATAAGCATATCATGTACATTATCATAACGCATACCTTATCATGTCACATATACATCATCATACCATACATGCATCGTCACATCAATCATACATCATCATGTCGTTAACCCGCGTCCGGGTAACCATCATATGCCGCCCACTAGTGGTGTCATGCCCGGCCCTCTAGGCTCGGTGAAATCATAGCAGCCCGCCTTAGCGGTGACATGCCCGGCCATCTAGGCACGGTGGAATCGTATGCAGCCCGCCTTAGCGGTGACATGCCCGGCCAATTAGGCGCGGTGGAATCACATCATCATCATATATCATGCATTTATCATCGTACATTATACATCATCATAAAGTCATCACTATCATTCATTTCATAGACATATCATAGTTCTATCATAAGTTAATATCATTATACATATATCATCAATTCATACATTAGAACTTGGAAGCAAGTATAGTCATGTCGGGGTGACGTAAGGTCGTGGACCCCCGACTTCATTATGGAGCATTCGTAAGCATTCTGCCTCACCTTGAAAGAACAAGCATAAGGTGAGTGTATACAATGATCAACATCAATGGGCTACGTATAGCTTCATTAGCTTAGTTGGAACATCATATCATAGGCTATAGCATCTCTAGACTTAAGCTCATCATTATCATTATCATAATCGTATCATATCTCTTATCTCGTATGGCTATTCACGAACAATGACTCATAGTCTTCTCGAAGATGGAACATTCGTAAGAAAGAGGAAATTCATGCCATAGGACTCATGCCTTAGAAGAAAAGGATTAGCCTCACATACCTTCGTCGTTTAACTATTCTATCGCTTGCTCGTTCTCCTTTAATGCACTTGTTTATACCTTCAATGGAATTCGTATCGTCATTAGCTAAACAATCATGAAAACGTACTTACTAAAGCTAGAGAAATTTGGGCAGCATTTCCTTTGTTTATACTACTTTCCTCCATATTCCATATCAACTCCCAACATTCATAACAACCATCACAATATCACTAACAACAATCGTCATCCATTTACGTGATTCACATTTCACAATTCACTTCAATTCTCCATAATTCATGACTAAAAGTCCACTATCGCATTCTTTCATATCCAATACTTATTTCATGTTCTAAATGTCATTTATAACGTATTTATAACATCAACATAACCATTTCCATGATTCAATCCAACTACTATTCAATAATGACATTATTCACCATTTGATGACCCATTTGCTATACTCTTCTACAATCCATGTGTTTCAACTTATAAATACTTCAAATAACATGAAAGGTCATGAAACTTACCTTAGATAATGGAGGAACAAGCCTTGGATGATATTACACCTTTTGCACCAAAACCCTATTTCATCTCTCTTGGGTTTTCTTGATTTGTATGACTTTTAATGGGTTTCCTTCACTTGATTCACTTGCTTTCTTGTTGTTGATCCTTGATTTCTATTGATTTATCATGTATGAAGTGTTTGGAACACTCTAGAGGTTTCTTGAAGTGTGGAGGTGAAGTTTGAAATGAAATGAAATGAAAAGGGTCCCTTATATAAAATGAACTCGGCCCCGACCAAGATATACGGACCAACATACGGTCCGTATGTTTTCTACGGGACCGTATGTCCGGCCGTATATTTGGTCCAGTGGAATATGACATTTCGGGGCTGAATCTACGGTTGGACATACGGTCCATAGATTTTATACGGCCGATGTCCGGCCGTATGTTTGCCCTAAACGTTATAACTCTTTCTTTTTTCCGAGAGTTGTTTCGTCGACTCGTTTGATCTCTGATCCTTATGGAACCTTCTTAACACTTGTTTATCACTTCAATACCAATCTAAGGGACGTTATAACTCTTCCTTCAAAAGGGCATCATTCATACACCATTAACTCAATACTCGTAATTCTTATCCGTTACTCGACATATGACTCGCTTCCCTTAACAACTTTCTTTCCTTAACTCGAATGTCTTTGGAAATCTTAATTAGGATCATTATTGGGGGGGGGGGGGGGGGGGGGGGTGAGAGAGGAGGGTGCGAGGTTGGGTGAGGGGTAGGATGGGGGTGGGGTGGGGGGTAGGGTGGGGGTGGGGTGCAAAAACCAAAACAAATGTCAAAACTTTTTTTTCAAAAGTTTTTTTTTGGGGGGGGGGGGGGGGGCGGTAGGGGTGCAAGGAGGGGTAGGGTGAGGGGTGGGGTGGGGTGCAAAAAACCAAAACAAATGTCAAAACTTTTTTTTTTTCAAAAAAAATATTTTGGGGGGGGGGGGGGGGAGGGGTGAGAGAGGAGGGTGCGAGGTTGGGTGGGGGGTAGGATGGGGGTGGGGTGGGGTAGGGTGGGGTTGGTGAGGGGTTGGGAGTGGTTGGGGTTTGGTGGTTGGTGGAAAGAACTTGTGAACTTGTTTTCCCTACTTTTATTAGGGAAGTCATTTTTCTCAATTTTGAGAAAAATGTTTTTCAAAATTTTTGACCAAACGAACATGAGAAAATTGGAAAAAAAATTCAGAAAATGTTTTCCTCCGTACCGAACACACCCTAAATTGAATATAATTCTTTGATTATGGTATTGTGGATATTATTATGGTTAGTTGAGAAATTTGAAAAACATCGTGTGGGATGTTTTATGGAGCCTATTGTTGTTGATAATATTGTTTGATCCATAGTCTTTTATTGTTGTTGTTATTGGTTGTTAGATTGTGATTTCGGAAATAGGCATATAAACGGGGGAGAGTCTTGCTATAATTTTGGCAAAGATTCTAAACGGAATTAAATTGAAGGCTTAAGATGAGCGTATGGCATTGAGCCTAATAATAGTATGAATGGTTTATATGTAGATTTACGAGCTTGGAAGGATAAACGTTGAACGACTACGGCGACCGAAAGGTATGTTAAGGCTCGTCCCTTTCTTTCAAAGGCCTGATTCCTATGATATGATTCCATAAGTATTTCCATAACCTCCTTGATTTCAAAAGCTAGAAGTTTATGACTCTTAAAGCTTCTTATGATGCTAAAAATGAGAATGTTTTTATGAGGGTTACGTGAGGATAATTTTATGCTTAAAGGTCTCAAATATGATTTCAACGATGATGTGAAGATGTTAAGCTATTTCATGATTTTCTCGATTTATTTCATTGTTGTTGATCTCACCTTATAAATTATTCCTTCAAGGTGGGATAAAGCGATAGTTTTTATTTGAACTCCTATGCATGCCATGTGTATAATATATGTATATGGCTATTTTGTGACGTTACAGAGTTCTATTATTTCATTTTGATTATGCACTGCACTCATTTTCATTCTTCATGTATATATAAGGCACAGTTGACAAGGGGTGACGCTGTGACTTTTGTTGTATATATATAAGGCACAGTTGATAGGGGGTGACGCTGTGACATTTGTTGTGTGTATATATGGCACAGTTGACAGGGGATGACGCTGTGGCCTTGGTGTGATGTATATATGGCACAGTTGACAGGGGGTGACGCTGTGGCCTTTGTTGTGATGTGTATATGCATGGCACAGTTGACAGGGGGTGACATTGTGGCCTTTGTTATGATGCGTATATGTATGGCACAGTTGACAGGGGGTGACGCTGTGGCCTTTGTTGTGATGTGTATATATATGGCACAGTTGACAGGAGGTGACGCTATGGCCTTTGTTGTGATATTTCTATGGATATATGTGTTTCTTTGATATAGCTATCTTTGAAGCATTTATTTTGCCCATTCATTGACATGTCTCAAATGTTTTCCAGGATTTTATGTACATGTTGATTTCATGCCTTACATACTACACTATTCGTACCGACCCCCTTTTCTTCGGGTCGCGTTTCATGCCCGTGCATGTACGGAATAAGTCCGGGTGATCCTCCGGTTTAGGACTTCAGCTCAGCTGCTTGGAGGGCTCTAGTGTTCCGGAGCTCGAGTCGTTGTGGTATAGATCCTTTGACATAGGTTTTGTTATACTCTTAGAGGTCTACAGACATGTGTGGGTTGCGTATATACGGTTTGATCAGCTATGCAGATGTAGTTCGTTTTGGATATTCCCATGCATAGTGGCGACCTATATTTTATGCTTATATTTTGTTATGTTTGGTTAAGTAGTATTTGTGGCTTCTCAAGAGACATGTTCTTTTTTATGTATGATATGATGAGTTTACGGCGTGCTATTCACAGATTGCCATATTGTTTCCTTTTCCCTCGATCATATCGAGCAGGTTCGTATACGGGTGTCCAGTTCGGGCACTAGTCATGGCCCAGCTGTTTAGGTCGTGACAGGAGATCCCTCCAGGATTATACCCGTAGACGATGTACAACTCACTAAGAAGTTGTCCTATGAGGAAATACCTGCTGCTATTCTTGATAGGCAAGTTCGAAGACTTGGGACCAAGGACGTAGCTTCAGTCAAAGTCCTGTGGAGGAAGGATAACAGGGAAGAAATGACTTGGGAAGCTGAGGAGGACATGAAATCTAGATACCCGCGTTTATTTCCACCACCAGAAGACGTGTTGGAACGAGCCATCGCACCCATCGTATGTAATGCTTTTCTAACATGATTTCTGGGCCGTGTGTGGCCAGTGCAAATATAAATGCAGATGCCCGGTGGGGCATTGTATATTCTGGGATGTTGTAACAGGATAGTAGTGGTACAATTACAGGGGAAGCTCTTGTAAAATTTTCGTAGAAATTCCTGAAAACTTTAACATTCGAGGACGAATGTTTCTAAGGGGGGAGGCTAAGGGGGGAGGATGTTACACCTCGTAGTTTTGGACATTGAGGTTCGTTAGGTGGTGGTTTTTTTAATTGCGATCTGGAGTGATATGCGCCTATTTTATGGTTATAAGGGTTTACGATCATGTATGAGAAGTATTGGAAGGATTGGAGGTCAAATGGGCGGAAGATGAAAAATTGGGCGAACTGGGCAGAATTGCCCTTCGCGTTCGCGAGATGGCCTCGCGTTCGCGATGGCCATGGAAATTCCAGACCATCGCGTTCGCGAGAGGACCTCGCGTTCGCGAAGGCCAATTAGAAAGTCGGTTCCATCGACTTTGAACCCCTATATAAAGGGTAGAACCCCCTTTTTTTCATCATTATTTCCAGAAAAACCCAGAAAACAGATGAGGGAGGTGAGCATATCATAAAATTGAGTGATTTTCAAGCGGCGAAGTATTAGTTTAGGTTCGGATAGCATGTCGTCGTGATTGTAGTATCGTTTTGCGGTGGATTTTGGTTTGGATTCTAGACGAATACTGAAGATATTGTTGTTCTTGTAAGAATAAGGTATGAATCTCTCCGTATTGATAGTAGTCTTGGTTTCTTTACGAAGACAGAGCTGTTAGATAGTTATAAAATGATTTTGTTGGTGGAAATACAGGATAAGCACCATATGGGATGTTTATGAAGTATTTTGGTATTAAGAATATTATGGTTGATGTTGGTATTGTTGTTGTTGTCGTTGTTAGTTGCTGATTGAGATTTCGGGCTAGGCATATAAATAGGGGAATCTTTGCCCGATTTTCGGCAGGATATAAAATAGTTTGACTTGAAAACTTGGAACAAGTGTGTGATAATGAGTCTAACATTAGTGTAAATCCTCTCGATTGTAGATTTGCGAGCTCGGATGGATAAGCGTAGCTAATAGGAGGTCGAACAGGTATGTTAAGGCTCGTCCCTTTCTTTCAATGGTGTGATTCCTATGTTATGACTTCACATATATTTCCATCCTCTTCTTACCTCCGAAAGTTAGATGTCCATGATTCTTAAGAAGTTTCTTATGACGCCAAAAATGAGATGTTTCTATGATGATTAAGATGACAATGACGATTTCATGTTTAAAGGTCCCAAGCTTATGGTTTCAATGTGAATATGAGAATGTGGAGCTATTTCTTGATTTTCTCAATTTTATTCATGGATGATGACTCTATTTCTAAAGATTTCAAAGTGTATGAATTGACGCTTTATGAGGTTTATGATCTTACTCTATGTTTTCCCTTGATGTTATTCTTCATTGATAGTCTCACCTCATAATGCTAGTTCCTTCAAGGTGAGACACGACGATCATGATTATTCCATAATACAATCGGAGGTTACCGACCTTACGTCACTCCGATGGAGTTATAACTTTTGATTGGGCTCTTATGCATGCTTATGTTATGATGATTACACCGCGCCTATACGGCCGGGCAGCACCACTACAGTGAGCATAGTGGGCGGCTTATGGATGATTACACCGTGCCTATACGGCTGGGCAGCACCACTATGGTGGGCATAGTGGGCGGCTTATGGATGATGATAATAACACCGTGTCTATATGGCACGGGCAGCACCACTAGTGGGCGGCGTGAGATGATTACCCCGGACGCGGGCTAATGGTGTTATTTGATTCAGACAGTTTATGTATGTATGTGTAATATGTTTAAAAGGTAAAAGTGAGCATGCATGATTCCTCCTTAAGAGGCAAGCGATTCTGATTATACCTTTCCGCTTTATGTCTTCTATATTCCCTTATTATGTTATCATACATGCCTTACATACTCAGTACATTGTTCGTACTGACGTTCTTTCTTTTATGGACGATTCGTTCATGCCCGCATGTAAATAGGTAGATGCACCTGATCCTTAGGAGCTCCGTCAGCGACATCTTGAAAGCGCTCCAGTTGTTCCGGAGCTACAGCTCATTGGTACTACTCTTGTGTAGGGCATGGTGAAATCCTGCCCCGTCCTTGTGGATTTATGTATCTTATTGGAGACTCGTAGACAGACGTATGTGGATAGATGTCTCATAACTTGATCTGTCCTTATTGTTGTATAATATTTTGGTAAGACATGTTGACATAAGCTTATGAATGTTGCCACTGATGACAGTATTGAGTAATATATGCATAAATTGTCCATATGGCCCACTTAGTAGTGAAAATGGAATGTTAGACCGGAGGTGCTCGGTAAGCGAGTGTTGGGTACCCGTCATGGCCTCTAGCGGGGTCGTGACAGGTATATCATGGTACATGTAACTTAGGGTCATCATGAACAAAATAGAATCCCTAGGTTTATGGAACGTGGCGCGGGGAAGAACAATGGTGTTCCCACATGTGGATAGAAACCCTCCATACCTTAATCGCTCCAAAACTTATAGAAAAAGGATGAACTTGAAGAAGAATCCAAAACGCTTTAATCTTGAATCCTTGTGATGGGTTTTCTTGAAAACCCAAGGTTAGAACAATAAATTTCTATTTATAATTCATGGATATATGTTAGAATTTAGTTGAATGTCTTGGAATAAGCTTAACCTAGTGTAGTAGGATGAGGGGAGGAGAAAAACTTCATTCTAAGGCTTGAGGAGAATGAAAAATATGAAAAAAGGGCTGAAAATGCGAATATATACTGTTGAACCATCGGGCCATTCTAGGGTCCCTTTTACTGTCCGTAAAAGTGACCGTAAATTGATTACAGTGACTTGATATTCCTCCTCCTCATTTACTATCCAAAATACGGACCGTAAAATATTCTACGGTACAAGGTACGGTCTGCAAAAATTGTAGGTATCATAAAACCCACCCTAAATAGGTAACAGTGATCTGGGTTTCCTGAGGTTTATCTGCGATCCATTTTAAGGGCCGTAAAACAATTTATGGTCCGTAAATCCCGGGGTAAAAACGTAGATTGCTGAACTGAAGTGAATTTAATCCTAACACTCCTCGTCTTGGTTTTCTAAGTCCCTGAATCATGAATATGGTTTAGTATGAAGGTACAAGGTATTGCACTTCTATTCTCTAGATGACATAGTTTTATAATTTGTTCATCGTAATCATTCCGAATACCGTGAACTCATTACGTAATCAGCATAGACTCATGTTCAATATCCCATGAGCTTCAGTTATGACATGTCAGTTTATTATGAATACATGTCTCAGTCTTGTTCTATTCAGTGTTCCAGTATCATGTAACTTAGTATGATTCAGTATTTATTGATCAAGTATTACAGTATGTGTCTCAGTTCCAGCTTTTAAATCCTTGAATGTTGAACACCTGTATTTGGGCCTGAGGCCGTAGTTTATGCTTTATGCATCTTGGGCCTGATTATGTATACGTATACTTGGGCCCGATGCCGTAGCTTGTGCACTTATATATTGGGCCTAAGGTCGTAGCTTATTTACTCAGATAAACTGGTGGTTTCTCATTCATAACAGGGAGTACTTATGTTCGATTTTCGGTTACGTTTTACGGTTTTCGGTTTCAACATTTTACCTATTTGTTCTTTTAGTTGTTTTACATACCAGTGCAATTCAAACGTACTGACATCCCCTTTTATTGCCTGGGGGCCTGCATTTCATGATGTAGGTACAAACCTATAAGTTAATGATTCGGAGCTCTAGGATTCTCATACCAACTATTTGGTGAGCCCCAGTTCTTTCGAGGCATTATCATTACTTTACAGTATATCAATATTTACAGACAACCAGTGTTTTCAGTACTTCATTAGAGGCTTCATAGACTAGAGTAGCAGCTACACAGAGTCCAGGCTATTAATGTTAAGCAATGTTGGCTACACATATGTTTTCGACTTATATTAGTGTTCTCACACTTTGCATTCAGACTTTCAGTATATCAACATATGTTAGTTTATTTTACGCATTCAGTATGTTATGATATCACATGTTAATTCAGCTAGCCAATTGGTTCGCTCGGTCATAGGTAGTCAGGCACTGGGTGCCGTGTTACGTCCAGGCCCAGGTTCGGGACGTGACAAATCTTGGTATCAGAGCACTAGGTTCAAGTGTCCTAGGGAGCCTATGAAGCAGTGTCCAGTGGGTTTTCCTTTATATGTGTGTGCTGGCCACACATATAAACGATTAACTACCAAGACATTCAGGATTTTTTTATTTCATCTATTCTAGATCGTGCCATGAGGCTTAGAGCAATAATAAACCATCTCTTCCTATCGAATTACGTACGTTTCGAATGTGCAAGCGACGCAGCGGATTCAAGGTCAATTGAGATATACCATAAGGGTACAATTGTAAAAATACTTCTTTGGTAACGAATGAGACTTGAGGTGATATTGAAAGTGGAATAAAGTGTACATCGCCTGAGAAGGGGTGTTGTATAATAAATTTGGCAGTTGAATAATAGCGATGTACTTGAGAAAAGAGAATAAGAGACTGCAGGAAGAGAACAACAGAGAAATTAGCAAAGGAGCTAGTGCCGGGGAAACGTAAATCATGAAGGATCTCGGGGTGGTGGGGCGGAGCGAGTTTTCTACGGAGGTCATCGGGACCCAACTCCATCTGCACCGGTGCACAGTCTCGAGGTCCAAATATGATCAGAAAAGGCAGTTCAGCTAGAAATAGAGTTTCAGAGCACCAGACTCTCAGTCACAGGCTAGTGTAGGCCACAAACATTTTTAGAATCCTATGCGCAACAAGTGTGATAAGAGGCACCATGGGGTGTATCATTCAGGCATGGATGTGTGTTTTGGGTGCAGCAAGTAGGGTCACTATCTAAAGGGGCGCCATTAGTGAAACAGAGTACCGGAGGAAGTGTGGCTCGGTCCACTAATTCAGTAGCTTTTCAAAACTCTCAAGCCCAAAGCAGAGCGTAAGTAGCTAAGTTCGGTAATACAGGCCTCTGTCAAAACTGTTTATATGTTTTAGTAGCTCGTCAAGACTCAAAAGAATCACCGTATGTCGCTACAAGTATGATGATGGAACCTCTAATGTAAGATCCCATAGGGAAACATGTTATGATTTTAGTCACAACGGGCACAGATGGATCACCTTAGTTTTCTTTTTTAAGAGAAAAGAGCCTATGGGAAAATTACCCATGAATCTAAAGTAGTATGATTGTTCAGATGAAATTTTTGTACGAACTCTACCTGTTATGACCCAATCAGAGGGCCATGATGGGCACCCGGAGCTAACACACCGAGCACCTCTAAACATACATCTCATAAACATATCTGGGTGGACCATAGAGATAGCTCATGGATATCATAGTCTGTAAGGACATATATCACAACATAACGGCACATCTCTATATAATCTTCAACAATTATACCTATCGTCACCAGCCAACAAGGCTACTAAAATGTTATACAATGATATGAACCAGGAGGGTTATGAAATGTCTAACTGTACACATATGTCTACGAGCCTCTACATAGAATACAAGCGACCATAAGGACTAATACTAAATATTCGGCCTCGAAGTAAGTGGAGTGCTCACCGAGAATCCGTCGATGAAACTCTTAGGGGTCAGATCCGTCTACCTGTCTACCTGCAGGTATGAACGCAGCGTCCACAAGACAGGATGTCAGTACGAGCAATGTACTGAGTATGTAAGGCATGAATAACAACATAATAAGAAATATAGAACATAATAGGAGATAAAGATAACCTGTACATCTGATTGCCTCGTAAGGCGGACATCATGCATGCTTAGCTTTATAAAGAAAACACTTTTCATGCATATCAAACATAATATCATCATTAGCCCGCGTCCGGGGTAACCATCGCACGCCGCCCACTAGTGGTACTGCCCGACCATATACGCACGGTGTTATTATCATTATCCATAGCCGCCCACCGTAGTGGTGTTGCCCGGCCATATAGGCACGGTGTTATTATCATTATCCATAGCCGCCCACCGTAGTGGTGCTGCCCGGCCATATAGGCACGGTGTTATTAAAATACATCAAGCATGCATGAGAGCCCAACTAAAAGCTACAACTCTATCGGAGTGACGTAAGGTCGGTAACCTCCGATTTATATTATAGAATAATCATCATCGCTATATATCACCTCGAAGGAACAATTCATAAGGTGAGATCAACAACAATGAGAAATTCAAGAAAATCATGAAATAAACTTGATAATCTCATAATAGCATTAAAATCATAAGCTTTGGAATTTCTAGAAATGGAATCACCATCATCATGTTCATCACAGAAAACATCTCATCTTTAGTATCATAAGAAGCTTTTAAGAATCATGAACTTATAACTTTTGAAAGTAAGAAGGTTATGAAAACATATATGGAATCATAACATAGGAATCATGTCTTTTTAAAGAAAGGGACTAGCCTTAACATACCTTTTTGGTCTCCTACTACTTAACGCTTATCCTTCCAAGCTCGTAAATCTACATTCAAGAGAATTCATACCATTGTTAAGCTTATCGTCATATGCTTATCTTAAGTCTTCGAATTAATTCCTTTTAAAATCTATCGAAATTCAGGCAGCATCTCCCCTATTTATATTCCTAGCCCGAAATCACAATACCAACAAAACAACAACAATAACAATACTAATATCAACAACATCATCATCAACAACAATATACTCCATAAAAGATCCCACATGATGTTTTTTCCAATTTCTCAACCAACCATAACAATATCCACAATACCATAATCAAAGAATTATATTCAATTTAATCTCAAATTAATCCAAAATATCCTTTCAAATTCATTCCATAGTCATCATCTTCACTTTAATACTTTGCAACTTCTCTACTATGATTCTCTTCTTTTATAGGACTTGCTAAACCTTCAAATCAACTTAATCATGAGAAATAGGATGGAGAACATACCATACGCTAGAAGAACTTCACCCTACTCAACTTCTTCCAAGACCAAATTCATCACAACATTAAGTAGAGACAAGAACAATCCTTCTCCATGAATTAGCTTGGGGTTTTGGAGTTTGATCCTCTTTTGTGATGGTATAGAATGTTTTGGAATGGTGGAGAACCTTCAAGAACACTCTTATAATGGAGAGAGAAGTGTGGGAAATTCTAGAGAGGTGTGGAGATGTTAGGAGAGTTCTAGAGGGTTGTGGATTTGAAGAAAAATTAATAAAATAAAGTTTAGAGGCCCTTTTACAGGTGCTAAACTGAGTTGGGCTGGGTCACCACATAAGTGGACTTTTAAGTGAGCTTTCCGGATTTTTCGCCCAGGTCCGTATTCCTCTGGCTGTCCATTTTAAAATGCCCATAACTCCCTACTCCGATGTTGTATTGACAAATGGTTTGTTGCGTTGGAAACTAGACTCAACGAACTTCATTTTAGGCTCTTGAAACACCTCAAAACTCCTGATATACCCAGAGATATACCTCTCTAAAGTTGACCCAAAATCTGGCAAAAATTCTGCCAACTTTTTTTTCAAATTTTCGATAAACTTATTTTCTTCAATTTTCTTGGTCCCGGAATCTTCCGAAACTCTCCATACATGATATTTATCATTAATCATACTTGATAATGGTCATTTCCTTTGGTTCCAAGGTTGTCCTTCCCGGTTACGACTTACAAGATCGTAATTCATCCTTTACTTCATTGTTACGTACTTCCCATCATTGTTACGTACTTCCCATGGCTTGTACCTTACAAAACTTCATGGGACGTCTCTAATACTCCATTAATACGGTGAATCATGTAGCATGCTCATGCTCTGAAAGTGTGAGGTGTAACATCCTTTCCCCCTTAGAAACATTTGTCCTCGAATGTTATAGCTTGTGAGCTTACGATGCTATCATTAATTTCTTGAAATGGTTATCCTCCTTTAGTTCCTAATCTCCATGCCCTTATACTATGGGATCATTAGTCTTCTTTCATATCCTTCCAATTCTTTGTCGAACTTATTCATTAATTTCATATCCTCATGTTCGTATATATGTACCCAGTGGTTAATCGATATCTAGCTACCGTCCTGGGACCTGTTGCCATTAAGATGGTCTTAACTCATGATTGACACGGCTCTCTGCCAGTCTGTGAGCACTCTTAATTATTTTACTCTTTTGCCTTGCTCTTTATTTCTCTACTAGTAGACAAATTCTCTTGTTCAGATATGACACCTATCCTTGCTTGCTTCTTTGGTGCTATTTTAGATTATCTCTTTTTGTACTAGTCGACCTTAAATACATACCATATTATCTCCTTTTAATTCCTTGGTCAGACCCCCCTTAATTCCTTACAACATCATCATATTCATATTTGAACTTTTCCTCTAATTTTCTCTCCTCAGTTTTTGCATAATTACAAAATAAACTCATGAACATGGAACTAAGATAAAATCCTACTTAATCATAATTTCCCCCCAATACGAGTATGCTTCCATCCTTAAGTCCTTGGCTCTCTTATACCGGTGACTAATTGAGACTTAATCTAAACTCCATTCTTCTTCGGCTCCTTATCATCGTCCTTGCACCATTCTGTTAGCCATTTCATCATGGCGATTGTTTATATGGCTCTATGTTATACACTCTCACAATTGATATAATCAGTAGCTTGGAATTTCACGACTTATGAGGTACTCCCTAATGTCAGGCAGTACTGCTGTCTTGCTACCCATATGCACACTATCTTCCTTTCCTTTGAAGATTATTGAACTTCCTGTAAATATTCCTCTTTTAAAGCTTTCATCTCTTCTAGAGCTACAAGTTCTTTTTAGTAATCCCGATTGTCCACATACTTATCCTCGGTCACACGCGGCCTTCCTCACTCCTTCGCTACCCCTTGGAGTACTTTACCGCATATCTAAATGTACCTAAAATTTCTTCTATGCAGTGATTCGAGTCATAGTTCAGAATACAACGTATCACATTGGCGAAACTTATTCTCCTTCCCATATTTGTCTCCTGATATACCTGCATTTAATCCATTCTTACTTTTCTTTAGCACATTCTTGATATATTGGTTCATCTTGAATTTTGACTCCTTCAAGCCTGTACATTTCCCTATTTCGAGCTTGGGAATATTGTAGCTCATCTTAGAACTGAATTTGTTCTTCCCCCCTTTTAAAAGATGTTCTCATATACCCGTAACCTTTGAGTGTTAACCGGCTTTGATAATCATCTGGCCGATCTTAGCGATCCTTCAACTCCTCCATTCCTTATAATGCCGGAGTTCTTTTCATCGCATGGTTTAACTTATTTTCCTTTTTGCTAGTTGAGTTCTTGTATCAAATCAAAATGCTTATACATATCGGATACAATTTAGATGCCTTCTTTATTGTCCTTTCACTTCTACCTTTCATGACTAGTAATCCTCTAGGCTAATGAATTAATGGGGACATCAAAATTCATTAGGCCCCTTATGGAGTGTCCAACTATACCACGTTCCTTTAGCCGTAGTCTTTCTCCATGACCATCTTCTTAATAGCCTTGAAATTCTCCTTGCTCTGGGTTCCCAATTCCGATTTATGTCTATAATATACCATTAAAAGTTGATATTCCACACCATCCATTCCCACGACCCGTCCTTTCTTGTGGACGTTGCGTTCATGCCCGCAAAGTCACAGTAGCCACCGACGACCCGGCTCGGTAGGTTTTCCCCTGGCCCGCAATGCAAGGCGCTCCAGCTTGACCCCGTAGCTACGGTCCTTTGGTACTCTACTTTGATATGTACATACATGGGTATGACGGGGCCTTGTACTGTCCTTTCTACAGTGCATATTCCATAGAGGTCTGTAGACAGTTGTGTATAGTAGAATGATGTATAGCATTGTTAGCTCTTGTTTTGTTGTATAGTACATGTAGCGGCCCAGTCGACCTGCACAACTATTTTTAGTACGCATGTTTATTTGACCCAAAATTTGCCTAAAATTTTGCCAACTGTTTTTTCCAAATTTTCGACAAACTTATTTTCTTCGATTTGCTTGGTCCCAGAATCTTCCGAAACTCTCCATACATGATATTTATCATTAATCATACTTGATAATGGTCATGTCCTTTGGTTCCAAGGCTGTCCTTCCTGGTTACGACTTACGAGATCGTAATTCATCCTTTACCTCATTGTTACGTACTTTCCATGGCTTGTACCTTCCAATACTTCATGTGACGTCTCCGATACTCCATTAATACGGTGAAGTACGTAGCATGCTCATGCTCTGAAAGTGCGAGGTGTAACAGTACCCGTGAGTAAAAGAGATGGTGTACGACATGAAAACCATAAGCGGATGATATTAAATTTTTGGGAATAGTTTTAGTTAGTTTAAGTTTAGTCAGATCAGAATTAGAGAGTATGATGGTAGTAAGTTACTAGGGGAAGGAAATATTACTAAGAGTTAAGAAGGCATGTCAGTTTCCTCTCAGGTTATGTGATTAAGGGTTTACCCTGGAAGTGGATGATCTGAGATAATTCTTTTCTAAAGTTTATAGAAAGTTAGGGGTCAGTTATTTCCATCTTTCATATAAGGGAGACATAGTTGCCCTAAGTTTAATTCATGACTATAGTTCAGAAAGATAGTGTACAACCTCAGGATATGGTCAGATGATGAGGAAAGTTAGAAATAACTTAGGTCATTCAGAGCATAATAGGGGAACATGAGGCTATCTGGTGGTTAGTTGAAGAATAGTAAGTCTTGAGCAAATGGGTGCTGGCTTAGCAATTTCAGCAGAGCTAGTAGGGGCATGATTAATTCCTTTGGTCAGGATACCACTAGTGAAGTGGGTAACAATTTGAATACAATCTGAATATTTGTTAGGATCCAAAGGGTTTAAGTTAGATTTGAGGTATAGAAATTAGTGAAAGAAGAAATAATCTAAGCAGTAAGAGAACAAGCTACAAAAGAAGAGCCTTTAAGAGTTATCAGAAAGGGGTTTTTCCAAGACTGGCTTAAGTTGTTAAGACAGAGTATGCCAGTTATGAATACTGTAGAAACCCATTCATGTAAGGGATCCAGTTTTCCCAGAAAGGAAGACTTGCTCAGAAGTGAGTCGTCAGTATTAAAAAAAATATCAAGTATGGGAAGTATAGCTTATGATTTAGGTAGACAAGAGAACTATGGTGAAAGAAGTCCACCACTTAGCCAAGCTAGGAGTTCAACTTTCGGACCCCGAAGATGGTGGAGTTGTTGTCCAGAACAACACTTATTCTTCCTTAGTAGCGGAAGTGAAGGAGAAACAGTTTGATGATCCCTACTTGTTGCAGCTGAAAGAGGGGATTCACAAGCATAAGAGATAGCTTCTGAACAAGGGGCAAATGATGGTACTTTGAGATACCAAGACGGATAGCTTCTGAACAAGGGGCAAATGATGGTACTTTGAGATACCAAGACGGATTGTGTTTTCCAGACATAGATGGACTTAGAGAAGGAGGATCATTTTACAAGACCATAATTCTAGGTATTCTATCCACCCAGGTTCCCCAAAGAAGTATCATGATCTTAAGGAGATTTATTGGTAGAGCGACACGAAAAAGAATGTCGCAGACTTTGTGGCCAAGTGTCCGAAGTCAGCAAGTGAAAGTGTCACGACCCAACCAGAGGGCCACGACGGGCACCCGGAGCTATCCCACCGAGCAACTCATGACATACGTTTCATAATCATATCTAAGTAGACCACATGGCTAGCTCGTAACTATCATAATCTGTAAGAGATACAAGTCCAAGAGATATATGCACATCTATATAATCACCATCAACTATGCCCATATATACAAACCGACAAGGCTGCCAAAATGATAAACAAAAATATGAACCGATGAGGTTATAGAACATCTTCAATATACATCTGTCTACAAGCCTCTACATGGAGTACATAACATCATAACGACGGGACAGGACCTCGCCATGCCCATGTATACACAAAAGGATAGTACCCGCTGAACTGTAGCTCCGGAACAAGCGGAGCACTTCTGCACAAACACTGATGAAGCAACCTAGGGGTCTGGTTAGTTTCCCTGTCTATCTGCGGGCATGAACGCAACGTCCAAAAATAAAAAGGCATCAGTACGAATAATTTACCGAGTATGTAAGGCATGAGTAACAGAATAATGAAAATATGAAGATGACATAAGATAAAGAGATCAATTTGTGCCTCTAAATGCCTCTTAAGGCGAATATCATGCATGCTTAGCTTTTAAAAAATTATTTCATACATACATATATATGGTATACATCGGCCATTTAGGCATATATATATCATCTCGCGTCAGGAGTAACATCATAAGAGCTCGGTGTACATCTACGTACCGCCCACACGACTATAGACAATAACCATAAGATGAGATCAATAACATCATAAGAGCATCAAGAACCATAAGCTTCTAGTATTTCTAGGAATAGGGACACTATGGATATCATTGATGTGGGATTGCATCATTAAAGTCATGCCATAAGAAAGAAAGAGGCAGCCTTAACATGCCTCATTGTCTCCTTAACTACTCAACGCTTATCCTCCTGAGCTTGTAAATCAACATTCAAGATGATTTGCAGTAAGGGTAAGTCATTGAAACGCTTATAAGGTCAAAATAGATTAATTGGTAAGCTAACAAAAATCAGATAGCATTTTCCTTATATCTTCTACTTCAATCTTCAAAACAACTCCCAAAACCACAGTATAACATCAATAATTCCATAATCAAAAGATTATATTCAAATTATACTCAATTCAATCCCGAACATCCTTTCATAATCAATCCATAACAACAACTTTAACACAACCCTTTATACACTTGTATATGACACTTCTTTAAAATCATTATTATCCCTCATAACAAGATTATGCTCAAAACATGCTAATAATTATAGCTTAAGTTAATTTATAACTCAAAATATCATCAAATCCATATTTGAACTTTTCCTCCAATTTCTTCTCCCCAAACCTTAGCATAATTACCAAATAAACTCCTAAGCATGAAACTAAGATGAAATCTTACCTCAAACTTCAAGAGTACTTCACTTCCAAGGTTACTCCACCTTACAAACACTCACCCGAGCATCTTCAAGAAGAGCAGTCAAGTGTAAAGCTCACTTGGAAACCCTAAGTACTTTGATCTTCACTTGATCTTTGATTTTGGCTTGGAAATATGTTGGAATATGTTTGGAGAAGTTTCTAGAGCTCTCTTGAACTTGCGAGTGTGCTTAAAATGACTAAAATGAAGGGGGGTTCTCGTACTTAAATTCTGGAAATTTCCACCGATTTGTATTAAACTGGCTGTATAACTTGGCCATATAATATTATACGTCCAACTTACTGGTCGTATAGCATTATACGGTCCGTATAATGCCACCATCATTTCTGCTTCTCTAAAATTTTTTGATATCCTTATTATAATATTATACGGCCAACTTGCTGGTCGTATAACATTATACGGTCCATATAATTTGGCCATATAATACCACCTAAATTTTCTGCTTCTCTGCTAAATTTTTGTATCCTTGAATACGGTCCATATCTTAATCTACAAACCATATCTCACTTATACGACCCATACACCATATTTTCCAAAAACAACTTCTGACGAACTTCCTTTATCACTTATTCTCCAATCCTTCCGTAACTTACCAAACATGAATTTAAACAACTATAATCACAAGTTAAACATGCCCAACCTCATATATCCTTGAAACAAGTCCTGGTATCCAAAATTAAGATACCAACGTACTACGAATCTAAATACCTAAAACTACAAGGTGTAATATTCCTCCCCCCATTAGAAACATTCATCCTCGAATGTTAACTTCCAAAATTTCTACCTCAATTTTGGTAGAGTCTCCCCTGTAACTGTATCACTACCAACTTGCCATAGCGACCCAAAATATACAAAGACTAACGCCTGAGGAAGGCATAATTACAAAAATGGCCCCACACGATCAATAACAGTAGCTGATAAAGAATGCATACCTGAAGACGATCATGATGCAGTTTAAATCTATTCTGGAGCTGGAAACAGATAAGGATATCTATACTTCATATCTTCTTCAGCTTCCCAAGTCATCTCCTTCATATTCTTGTTTCTCCATAAGACTTTAACTGAAGCTACATCCTTAGTTCGCAATCTCCGAACCTGCTATCTAGAATGGCAATGGGAACCTTTTCATATGATAGTTGCTCAGTAATCTGAACATCATCAATGGGAACAACTTTTGAAGGGTCTCCAATACACTTACGAAGCATTGATACATGGAAGACCGGATGAACGGACTCCAAATCTGAGGGAAGATCTAATTTATTGGCCACCTGGCCCACTCGACGTATAATCCTATAAGGCTCAAAATATCGAGGACTAAGTTTTCCTCTCTTCCCATATCTCATAATGCCTTTAATAAGTGATATCTTCAAGAATCCCAGTCATCAACTTGGAACTCTAAGTCTCAACGGTGATTATCTGCATACGACTTCTAACGACTCTGAGCTGCCAATAGTCGATCTTTAATAAACTTGACCTTTTCTACTACCTATTGAATCAAATAGGGCCCTAATAACTTAGTCTCCCCCACTTCGAACCATCTAATTGGTGACCTACACTTCCGCCCATATTAAGCTTCATACGGGGCCATCTGGATACTGGAATGATAACTATTATTATACGCAAACTCAATAAGCGGTAAACGATCATCCTAGCTACCTTTGAAATCTAGTACACATTCCCGTAGCATATCTTCGAGAGTCTGAATAGTGCGCTCAGCCTGCCTATCAGTCTGGGGGTGCAATGTTGTACTAAGATTCACCTGAGTCCCCAAACCCTTCTGGAAAGACCTCCAAAAATTTGTTGTAAACTGCGCACCCCTATCGGAGATGATAGATACCAGAACACTATGAAGTTAGACTATCTCCTTAATATAAAGCTTCGCATAATCGTCGGTACGAGTAAGTAGTTCTGATGGGTAGAAAATGGCTAATTTTGTAAGCCTATCCACAATCACCCATATAGAGTCAAACTTACGTTGAGAATGAGGCAAGCCTGTAATGAAATCCATATTAATTACTTCCCACTTCCAAATTGGGATCTCGATAGCCTGCATTAGCCTGCTAAGCTTCTGATACTCAATCGTCACTTACTGACACTTAAGACACTGGGCTACGAACTTTGCTATGTCTTTCTTCATTCCATCCTACCAATAAACTTCCTTAATATCATGGTACATCTTTGTCGTCCCCAGATGAATAGAATAACGGGAACAATGAGCCTCCCTTAAGATTTGGCGATGTAATCCTACAACATCAGGAACACATAGTCTGCCCCGATATTTAAGAACTCTATCTGCAAAAATCTCGAATGGTGACTTTTTCTTCAGGGGAGATGTATCTTTATAATGAACTAACATGGGATCCTCATACTGGCGCTCTTTCACCTCAGTTACTAAAGATGGAACCGCTGTATTATGGATAGCGATCCCCGTATCACCCGAGCCCTATAATTGGACTCCTAGGTTAGCTAATTCCATTTTCTCTGACTGAATATCATATAAGATACCCATGGATCTACGGCTGAGGGCATCAGCTACTACATTTGCCTTTGCAGGATGATACAAACTGTTAACATTATAATCTTTCAATAGCTCCAACCATCGCCTTTGACATAAATTTAGCTCTTTATGCTTGAAAATATACTGGAGACTCTTGTGGTTGGTATAGATGTCAACATGGATTCCATACAAATAATACCTCCACATCTTCAATGCATGAATCACCGCAGCCAACTCTTAATTATGGGTCGGGTAATTTTTCTAGTGTTTCTGTAACTGCCTTGAAGCGTAAGCAATAACTTTTCCGTGCTACATCAACACACAACCTAACCCAATGCCTGAGGCATCAAAATAGATAACATAGCCTTTCGATCCTTTTGAAAGTGTCAGAACCGAGGCCGAAGTCCATCTGTTCTTCAATTCCTGAAAACTGTGCTCACAAGCATCCATCCATTGAAACTTAGTTGATTTCTGAGTCAGCTTCGTCAATGGTACAGAAATAGAAGAAAAACCCTCTATAAATCTCCTGTAACAACCTGCCAAACCCAGAAAACTATGAACTTCTGTAGGAGTGGTAGGTCTAGGCCAAGTTCTTACAGCTTTAATCTTCTGGGTATCCACCCAAATACCATCAGCTGAAATAATGTGCACCAGAAAAGTCACAGAATTCAACCAAAACTCATATTTAGAGAACTTTTCATACAACTTCTGATCTTGAAGAACTTTAAGAACAATGCGTAAATGGTCTGCATGTTCTACCTCTGATCTACAGTATACCAGAATATCATCAATAAACAAAATCACAAACAAATCTAGGAAAGGCCTAAATACACTGTTCATTAAATCTATGAATACTGCCGGTGCGTTCGTTAACCCAAATGACATTACACAAAATTCAAAATGACCATATCTGGTTCGGAAGGTCATCTTTGGAATGTCTTGCTCTTTAATTCCCATGATACCCAGATCTTAAGTCTATCTTTGAGAACTATTTGGCACCCTGCAACTAACCAAACAAATCATCAATTCTTAGAAGTGGATATTTGTTCTTTATTGTCACCTTATTCAAATGCCTGTAGTTGATACACATTCGTAACGAACCATCTTTCTTTCTTACAAACAACATAGGCACTCCCAACGGTGACGAGCTGGCCTGATGAAGCCTTTCTCAAGCAAATCCTTCAGTTGCTCCTTCAACTCCCTCAATTTAGCATGTGTCATACTGTAAGAAGGAATAGATATTGTCTTAGTATCTGTTAGTACATCGATGGCAAAATCAATCCCTCGTTCTGTGTAAAACCAGGAAGTTCGTCTAGGAATACATCTGGAAATTCATTAACCACCGGAATAGACTGAAGGGCTGGTGGTTTTACTTCTATATCCTGAACCCGGACTAGGCGGTAATTGCAACCCTTATTAATCATCTTCCTTGCTTTAAGATAGAAAATAAACCTACCTCTCGGCGATGCGGTATTACCCTTCCACTCTAGAACTGGTTCTCCCGAAAACCGAAATCGAACCATCTTCGTCCTACAATCAACGTTAGCATAACAAGAAGCCAACCAATCCATACCCATAATAACATCAAAATCTACCATACTTAGCTCGATCAAATCTTCCAGGGTATGACGGTCACAGGCTATAACCACACAATTTCTATATACTTGACCTGCTATTACTGGATCACCAACAGGTGTGGACACCTCAAAAGGTTTAATTGACTTGGGTTTCACCCCAAACTGACTAGCAATAAAAGGAGTAACATACGAAAATGTAGAATGCGGATCAATCAATGCATATACATCATGAGAAGATACTGATAGTATACCTATAACAACATCAAGTGAAGACTCAAGATCTTATCGTCTAGCTAGTGCATAAATACGGTTCTGAGGACCGCTAGAACTGGACACTCCTCCTCTACCTCTACCACGGCCTGCTGAGGCCTGAGAGCTTTGCCCCAGAGGGAGTACAGATGATGAAGAACCTGCTGCTGATCCTATAGGCTGAACTCTACCTCTACTACCTCTCGATAGACAGTCACGCATCATACAGCCAGGCTAACCATAGGCATAACAATCAACCAAACCCAAGTGGCATTTTCTAGAATGTAGTTTACCACACTGAGTACATCATGGTAAAGGTGGCCTCATCTGGCCTGAATCACCCTTGTACTGGGAACCCGGAACTCTAGAAATCTGACCTGGTCTAGAATGAATAGGTCGATCAAATCTCTGGCCTGCAAATCGTGGAGGTGCACTAGCCGCTGAATGGCTTGATTGCCCAGAATACTGCTGCCTCTGACCCTCTCTGAACTTACTAACCACACCTGAGGATCTGGCTCTCTTACAATAACCCCTATCATGCTCACGCTCAACCCTCCGCTGCTACTAACGCTCCTCAAGATTCTAGGCGTGGGCATGAATACTAGAAATATTCATACCTTCCTGAAGTGAGGCCGTCAAACAATTATCAATCAAATGGGGTCCCAAACCACTCACAAATCAGTGGACACGATCTCCCATATCAGCAACCATAGCTGGAGCATACCTAGCCAATGAGTTAAAACGAAGGGTATACTGTCGAGCACTCATGTTCCTCTATCTAAGGTTTAGGAAACTATCTGCTCTAGCTGCAAATAATGTCTAAGGAAAGCATCTAACTGAATAGCCTCTCTCATCTCTGGGCTTAGGCATCCGGTGGAGGAACTGGAGCTGGGGCTCCTCTATGCTCATCTGGAGTGGTGGAGTATGGGAGGATCAAGATGGAACCTCATTCTGGGACTCGCCCTCCTCCACATCTGTAAGCAGTACCTGTCCAATTCTCCTACCTGCCACTGACTTGTCCTTCTGGGCCACTGTAGCTTTTCTTTTCACAGGCATCGCTGAAATCATAACACACTGTCAGAAAAGGAGAGTCCTTATAACATGGCTCTATCGCACGATCTAAGATGAGAAAGAAAGGTCGATCATTCCTAAATACCCCACAGCCTCCTGTTTATAAGTATGACATGATTCACACCCATAAACAAGACTCTACTGGACACGAATCGTAGACAAATTCTAGGATGAACTGCTCTGATACCACTTTTGTCACGATCTAATCGGAGGGCCATGACGGGCGCCCGAAGCTATCCCACTGAGCACCTCATGACATATCTTTCATAATCATATCTAAGTAGACCACATGGCTAGCTCGTAACTATCAGAATCTGTAAGAGGTACAAGTCCAAGAGATATATGCACATCTATATAATCACCATCAACTATGACTATATATACAAATCGACAAGGCTGCCAAAATGATATACAAAAATATGAACCGATGAGGTTATAGAACGTCTTCTATATACATCTGTCTACAAGCCTCTACATGGAGTACATAACATCATAAAGATGGGACAGGACCCCGCTATGCCCATGTATACACAAAAGGACAGTACCGGCTGAACTGTAGCTCCAGAACAAGCGGAGCACTCCTACACAAACGCTGATGAAATAACCTAGGGCTCTGGTCTGTCTTCCTGTCTACCTGCAGGCACAAACGCAGCGTTCATAAACAAAAAGACATCAGTATGAATAATATACCGAGTATGTAAGGCATGAGTAACAGAATAATGAAAATATGAAGATGACATACGATAAAGAGATCAATCTGTACCTCTGAATGCCTCTTAAGGCGGATATCATGCATGCTCAGCTTTTTAAAAAAAGATTTCATACATACATATTTATAGTATCCTGCCCGGCCATTTAGGCTCGGTGTTATCATCATATCATCATCATCCTGCGTCTGGGGTAACATCATAACCTGCCCACTGCAGTGGTATGCATATCTACGTGCCTTCCAGGCAGGCTATAGCGCGGTGCGGTGTGAGAAAATACATACATATATATATATATAAAACATGCATGAGAGCCCAAAGAAAAGCTATAAATCTATCGGAATGACGTAAGGTCGGTAAATCTCCGATTGTCATTATGGAACTATCATCATGGGCATATCTCACCTCGAAGGAACAATAGCCATAAAATGAGATTAACATCAATAAACAAGATCAATAACCATAAGATGAGATCAATAACATCATAAGAGCATTAAGAACCACAAGCTTCTAGCATTTCTAGGAATAGGGACACTATGGATATTATTGATGTGGGATTGAATCATTACGATCATGCCGTAAGAAAGAAAGGGACAGCCTTAACATACCTCGTTGTCTCCTTAACTACTCAACGCTTATCCTTCCGAGATTGTAAATCTACATTCAAGATGATTCGCAATAAGGGTAAGTCATTGAAACGCTTATAAGATCAAACTAGATTAATTGGTAAGCTAATGAAAATTGGAAAATATTTTCCTTGTATCTTCTACTTCCTCCAATCTTCAAAACAACTCCCAAAACCAGAATATAACATCAACAATTCCATAATCAAAAGATTACATTCAAATTATACTCAATTCAATCCCAAACTTCCTTTCATAATCAATCCATAACAACAACTTTAACACAACCCTTTATACACTTGTATACGACACTTCTTTAACATCATTATTATCCCTCATAACAATATTATGCTCAAAACATGCTAATAATTATAACTCAAGTTAATTTACAACTCAAAATATCATCAAATCCATATTTGAACTTTTCCTCCAATTCCTTCTCACCAAATCTTAGCATAATTACCAAATAAACTCATAAGCATGAAGCTAAGATGAAATCTTACCTCAAAATTCAAGAGTACTTCACTTCCAAGGTTACTCGGCCTTAAAACACTCACCCGAGCATCTTCAAGAAAAGGAGTCAAGTGTAAAGCTCACTTGGAAACCCTATGTACTTTGATCTTCACTTGATCTTTGATTTTTGCTTGGAAATATGTTGGAATATGTTTGGAGAAGTTTCTAAAGCTCTCTTGAACTTGCGAGTGTGCTTAAAATGACTAAAATGAAGGGGGGGTCGTCGTACTTAAATTCTGGAAATTTCCTCCGACTTGTATTATACTTGCCGTCTAACTTGGTCGTATAGCATTATACGGTCCGTATAATTTGGCCGTATAGCGCCACCATCATTTCTGCTTCTCTATAAAATTTTGATTTCCTTATGATAATATTCTACGGCCATCTTGCTAGTCGTATAACATTATACAGTCTATATAATTTGGCCGTATAACACCACCTAAATTTTCTGCTTCTCTGCTAAATTTTTATATCCTTAAATACGGTCCATATCTTAAAATATGGACCATATCTCACTTATACGACCCATACACCATATTTTCCAAAATAACTTTTGACGAACCTTCCCGCTTCGAGTCACTTATTCTCCAATCATTCCGTAACTTACCAAACATGAATTTAAACACCTATTATCACAAGTTAAACATGTCCAACCTCATATATCCTTGAAACAAGTCCTGGTGTCCAAAATTAAGATACCAACGTATTACGAATCTCAATACCCAAAACCACAAGGTGTAACAGAAAGTCGAGCAGCAGAAAGCCTAGTGTTTTACCAAAGAATACACATATTCTTGAGATGATATGGTAAATATGGACTTTATAATAGGATAATCTTGCTCATTTTGAAAGCATGATTTGATTGGGTGATTGTAGATCGACTTACCAAGTCAACACACTTTTGCCAGTAAAAATCACATATTCAGCAGAAGATCAAGCCAAGTTACATATCCAGAATATTGTCAGATTACTTAGGACTCCAGTGCCTATCATTTCAGGCCGTGGAGCCCACTTCACAATGAATCCTTAGATATCCTTTTAGAAAGGACTAGGCACATTGGTAAACCTCAGAACAACTTTAATCCTCAGACGGATTGCCAAGTAGAATATACTATTCAGACTCTTGAGGACATGTTGAGGGCATGTAAGCTATATTTCAAAGGTAAGTGGGGTGATCATTTGTGTCTCATTGTGTTTGTTTCTAATTATAGATATCGCGCCGATGTTATCAAGATGGCACCGTTTGAAGCCCTGTATGGGCGAAATTATTGATCACCAATTGGTTGGTATAAAGTTGGGAAATTAGAATTTGCTAGAGTTGATCCCAGGGTGTTGAAGATGGCTAAAAGTCGCCAGGATTCCTGTTCGTATGTGCGGCACAGAGATTCAGAGTTTCATGTTAACGATTTAGTGTTCCTTAAAGATTTTGCCTATAAAAGGCATCATTGATTTGAGAAGAAAGAGAAACTCAACCCTAGATATATTTAGACCATACAGGACTCTCCGAAGGATCGGTCAAGTGGTTTACTAGCTAGAATTAACACCAGAGCTGTCGTTGTACACCCGTTCCATGTCACGATATTTTAAGTTTCCAGTATTCAGATCTCATGTCACGATATTTATGTCTTTCACTATTTAGTTAGTCTAGTATTCAGTCATCTCTGTATTCAGTCAGTTCAGTAGTCATTCAGTTCAGTATCTTAGTAGTTCAGTAATCATGTGTTCATTCAGTTAAGTAAGCAATTTTTCATGTCAGTTCAGTGATTAAGTGTCTTAGCTATTCAATTTCAGGTATCTTAGTTACAGAGTAAACTCTGCTAAAATTTTCGTAGAGTCTTAGAATTAGTCGTAATTATAGCAAAGACAATCATTTGAGGAAGAATGATCCCAAGGGGGAGATAATGTAACACCTCGGGTCCTCAGAACAAGGTATGACTCACGTTTTTGCGAAAGTTGCCGAGGGGCCTACTTCGAGCAATCGTAACCGTTTGATTAGTTGGGAATTTGAAAGAATTCCCTTAATGAAAGTTGTAGTATATGGAAATTACTTTCCATCCATTTAAAGATCAGGACAAACACAGATCAAAGCAAAATGTTATGAGCATCACAAAAATGCTCAAAGCAGCAAGGCATGCATGTTGGTCACGCATTAATATAACACTCCGTAAATTTAAAATAGGTGTGGATGTGTTAAATAAGTATTAATATGGCATTTAAGACATATGAAGTACAATCAGGATGATTTTGGGTGAAAATAGTTGTTTTGGAATCAAGACGAATAGTGAGGTGCTTAAGATTCGATAGAATCGGCTAAGTTTACGGCAGGTCTGCCTTCCATCTCGATTTCATGAAAATACGTTAAGAATTTGAGAAAACACAAAAAATGAATGTTGTATCCCTTTGAAATTCCTTTCCAACGATATCTTATAGAGCCCAAACAGAGCTATGTACAAAGAGTTATGCCTATTTTACTGAAGGTAGTGCCGCGGCACCCTCGCATTGCAAGGGTGGCGCGAGCAGAAGTATTTTTTTGACAAAAATTTTCCCCTTGTGCAGCACCCCTATTATGCACGGGTGGAGCATGTGTCATATTTTTTCCAAGTTATGTATTTTACTATATATTTAAGGTCGGGGTTTATTTCCCCGACTTCCCCAAACACGAAAAATGACCTAAAAAGAGATATAACTCATCCCAAGCCTCAAGAACTCTTCAAGGTAAGTATTAGTGATGATTGTAAGTTGATTTAAATTCTCCAATACTATATTAACATGATTAAACCCTTCAAATCCATAGATATTTGATTGAGACTTGGTTTTGGACGAAAGAACCCTAGAATTTGAATTCAAGGGAATTGAACAAAAAAAAGGTAATACCTTCATCCTTTACTTGATTATAGTTATGTATTGGTAATCGTAGACTTGAAGTTCATGAGATGTGAGTTGATGAGTTTGATAGAAAAGCATAAAAGTTATAGGTTTGGGATGAGTCATTCCGGTTCAGACCACCTACAACACGGAGAAGTTAGCCAAGATCTACATCAAGGAGATTATTTAATTGCATGGGGTACCCATTTCCATTATCTCCGACAGAGGCACTCACTGCATGTCCAATTTCTGGAGGACCTTGCAGAAAGAGATAGGGACATAATTAGATTGTAGTACCCTTTTTCACCAGCAGATGGATGGCCAGTCTGAGCGAACGATTTAGGTTTTAGAGGATATGCTTTGAGCATGTGTTATCAACTGTGGTGGTCATTGGGATCAGTTCTTACCTTTGGCAGAGTTTGCGTACAACAACAGCTATGACTCGATTATCTATATGGCTCCATTCGAGGCTTTACATGGGAGGAGATGCCGATCTTCGATTGGCTAGTTTGATGCTTTTGAGGTGAGACCTTAGGGTACCGATATTTTGATAGAGTTATTAGATAAGGGAAAGTTGATTCAAGAAAAGCTTCTGGCAGCTCAGAGTAGGCAAAAGGTGCATGCGGATTGAAAGGTTCATGATTTGAAGTTTATGGTTGGTGACCAGGTCCTGTTGAAGGTTTCACCCATGAAGGGTGTGATGAGATTTGGGAAGAAAGCCAAGCTAATCCTGAGGTTCATTGGCCCATTTGAGATCCTTCGACGTGTTAGGGAGGTAGCTTATGATTTAGCATTACCTGCGAGTTTGTCGGTGTTCACCCGGTGTTTCATATGTCCATCTTTGAAGAAATACCATTCAGACGGGTCTTATATCATCTAGTGGGACTCGGTCCTATTCGATCAAAATCTGTCTTTTGAGGAGGAACCGGTAGCCATCTTGGATAGGGAGGTCCGAAAGTTGAGGTCAAATGAGATAGCTTCGGTGAGGGTACAATGGAAGCACCATCCAGTTGAGAAAGCTACATGGGAGACTGAGGCTGATATGTGTAGTAGATATCCCAGCTCTTTACTGAATCAGGTACCTTCTTGCGACTCATTTCTTCTCCGTTCGAGGACGAACGGTTATTTAATTAGTATCTGATAAAATGACCCAACAGGTCATTTAGGCTTTTTGACCCTTTACCTCTGTTGACCCTTCCCCTAGCTCTATTAGAGCAGGTTTGGCTCTTGGGGAAGGGTAGCGTGGTTCCCAAGGTGATCCAGATTGGTTTTGAGGAAACTAGAGGCTTAAAGTGAAAAAGCGTTGATAATAGTTGACTTTTGGGTAAACAAATCTTTTTTGAAATTCCATTGATTCCATGAGGCTCGAAGAGTCATTTATAACTTGGTAGGGTGATTGGCTTGGTTCCTGAGGCACTCAGGAGCGTTTTGGGTCCTTGGTTAGAAATTTGTTTTTGAAGTTTTAAGGGTTGCCCAGGTCAAAATGACCTCCGTTGGAAATTTTAAGGGTGCGGGTGAATTCGCAGCGTGTTTTTAGTTTTATATGCATATTTAGTTTGTATTTAGGAGGTCTTGAATGGATATCGGGTTTTGGGTTGCACCTGGTGAAAAACCAGATTTTGCTGGTTTCTGGTGTCCCGCTTCTGCGGGCTTGTCTACGCTAGACTTTGACCACAAACGCGAGAGAGAGACGTGGTAAGTGACTCTGTGGATGCGAAGACCTCTTCGCAGAGGCGAGTCCGCATCTGCAGACATAGTGTCCGCGGATGCAGAAATCGATGTACGTAAAAAACTTTTTATTTCCCAACTTCGAATCATTCTTTCCATTCACTAAATTCTTAACTTATAAAGTGTCTTTGGGCGAAATTGGATAGCTTTTGGGTGATTACTACTTGGGGTAAGTTCCTTTGCACTCTCTTGTGATTTACTTATGAATTAGGATTGGAATACATGCTAGTTTTCATCATGTAAGTTGGGGGAAGATGGGTTAGGAACCCTAAATTGTTTCTTTACGACTCTTGTCTATTTCCATGAGTTTTGTGGGAAGGTTTCTTAATTTCTAAGCTTCTAATCATTGGGGAATTTAATTGCTAAGTTGAATATCTTCTTAAATTCTAGGGTTTGGATTATTGAAAATTGGGAGCTTTCTCCAAATTTAGGGGTTTTCTATTAATGATGTAATTAATGTTAATTGGGGATTAGTTGGTGTTGATGATTAGTATGTGGACTTATTGAGCTTAGGGTTGACCTTTTCTAACATGTAGTTTTTCATTTTACCCTTGTGGGCCCGGGGTAACTTCTTAGGGTTATTTTTGAGGTTTTTGCGAAAGCATAGCAATATGTATATCTTTAGATCTATAATCTAATGTAGATCAATTATTATTAGACTTTGAGCATTTGGAGGCAATCAAGAAGGGAAAGGCTTAGGTTTGAAAAGTTCGAGGCTCGTGTTCGGCTTTGAGGTAGGTTATGGCTTACCTTTCTTAGACTTTAATTAGCGAATCACATGTGTTATGTAGTTATCTATGGGGAAAGAATGTTAGGCCTTCGGGTATGGTTGTGGTGTTAAATCCACTGGCTTAGTATGATTTCTGATTATTTGGGCTTGCCGTCGTACTTTATGCAACAATTGACATGTGTAGTACTTGACAGCGTGGTTGTTATTATGCGAACTATGCTAGTCCTACTTGTTGAGATTGGAACTGATTACTTGATATGTTTCCATGATAGTCTTGATAATTCGAGCAAGGATTGAATTGTCATTATGATGTCCAAATTTCCTATCATATTAACTTGCATTGATTACATGTGATACCTCATTTCTTACATTCATACATGATGAAAGATTTATGGAAACAGATTTGAAATGGAAAGAAAGAGAAAGAGGAAAGTAACATTATTATTGCTATCGATCCGTGGTCTGTACCGGACGTATAGTGGCAGAGTCACGATCCGAGTTCTGTTCCGGAGTGGCCAGTACATGGATACCGCGGGTCCCCCATGGGTCATGACTATTGAAGCAACAAATGCTTATAGTATGTGTGTGCAGGTTCGAGGTATTGATCATTGCATTGCACTCCTTATTATCGCACCACATACTATTGCATCGGATTTTGGTTGGTGTTGTACTTGTGTTGTGTTCTATGGTTGATGGATTTCTTAAAAATTTGGCAGGCTTGTGGGTTAGAAGCTTAAACCTAGGTTATAACTGGTGATTATCTGGGATATACTGTGCCAGACTGTTGTTGACTGTCTTATCAGTTCTACTTGTTGATTTCTGTGTTTCATATGCATTATCTAATCTTAGTCGGCCTATGATGCTTACCAGTACTAGTGTTGTACTGATACTACTCCTGCTACACTTTTTCTGAGTGCAGAGTTTGACATAGGATCCTCATCGAGACCTCGAGTCTAGCCCCAAGGCATCTTGCTTGAGATCTGAGGGTAAGCCACCTACTAGCCTGCTTTATTAGATCTTATCCTAGCATTGTCTATTATTCTATCCTTGGACTGTATTTCCTTATGTTCAGACTATTGTTATGTTCCTGGACTTGTTTTGGTTAGTTGATCTTGTACTGGTAACTTCACGTCCTTGGGACGATGTATTGATTGAGTATTCCACACTTTATAATCTATGTATGGCTAAAGACTTATTAATGCTGGTGTTTATTATTTCCTAACTATTTCCTTGATTGATAAAGTGTTGATTAAGGGGATAGTTCGCCCACCAGGAGAGTTAATGTGAGTGCCATCATGACCGTGATTTGGGTTGTGACACAAAACGTCCTCCAAATCCCCAATATTCACACTTTTTGCATCTAGAGCTAAAATCTCAATTCTCACATCCAAATCAATGAATGTAAGCATGAAAAATAACGGTTATTCTTGAAAAATAATCATAACTGATGTAAAATAACATTCCCGACATTTATATGAGAAAGTCTCTTTGAAAATCGCCTCAATCCAAGCTTCCTAGTTCCCGAAATATTGAAACCCAAAATCTGCCAACTTTTATACCCATGGGTCTTTGCAATTGCGACCCCACCTTCACCTTTGCGTTCATTTTTTGCATTTTGCGGACCCCTTTAGCTTTTACGGAGCCGTACTACAGACCAGACCTGCCAATTGTGTTCACACCAGACTCAACAATAACTTTTTCACCAAAATAACCATAACTTTCTCATACGACATCGAAATTCGACAATTTTGTTGCTATGGTTTCGAAATTACGGTATGGATCTTATGATTCAATAAAAAACAATCTAGATCTCATTTTCTAAGTGCGGTACTATTAATAAACATCAAATACAAATGCGACATGATCAAAATTCGTCTGAAGCTCATCGAAATCTAACCAAAACTTGTGGCCAAGTCCAAAATATACAAACCTGTTGGAATAGTCAACTCATGAATCCAGACCTGTTTAGTTAGCTATTTGACAGTGGTCAACTCTTATTCTTTGAAATCAATAATTTTCAACTTAAGCATCTGAATTGCTCCCCAACCTCTTAGGACCTGTCCATACTATCTATCTAAATTATAAATTACCCTCAAGGCCTAAATAAACTTTCAGGCCTCGAATCCAAGTCAGTTTACGCCGAATGTTGACTTTAGTAAACTCTTATTTTATTTTTTCTCAAAGCTCTAGTTTTTATTTTCTTATCTGATACGCATCGGTGTGCTTTGGGAGCCATGCCACCCATCCCCACAAGTCATAATCCGCATTTTGAATTTATAAGAAGTGACATTTAGAAGGAAAAAAAAAGATTCTAGTACTCAAAATGACCGAACATGTGATACGCTCAAATTATACCTACTAAATGGCGTAAAGCAGACGTTGTCAAATATAGTAACCCAACTAGGTTGGGTCGAATCCCGCAGGGAATAGAGTGTGAAAAGGTTAGTATCGTAGTGTGTTACTTAACTTTCGGCCTTAGTTCGTATTCTCGTAAATTTGTAAAGAGTGTTTATAATTATACTAGCTATTTTGATTTGAATGTAATTAATTGGATTAAGAAACCAAAGTTGTGTCCCTGTTATATGAGATGTAATGCTATAGGTGTTAATATGATATACTTCTAATGGATTCTTGTATGGTATGGACTTAATCTCTAAAGGACTTTCTAATATTTCTCAATAGTTAGAAAGTATGTGCTCTTTATGATTTTCCCAAGTATAAAAGATTTGAAATTAAGAATGATTAATTTGTGCCAAGTAAACTCTTCTTATCCCTAAGTGAGTTTATTAAATGAGGGTTAATTCACCTAGTTCTTGTTACTCATTCCTATTAAACCCGAATTCACCTTCCAAAGTAAACTAAGGTTTTATGGCTTAGGTTACTGTTTGCAACCATCAACCAACGTTAATGAATAAGAAATAAGAAAAAACCAACAACCTATTATGCATTTATTCAATGTTCAACACCCATTCACATAACACCCATCATTGGATCCACAACCTCAGTATTAAAATTAGCTACTCATGGTCTCTAATGTAAGACAAAGCATTAAAATAATTATTAAAACTTTCTATTGGAATAAAGAAGATGAAAATATGGAATCTTGTCCTCAAAAGCTTCAAAAGAATGAAGTATTCCATGCCTTAAAACAATGAGGCAAATATCTAACCAAGAATGACCCACAAGAACCCTACATTAACTATTTATAATGGTCCAAGTCGGGGAAAATGCCTTGACAAAACTTCCCCCGACTAAATGATCTACGGGAATCTATGCCGTAGATTTTGTTCTGGTTGGAATGCATGTTGTAACTGATTTAAGCTGGGATTTGATGGGCTGTAGAATGATTTACGGTCCATTTAATTCTGGCGTGAATTCACTCTTGTTGAGACATACACTGTGATGGTTTCATGCTACGATTGACGGGTCGCAGAATGAGCTATGGTCCTAGAATGATCTACGGTCCATCTTTTGTGCTATGAATTTCAACCTTCAGTTGACTTTTTTTTTCTTCACATTTTTGGGATCTTTTCACATAATTTTCCCGACTTTTGGCATTCTGACTCTCAACACATGAAACATCACAAAAACACAACAAAACAATACAAACTTTCTTGATAACAAGTAAAACTCACCGTTAAAAAGCATCAAATGTACCGTAATTCCGCGGCACATCAACACCTCCAACTTAAAGTCTATGCTTATCCTCAAGCAAGTAAAACAACACATACGACTATTACTAAGGCTTAGATATCACATAGTAAAATTATCTAGAATGGTTTTGACAAATAACTACCAGCATGCACATTTCTCAAGAATGGCCCCCTTGGTTTTACATTTTCTACCATTCCCAAGAATGGTGTTACACCTCAGAAAATTTCCCATTGATGGAAAATGAATAGAAATTTCCCGTTGATGGAAAATGAATAGACTAACGAAGAGCACGAAGTATACGATGTTTTAATAAGTACAAAATAGCATTTGATGATCCTAATTGAGATTTCAAAGACATTCGAGGGAAGAGAAGAAAATTTGCCAAGAAAGGCAAGATATACGTTATGTGTCGGAAAAAAGACTTACGAGTAACAAGTTAATGGTAACTTAATAATGTCTTGGAGAAGAGTTATACCGTCCCTTAGATTGTTAATGAGGTGTTAAACAAGTGTTAAGAAGGTTCCATAAGGATTGGAGATCAAATGAGTCAATGAGATCAAGTTCGGAAAAACTGGGCATTATACGGCCCAACATACTGGCCGTATGTTAGGTCGTATATCCTGCCAAGAATGGAAGCCTCACTGGACCAAATGTACGGCTAGACATACGGTCCATATAAATTATATGGACCGTATGTTGGTCCGTAGAACCGAGTCGGGACAGGTTTTAAAATTAATATAAGGGACCCAACCTCATTCAATTCATTTCATTTTTCACTCAACACTTCAAGAACTCTCTAGAAAGCTCTCCACACTTCTTCCATAAGAACTCAAGAGAAATTCAAGATCAACTTCATCAAACCAAGAGAATCAAGTGTAAGAAACGCGTTAGGGTTCATCCAAGTCAAGAAATTCCATTGGAAGTGAACTAGGGTTTTGGCTCAAGTGAAGCATTTCCACTCAAGGCTCATTCCCACACTATCTAAGGTAAGCTTTATGATCATTCCATGTTGTTTAAGGTATTGAGAGGTTGAAAGACTTAGATTATGAAAGGAGATAGAAAATGGGTTACAAAGATGAGAATAATGAGATTTTGAGTAGTAGCTTGGGATGAGTCATGATCCTTGATATGTTGTGATTATAAATATGTTATAAATTACATTAAGAACATGGGATAAACGTTATACGTGAGTAAACGTGATAGTGTACTATGATCATGATTATGGATGAATTGAAGTGAAATTGTGAAATGTGGATAATGTAGGTGAATGAAGATTGTTGGATACAATATTGTGAATGTTATTATAGACGTTTAGGAGTTGATATATGATATGAGGAAAGTTGTATAAACAAAGGAAATGCTACCCAAGTTTGTCTAGTTTTAGTTTAGCATGTTCATGTGATCGATTAGCTAATGTTAATACGAACTCTCTTGAAGGTAGAAACGTGAGCATTGAAGGAGAACGATCAAGAGATAGAATAGCTAAATGAAAAGGTATGTAAGACTAGTCCCTTCTTTCTAAGGCATGACTCCTATGGCATGAATCCTGCTATCTTTCCATGACTTTCCTACATATCGGAAATTATGATTCTATGTTCATGAAGAGCCTCATATGAGATAAAGATAAGAGATACGTTATGAGTATGATAATGACGATGATGAGCTTAAGTCTAAAGATTTTAAAGTTATCCAAATTATGATTAATTGATGTCGTTCCTTGTGCTACACTCACCTTATATGCTAATTCCTTCAAGGTGAGGCAGAATGCTTATGAAACTCCATAATGAAATCGGGGATTCATGACCTTATGTCATCCCGATAAAGTATAATTGTCTTTGAGTTTCTATGCATACAGTATGATGAGTACATGATGATGATATCACACTATGCCTATATGGCCGGGCAGACACCGTTAAGGCGGGCAGCGTATACACCATGCCTAGATGGCATGGGCAGACACCACTAGTGGGCGGCATGAGATGGTTACCCCAGACGCGGGAGGCCTGGACACAGGCTAATGATGATCACACCGTACCTATATGATCGGGCATGTTATACATATATATATGCATACATGATATGATGATGTTTATGAAGTAAGTCAGCATGCATTATTTCTATCATGATTGACAGTCAGTTACAGGTTGTTCTCCACTTGATGTCTCCTTATTTCATTGACGTATTATTATTATTATTTATGCCTTCCATACTCAGTACAATGCTCGTACTGATGTCCTTTCCTTTGGACGCTGTGTTCATGCCCACAGGTAGACAGGGAGGTGATTCAGATTCATAGGAGCTATCAGCAAACTTTGAGAGCACTCCATTGTTCCGGAGGTGCCATTGCTTATTATTTTGGGTATATATATTTCGGGCATGATGGGAACCTGTCCCGTCCATATGTCTAGTACTCTAGTAGAGGCTCATAGATACGTATGTGTGGGTAGTATGGTCTCACGATGTCCTTATTGTATGTATATCATTTTGATAGTCGAAGGGCTTATGTATATAAAGGTAAATATGTTTCAAGTGAAAATGGTTCTCCTATGATTATAAGCATGAGATTAATGAATAAATGCGGGATGAGTACGATGAGTAATAGGATGAGTGGTGCTCGGTGGTTAGCCCCGGGTATCCGTCATAGCCCTAGTCGGGTCGTGACAAATGGCCCCCTTGGTTTTACATTTTCTACCAAGATGCATCACTCAAAATTGTTATGATTCACAATGAAACTTCAATCAATGACATCACATTATTGGGAATATCAATGTATATACAAATGCCGCGTCGGGTAGTCACTCATTTTCAATAATTTTCATCAACCTTTGTGCCCTCACTAAGACCAAAGAACGTCCCAAAACACACACTATAAGAATACGTGGGACAAAGATGAAGAAGAAGAGAAAACACTCACACTCAGAAAGAAGTTCGCTTGTATGCACAAAGAACCATATGCTTGCCCATTAAGTACATCTCCACTAATTAAGCGTGCTGTAATAGAATAAAATAGGACTTTAACGCATTATAAGGTTGGCTAAGGGACAGGTAAGACAACTCTATCATAGTGACTTACACTTTCCTAAGCACTTTGAACTTTTAGACTCCATTCCCATTATTTTTGTCTTTTCACTTTGTTTATTTTTTTGTCCTCTCTTCATCAATTATTACATGAGTATTTCCCTCATACCAAGAAACTCCAATCATTTTTTTTCAAGAGATATTTGTTCTTTTTCACAATCTTTATAAGTGGGCCTCTTCATCACTTTGCGACTATAATTGGTCACCATTTTCACTTGACTATTTCTTTCTTTAGATTTATCAATTACATCACAGCCTAAGCTACAGTGCTCAAGGAAGCAGGGTGCAAAAACTAGGGAATTAACAAAAGGATCAAGGCAAAAATACGACTACCGAATGAAACGCTATAGGCTCAAAGGGCTAACTAATGGTATAATATCTGAAAAGAATAAAATTCACAAGACATATCAAAGAAAGCCTATCATCATCTCCTAAACAAAGCAACACTTTTATTTTTCTCTTCAATAACATGCAGGGCAAGTTCTAGACTAAGATGCAACACATGGAATGAATGTAGACACTCCTTACCACACAATGGCATAAATATTGTTTTGGTTGACTTCCCAAGCGGGCACTCATCACACACAATACCCCAATACTTATAATCTCATAAAAAAAGCATGCATGTCAATTCCCTAACACATTCTGAGTGCACACACATTTGGAGGGGTCATGTCAATTTAAAAATACATATCATACATTCCATTAGTTCATCAACCACTACCATATAAGTCACCATTACTCAATTTTACCTAAACATTCTAGGTTCAACATAAATTAAACCCCTCAGGAAAATAACCATGGGAAAAAAAGGTCAAGAGGAGGGTCCTACTAACACATATATACAACAAAAACTAGCTAGCCCACCCCCAACCAAAAAATTATGCATTGTCCCCAATGCATCAGAATAACTAAGAACAGAGGGTTAGGACTACTTGGGCTGCACTAGGCGCGCTGCTCATCCTGAGGTGTGGCCACCTCCGCAGTATGGAATTGAGCTATCTCTACAGTTGGGTCAGTGGTACCGGCAGGTGAGGGTGACTAGCTATGCATGGGCGGGTCCTCTTCGAGGATAGTGGTGGTAGCCCAAACATGTGCCGAATGGCTCAGGTCGTATGCCCAATAGGATATGTGCTAAAGGAACCCCAGGTGAAATATGTCTCAATCAGAGAGAGACGGGTGGCTTTCCTTATACGACGCTCCTCGTCCTCTACCTGCTCCACCCCCTCATCATCATCATTATCCTCAGACCTTTGTCGCTTGCCCTTATCTATGGATGGATACTCATCTCTCATCAGTCTCGTTATTGGGACTAGCGATGCCAAGTTTATCGCTTGTCTTTGGAGGTGGGTCTGCAGGTGCAATCTCCTCTTGCACTTGTAGCGCAAGCATATCCTCATTCAGCTAAATTAAGTTGCTCTGGACCATCCCCAACTCACTAGCGGGTGGCAGTTTCTCCAATTCTAGAACTCGCCTCTCAAGGCCATCAATCTGAGAGTGAATCTGACGATGTGAAACTGTTAGAGACTCTTTCAAAGGATCTAAATCCTTCTTCATTTATTTAGCCATAAACCCTTACAACTCTCCCAATAGGCTAACAATCTGTCGATCGGCTCGATTTTCTTTTTACAAAGGAGTCGTGCAAGTTGTGTCTAGTGAAGGGGATCAACCTACCCTCTAGCAGGACTGTGGGTACTGGAGTGGCTATGGAAGTAGGAGGAGTTGTGGAAATAGGCGAGAGCTATGGAAGTTGTCCGAGTTGTAGAAGTAGTCAGACCAGATGAGAACGCAGGAGTTTCTGATGCGGTTAGTGCTGCCGTGGCAGCAATATCTAGAGTCTCCTGAGTGGCCTCAAGCATTGGCTCATCATGGTCCTGTGGATCTGACTGAGGCGGTATCAATGTCAATGTGGGCACAACAGTCAATAACGAAGCCAGAGATACGGATCCTTGCTCTTCATCAGATCATAAACATGCTTAGCTTGGATACGGTGATCTCTATGAGGATACCGCTAAACATCCTCTCTGAGGCATAGTCCAGTGATAAGATAGGGATACACCAATGAAAGGCCAGGATGTTGTGCAGCTGGTGGATTTCCTCCATAATAAGCTTGCCGATTTCAATAGTATACCGAGACATGATGGCTACTACAAGTATTGCCTGGTCAATGGTGAGCTGATTATCAAAGTGAGTGGGGTAGAACATGTTGATGAGGATGCTCCACCAGAATTTGGCCTCAAGGGAGAGGTCAGCCTTCTAAATCAGAATCTTGGGGTTGGTGCAGCACCCGGGCTCTCCCCGTGCAATTATTGAAGGTACCTATGGTAACTTGCCCAGTTGATCCTCCCTTTCCCCTCTCAATCTATAGTCAAGATCATCCATATTTTAGGCGGCACAAAATCATCCCCAAAGTAGAAATGGTTGACGGCTCTTCTGGAGATGTCAATTCTCAACCCTCGGACTGCAAACTTTGTAAGCCTCACCAGTTTCTTTTTCTATTGTACTAACTTAAATTGATTATTTATCATAGCTGCATAAGAAGCATAGAACTCCCTGACAATGATCGGACAATACTCCCTCGGAGGATGGATGAGGAACTTGTATTTGTGGAATTTAATGATGGAAAGATATTTGGGAATTTCTCCAACCCATTGAAGCTAGTTCGCCTTCCCTCATAAATGCTTCTTCGTGGCCCCCCACTGCTTTACTCGATTCTATACCATGCTCAAATAGTTCCTTCGAACCTTCTGCAGAAAATTGAACAACGTTCTCTGACCTTTCTTTCATCCGCAATTCATTCTTGCTCATGGCCTCTTTCTCGTCTGAGCCTTCTTGAGTTTGTTTTCCCGGAGGGTGGGAACTGTCCCTACCTTTGTGAACGGAACTACTAGTGGGTGACGAAGATTCCCCCTCTTCTGACTGGGGGATGCCGGTGTTTGTTCTACCCTTCTCTGCCTTGTGACCTTGACCAGAGGTGTGTCATCATCTATGTTCTCTACTTCTGGGTCGATAGGCAAGTCACGAAGTCTCGATTTGAAATGTGGTTGACCTCGGCCCCTTCCCTATCCACTTGGTTGTGCACTACCCCTTCTCACTTAATTTTTTGGGGCCATACCTATGGAAAACTCACTTAGTACCTAAGCAAAAAGCAAGGAAACTATTTTTGGGTTTTTCTTGATTAGTTGAAAATAATTAAATAAAGAAACACAAGCGAGAACTAAAAAAATAAAACAGTTGGGGTTAGGTAGAAACAGTGGCATGTAAAAAAGTTCATTGACGTGAAAAGTTTTACGGTTCATGAATCATACTGTAAAATGGGAACAATAATTAAGACTTGGAGGAGCAATTTGATGGTGAGATTTTACGGCCCGTAAATAAATTTATTCGTAAATCCCACAGTAAAATTGAAACACTGAGCATATGGATTTTGAGGGTTTTCACAGCCCGTAAATAAATTTATGGTCCGTCAATTCGATGGTGAAAGCACTTTTCACACCAGCTCATTGGCCATTCATCCAAGTGCACCCAAGCTTTTAATTCATTTATTACACAACCTTTTCATTATCAAGAATCAATTATATTAGTTGTGTATTAACCCACACCACATTCAAATTCGCATAGGGTCGGGGTTACTCATATATTACCCCCTTATCAAGTATCTTTCTCACATGCATTTTATCGAACAATAGGTGGGCATAACGATCTTAGACTTCAAAGTAGAAATATTTGATTGAAATTCCCTCCGAATCAATGGAGGTTGCAATAACCTCGTCCCTCATGAGTCACACTAAGCAAAAACATATCCATATCTATACCCCCGCCACCTAACCAAAGATGAACCCAAAAGAAACATCAAAACATAATTCAAACCCTTAGAACTTTTGCGCTGTAATCAGGTTTTCATTCTCACCATTGCATATATGCATCATACCAAGTGAGAAAAAGAGAATAAAATGTCATCATATATACCTGTTAAGTGACTATTTGCTTGAGTGAATTCTTGTTCGCAACTTGATGGGCATCGGTTCATGTGTGATTGTGATGTGCAAAGTATAGAGAGAGAGAGAGAGAGAGAGAGAGAGAGAGAGAGAGAGAGAGAAAAACTTGAATGGGATATATAGGGGGTAGATATAACGGTTATGGGAGAGTGAAAAGGGGAGAGAAAGCTGGAAAATTAAAAATCGTAGGGAAGTGGGACCACGATCGGGTTGGGTATTTAAACCCTTACCAAATTTATGCTTCAACTTTATGGACCATAAATGGTTTTACAGGCCAATTTACGGTCATTTACCTGGTGTGCATGATGATGTCGCTGATTAATTTGACTATTCGTAAAAACCATCATGAAATGATTCATGGACCGTCAATGGTAGCGTAGATCAGCTACAGTGAGGCCCCTTTAGTGCTATAATATTTCGCTACAATCTACGGTCCGTAAAATGTTTGCAGGCTGAAAATTCTGGCATAAATCCGTTCCAGTGAGACCTGACTCCATCCTTTGACGGTTTAATTCATAGACCTTAATTCATTTTATGGTTGATTTTGCGGTCCGTGAATGAAACTTCTGCAACCTGCATTTTTTCTCCAACTTCATCCATTCTCCAATTCTTTTGAGTCCTAGTACATAAACAAACATCAAAACAATCCAAACAACATAAAATCAAACTACATGAAATTAAACTTGGGTTGCCTCCCAAGCAGCGCTTCATTTAACGTCGCGACACGACAGTGTTACCACTTCACATGGGGTCAGGAGAGGATCAGTGCTTCAAACGGTGCCTATCAACAATTCGATCACCATCAATACATCCATGATAATGCTTCAACCTTTGGTCAATCACTTTAAAAGTTTGAGTCCCATCTTCGAACTCCAATTCAATTGCGCCATGAGGTGAAATACTTACTACGTTGAAAGGCCCGGACCATTTGGATTTTAGTTTGCCCAGGAAAAGCTTTAATCTTGAATTGAACACCATGACCTCATCATTGGGTTGGAAGTCCTTCTTTAGGATCTTTTTATCATGATAATCCTTCATCCTCTCTTTGTACAAGGTTGAACTCTCATATGCTTGGTACCGAAATTCATCCATTTCATTAAGTTGAAACAACTAAAGCTTGGTTGCCTCATCCCAATCTAGATTTAGCTTCTTCAATGCCCACATGGCTTTGTGTTCGGGTTCAACTGGAAAAGTGCATGCCTTACCAAAACCCAACCGGTAAGGTGAAGTTTCAATAGGAGTTTTGAATGCCGTTTTATAAGCCCAAAGAGCATCATCTAGCTTCCGGGACCAATCGGTCTGATTTGGATTAACCGTTTTAGCTAAAATACTCTTTATCTCTCGATTAGAAACTTCCACTTGGCCACTTCTTTGGGGGTGATACAGGGTAGAAACCCTATCTTTGACGCCATATTTCTCTAGCAATCTCATGAAATCCTTGCTACAAAAATGAGAATCACTATCACTGATAATTGCCCTCGAGGTGCCAAAGCGAGTTAAAAAGTTCTTCTTCAGAAAACCCATGACACTCTTAGCATCATTGTTGGGTAAAGCCATTGCTTCTACCCATTTAGAGACGTAATCAATGGCTACCAAGATGTACCTCATTCCTCACAAGCTCATGAAGGGACCCATGAAGTCAATCCTCCATACATCAAATAGTTCCACCACTAGCAAAAAGTTCATAGGCATCTCATGCTGTTTTGCGATTGCCCCCTTTCATTGGCATTGGTCATAAGATCTGGCCATCATGTTTTCATCATGATAAATGGTTGGCCAATAGTACCCACACTCAAGCACCTTAGCCGCTGTTCGATTTCCACCATGATGACCCCCAACCGGAGAGTCGTGATACCTCTTCAAGATAGCCATAACATTAATTTTGGGAACACAACGCCGAATAATGTTGTCAGCGCATGTTCAGAATAAATAAGGCTCATCCCAATAGTAATATGGACACTCACTCAAGAACTTCTTCTTTTGATACGCTTTGAACTCTTCAGGAATAAGACCGGTGAGCAAGAAATTTCCTATGTCGGCATACCATAGTGCTACGTCACAAGACAAGGCTAAGAATCTCTCATTTGGGAAAGCATGATCAATTTCAAGATCTCCCATTGGTCTCTTGACTTCCTCAAGTTTGAATAGATGATCTGCAACTTGATTCTCCGAACCTTTCGGATCTTTGACTTCGAAATCAAATTCCTGCAACAAGAGAACCCATCGAATAAATCTTGGCTTGACATCTTTCTTTGTCATCAAATACCACAATGCAGCATGTTCGGTGTACACCACCACTTTGGAACCAACAAATAGGCCTCGAACTTCTCAAAATCATAAAAAATAGCAAGCAATTCTTGCTCATTCACCATGTAGTTCATCGGAGCACCACTAGGTGTTTTGCTAGCATAAGATTGGATGCATGATCTTGTTGTGCCTTTGACCAAGCACCGCTCAATAGCAAAACCACTAGCATCACACATGAGTTCAAAGGGAAGTGACCAATCCGGTGATACAATGATGGGAGCCGAAGTGAGCCGCTCCTTTAATTCTTCAAAAGCCTTGAGGCACTTCTCATCAAAACGAACTTAGCCTCTTTTTCAGGAAGCTTGCATATAGGATTGGCGATCTTCGAGAAATCCAAATCCTAAATGAAACGCTAATAGAATCTGGCATGTCCCAGAAAGTTACGCGCTCCCATGACAGAGAAAGGTGGAGGAAGCTGGGCAATAACATCAATCTTTGGTTGATCGACCTTAATTCCCTTTTCAAAAATTTTGTGACCAAGGACAATCCCTACCTTCACTATAAAGTGGCATTTCTCCTAATCGAGCACAAGGTTGGTATCTTCACACCGCTTTAGAACTCGACCCATATGGTCAAGACAATCATCAAATGAGTCACCAATAATAGAGAAATCATTCATGAAGACTTCCAAGAAATCCTCAACCGTATCTGAAAAGATGGAAATCATATACCATTGCAAAGTAGCCGGAGCATTGCATAACCCGAATGGCATTCGGCTAAATGCAAAAGTCCCATATGGACAAGTGAATGATGTCTTCTCTTGATCCTCTAAGGAATATTGATTTGGTTGTAACCGAAATATCTATCCAAGACCTTCCCGCTAGCTGGTCAAGCATTTGATCTATAAAGGCATAGGAAATGGTCTTTGCACGTCGCGGTGTTGATTTTCCAATAGTCCATACACACTCTCCACCCGAAAACTGTTCTTATTAGAATAAGCTCATTCTTTTCGTTTGGCAAAACTGTTATGCCACCCTTCTTCGGAACACATTGCATCGGACTCACCCATCGACTATCCACAATGGGGTAGACAACCCGGCATTGAACCACTTGATAATCTCCTTTTTGACCACCTTTTGCAAAAGTGGATTTAGTCTTCTTTGATTCTCAACACTTGGAAAAGTATCTTCTTTAAGTTGAATTTTATGTTCACAAATTCCAGGGGGAATCCCCCGAACATCTACAATAGTACACCCAATAGATCACCTATATTATCTCAAGACTCAAGTAACCTCTTCACCTGCTCATTATTCAACAATACAGACACAATAAGGTAATGTATTATCTGGACCAAGAAACTCATATCTCAAATGTGATGGGAGCTGCTTGAGCTCAAGCTTCGTTGGCTCAATAATAGATGACTTGGCTGGAGGAGTAGCCCGATTCTCTAGATCAAGACAAAGTCTTTGGTTGGTAAGAATAATACCCAATCCTTCGAGCAAATTCACTATCACCACATATCCTCCATGTCATCAACATCAAAATTAACAAAGATAGCCGCCAACGCTTCCCTAAGGCACTCTTCCTCCATTTTGAATTCAACGGCCTCATCAACCACATCTATTATGTCATTCACTGAAATGATTTCATAAGCACTTGGTAATTTCATCCCTTTGCTAGCTTGAAAAGTCACCTATTCATCATTCACTCGAATCTTGATTTCATTTTTCTTCGAATCCATGAGAGCCCTTCCGTGGCAAGGAAAGGTCTTCCCAATATGATTGGAATATCTTTATCTACTACACAATCAAGAATCACAAAATCCATCGGGAGAAGAAAATCACCAACTCGAACAAGAACATCATCAACCACCCCAACCGACCTCTTTATCGATCTATCGGCCATTTGTAACCGTATGCTAGTTGGCTTAGGCATCCCTAACCTCGATTTCTTATAGATAGCAAGCGGCATTAGGTTAATGCTAGCCCCACTATCACAAAGAGCTCATGAAAAATCATGATGACTAATAAGGCAAGGAATAGTAAAGGCCCCTGGAGATGATAGAGCTAATACGGTGAGTGACACTCACCGTATCATGTTTGATTGACCTCTTCTTCATCAATAAATCTTATTTCTTCTAAACTTTGGTCGTGGAGACGATAGAGCTAATACGGTGAGTGACACTCACCGTATCATGTTTAATTGACCTCTTCTTCATCAATAAATCTTTCAAATATTTAGAAAAACTCGACATCTCTGGGAAAGCATCAAGGAATGGAATGTTCGTAGATAGCTACTTCAGTTGATCATAAAATCGTTGGAACTTAGCATCCTCGATCTACTTCACCAACCTTTGAGGGAAAGGGGGTGAATATTTGAAAATTTGAGTTAAGGGCCTAAGTTCCCCCGTTACCTTACCTTTGCCCTTCTCATTGCTCACCTCCTGAGCCTTTGGAATCTCCAGAACACTATCAACTTCCACCACAATAGGAGTTTCAACTTTCACTTTTTCAACAACACTTGGCACCTCAAGTTGCGCCTCTTCATCTTCTTCTTCTATAGGATCCTTTTTAATCGCTTTCGTAGCCAACCTTGAAGTAGTTTCCCACTTTGAATAGTGATAGCATTACACTTTGCTATTTGATCACCTCTACCACCTTTTGGGTTTGATATTGTATCACTCGGAGGTCCCATTTGTAGCGGATATTTCTCCCTAGAAATATCTCTCATTTGAGACTCAAGCTTTTGGATGGAAGCAGTGAGAGAACCCACTACTTTGATCAATCCCTTAATGGTCTTATCATACTTTTCTTTGTTCGCTAACACCCTCACAAGCATGCTTTCCAAGTTAGAACTGTTACACCTTGGAAAATTTTGCGTCATCAAGACTGTGGACGGCTTAGTATGAGCTCAGGGGAGAGCAGAGTTACACAAGGATTATGGATGAATATTATGTTATCTAAGCATAAGAACATATATATGACATTTGGAGAGTGTATGGAGTAAATCGGTTAACATGATCACTCGATGATAGCCCTCGAAACCATGAGTAAGGTGGGGCCCACATGTCGGGATTTTGTAAAGGATATATTAAAAGTGATACAAGTAGTACATGAAAAGTTGAGCAAGTCCTAAGAAGGACCCATAAGCCAAATATGGACATAAGCCCTCCAAAAGGACGATTTAAGGAAACGTTTTCGGGTGATCTGACTTGGAGGGGAAAAAACGGCATTATAAGTTTGTAATTTGGAAAAACACCAAGAATAAAAGTTGTATATAATTGAAAGATATTTCCAACCATATGTCGTGGGCACTCACACGATGTCGGGATCAAGATTTATGGCCATTTTAAGAGCAAGACCCCAAGCTGCCAAATGGTTTCGCGGCCCCACATGAATAAGTCGGTGGAACCGACCTAGGGGGGCTATAAATACCCCATCAGCCCATGTTTTTCAGCATATTAACACTCCAAACAGTACTAGAAGCCTCTCAAAACATCTCCCAAATACTATAATCCGATAAATCAAGAATTTGACAAGATTACGCCAAACTAGTCCGTGAAAGGCGATTGTTTTTGCTTCTACTTAAGCTTGGTATTGAAAAAGGTTGATGTGGCTGAGCTTTTTTCAAGCATAAGGTATGTTATTCATCCCATCTTTTATGTTGAGTTTATTTGAAGGTCTAGCAAGCCTTAAAAATGAAATTAGTCATGGAGAAAAGGTCATAGAATGTTGTATTGTAGTTGTTGTGTTTATGGGCTATTTTGGACGTGTTGTGGCTGTGTGGATGGACTGATTTACGCATATAAAAATGGTATCTAACATGGTTGGCGTATTGATGAGATTATACTCCCTGATTGGGATAGAAGAAAGTGCATATTGTTGTTGTATGTTGAAAAACGTCGTGTGGGACGTTTATGGAATATGTTGGTATGAATAATAGTGTTGTTGATGTTGGTATTATTGTTGTTGTTGATTGGTTCGAATTATTGAATTTATTGGTATGGAACAATTAGGAAAATTTGGGACCAAAAGTGATAAAATTGGAAGTGAAATCATCCACTTTTTCCATGTTGGCCGTGTATAGTGGAGTGTGGTGCCCACACAATTTTGTGTCATCTTTTAAGTGATCCAACTCATTAATGTGGGCCAAGGGGCAATTGTACAACTTCATAAAGTATTAAAAGATGACCACATTTTCATTTTACTTCATTTCATTCCACACTTAGAAAAAAAAAAAAAGATTGAAGAAAGTGAAAACCTCCATTGAGAGGCTCTCGGCCAACCATAGCAAAAATCACCTCCATTTCTTGTCCTTCCAAAATATTTTGTTGATGTAAACCTACTATATTGAGGTCCCTAAGTAGCGTGGAAGCATCGTTGGAGCGATCAATCCATTGTTTTTCATCTTTTGGAAACCCTAGCCTATTGGAAGTTGAAGAGAAAAAGGTAAGATTTGATCTTGTTTTTGTGTTATGAAGGTTATATTCATGTTGTAGTATGTTAATATGGTTGAATATCATGAAAAATGTTATGTTGGATATGAGTTGTGTGTAAGGGGGTGCCATCCGTGTGAGTATGTGTGTGTTGGGTTATGTTGAAACTATGAATTGAAGTTTAGTTAGCATTGTTATGATCATAGTAGGGTGAAGAATGAATGAAAATCATCTTTGTATGTTGGTGGGAGATTATGGCCGAATGTAGGCCATTATTGTAGCAAGAATTGAATTAACGTCGCTTAATGCTTTAGTCGTCGTCGCTATGAATTCTAGGTTGGAAATGAATGGTTATGGACTCAAAATGATGTTGTTAATGTTGCGGACTGTTTTTGGAGGTTATTGTACATTTAATGTAAATTGTATATTGATGAGAATATCATTGTTAGAATGTGAATTGTGGATACAAATCATGATTTGAAAATGAAGAGAAAAATTAAAGGGCTGTCTCGGTTGGGGCTGTTTTCGGCCAGCTTGGAGAAAAATTTGGATTATTGGAAATGTTGTATGAATTGCTTAGAATGTCCTTAAATATTGTTGGTAGGGGTTTGGGTTAGTATGTGAATGTATAAGCGTCGATTTTGGCTTGAAGGTAAGTCGTCGAATTGAATTTATGTAAGTTGTTGAATAATGGAAAAGAAAGCTATTGTTGTTGTATTGCTTTCCGGATTGGTTGTTGATGTTGCTAGGTTGGTTATTGTTGTTGTTGTTGATTGTTATGGCCGAGTTAAATTCTCGGGGTGGCCTATTTACAGGGGAAATGCTGCCCAAATTTCTGTAGAATTAAGGGCGAATTTGGAATTTAAGGCCTAAAAGTCATTAGCTAATGTTTGGCATTTTATGGCTTATTTTTAGATCGTGGGCAGCCCGAATCATAGTTTGGATTAGCTTGAGTTTGGATCATTTTGGAGAGCGTTTGAGGTATGTAAAGTAACCTTTCTTTTTGGCATGCCTTAGTTAAAGTAGGCTATGATACGAGCCTCTAGGAAACTCTATTCTCGCAAATCCGAGCTTGTCTATGATTCGCATTTGTTTCCTTGGTATTCTTGTGCTAATATGCCATAACATTGATCCTTATATCCTTGGAATTCACAAGTTGCAAAGGTTATGTAAAAGCTGATTTTTTTTTTGGAAAGAAATTATTCTTTAACGATTCTAAAACTACAAACGCCCATAACTTTCTCAGAAAAGCTCGGATTGCTTTGAAACTTTCGTAGGAGTTTGTATGATATAGAATGAGTATGTTTTTCATAGGCGGGCTCAGTTCGGGTCTATACTCGTCCGTGGGTCCCGCGACGCCCTTTTATGTGAATTCGATAACCTTTGAAACAAAAGTGATAATTATTATTCCGATTTCGAATATGACTATTTTACTTATCTTTTGGATTTATGATAATGATTTTATGCATATGATTACTCACTACTCCGCTCGTGCCTACTATGATATCGTTCGCCGGTTCCCGGCCGGTTCGTTGTCGTGCGCATTATGATATTCCGGTGTTATCGTGTTTATGGTTCACCGAGTTCCTCGCTCGAGGGCCGGGTTCCACTTATATTTGGTGTGATGCCGTGTATGGCGATATGCCGTGTGTGATATGTGACGGAGATTCGGAGATTTGAAACTTTTCGGTGTTATCCGTGTTATGGCGCCATCGACGGGCGGGCGACCATATTTCCCGTGCCCTATGCATGACTTATATTTTGAAGTAACATTTTGATATTTTGGAAATGCATTTACTTTCGTACCTCTATTTCGATTTGATCTCGCATTGTATATTACATTTTCTCGCTTTGCATACTCGCACATATTTCGTACCGACCCCCTTTTTCGGGGGGGCCGCGTTTCATGCCCGCAGTACGACGCACGCTTTGGTGATCCACCGTTTAGGACACCTCTCTCGCTATTTGGAGTGCTCCCCTCATTCCGGAGCTTATACTTTTGGTATATATATTCGTCTGTTGCATTTGTATATATTTGTTCATGGGTACGGCGGGGCCCTGTCCCGTCATATGATTCTGTCTGTCTGTTTAGAGGTCTGTGGACATGTTTTGTGGGTTGTGCCTACTTCCGTACGGTTGTGTTTGTATATGTTGTGTTTGGGCGATCCCATTCGCCGCGGCGGCCGGTCCGCATATGTATATATGTTGTGTTGTTGGCCCTGTGTGGCCTTTGTTGGTATTTTCTGTGTGCAGGGTTATTTTGGATAGTCCGTAAAACAAAGGAAACTCTGCCGAAATTTTTTTGGAAATTATCTAAATTTGAAACATAGCCTTGTCGGCTTCTGTTATATACTTGGATGCGTTTGATATAATTTGTGATAGCGTTTGATAGGTGTGTTTGGGTGCCCAGATCGGGCACTAGTCACGGCCTACGGGGTTGGGTCGTGACAGAAGTGGTATCAGAGCGGTTTGTCCTCGGAGTGTCCACAGATCGTGTCTAGTAGAGTCTTGTTTATCGATGTGTTGTGCACCACATCTATAAGCAGGAAGCTACGGACATTTAGGATGTTGTCTTTTCTTCGATCTTAGATCGTGCGTTAGAGCCGTGTTATCGGGATGACTCTTTCGACGAAATGTTCGTTTTCGCCGATGCCTCCGAGGAAGGCCACGTTGCCCGAGAAGGGCAAGTCTACTGGCGGCGAGACCGGCCGAGCTCGGATGACTACTAGGGCTCGTGCCCAGTTGAGCCGAGATTGTGCCTCCGACGGCTAGTTCGCTACGCCGCCGGTATCGGAGGGATTTGTGGCGGCTACTACGAGCTGCCGGCACGGGGGGCTCCACCGCCGGCCCGCGGCACCGCACTGTACCTCCGGCGCACCCCGGCCGGGGGCGGATGATGGGACCTGCGTGAGGCAGTTCAGTTATTGACACGATTGGTAGCAGGGCAGGCCCACGGACATGATGATCGTGCGGACAGGCGCGATAGTCACAGAGCTCGTGATTTTCTGACCTGTGGCCCACCAGAGTTCTTCGGGTCAAAGCCCGCAGGACCCCGCGAGTTTATCCGACGGATGCGGCGGACCCTGCCGCGACTGATTAGTGCTTCTGATACAGAGTCGGTGGAGATGGCGTCATACCGGTTGCACGATGTAGCAGCTAATCGGTATGAGTCGTGGATGCTGTCCGAGAGGTGAGGGTGCCCCTCCACCGTATGGGGCGAGTTTACCGAGGCTTTTCGGCCCATTTTCTGCCTCCGGAGGCGAGGCGAGCCGGGGGTAGACCGATTTCTCGCCGCCGAAGCCGGCGGGGGCCGGTTCGGGAGTACGGCTTAGAGTTTGATTCCGGCCGATATGCGCCCGCATATGTAGCTAGCATGACCGACCGGATGCACGGATATATATAGGGGCTGGATCGTACTTCGTTGATAGCTGCTTGGTGTTAGCAGCCCAGACCGGCATGGATATTGCCCGTATACAGGCTCACGCCCAGGGCATGGAGGACAGACGCAGAGGGCGCCAGCCTGATAGAGTTGATGACAGGGGCCAGCCCAAGAGGGCTAGATCATCTGGGTACTCTGGGGATTTCCGAGGCGACGACCTCGTCGGCGAGCAGAGCGGATATCCTCTCGGTATCACGGGGCACACCCCCGCAGCTTTTCCCACAGAGATCGAGGGTGCGGGGTATTCGGGGAGCCGGCCGAGCTCCGTGTTTTCGTGCTCACGCGTTGGACGAGGCTCCGGCAGCCGACGAGACCACCCAGACCTCCGTGTCCCCACTGTGGGAGACAGCACCCGGGAGAGTGTTTTCGTGCCACCGGCGCGTGCTTTACTTGCGGCCGTCAGGGCCATCAGATGAGAGACTGTCCGGTTAGGGGTGGTACAGCAGATTCACCTCCGTCTCACCGGGTCGGCCCGGGGGTTCATCTTCATCCTCGGTAGCGCGCCCGCGGGGCGAGGTACACCGGCGTCGCAGCCGAGGCAGGGGTCGTGGTGGAGTTCTCGGTTCTAGCGGTCCTTCGAACCGCATATATGCATTAGCCACCGACAGACCAGAGGCGTCGCCTAATGTCGTCACGGTGTATATTATCGGTTTTCTCTCGAGATGTGTATGCATTGATTGATCCCGGTTCTACATTATCGTATATTTCTCCACTTGTTGCTAATAAAATTGGGATAGAATCGGAGTCGATAGAGCCTTTTGAGGTAGCTACACCGCAGGGGATTCTCGTTATAGCCGTCGATTTATAGAGATTGTTCAGTTATTATCTGTGGCCGCCGTACTAAGGCCGATTTGGTAGAGTTAGATATGACCGAGTTCGACGTGATTATGGGTATGGATTGGCTAGCTTCTTGTTATGCTACTGTTGACTGTCAAAAGAAGATAGTTCGTTTCCAGGGGAGCCAGTCATAGAGTGGGCAGGTAATACGGCATCGCCGAGGGGTAAGTTTATTTCATACCTCAAGGCCAGCAAAATGATCAGAAAGGGGTATATTTATCATCTGGTCCGTGTTCATGATTTAGAGGCAGAGGCACCGACTCTTCAGTCAGTCCCAGTGGTTAATGAATTTGTAGATGTATTCCCAGATGAGCTTCCAGGTCTTCCCCCAGCGGGAGATAGAGTTTGCTATTGATTTGTTGCCGATACTCAGCCTATCTCTATTCCTCCGTACGTAATGGCACCTGCAGAATTGAAAGAATTAAAAGAGCAGCTGAGAGATTTATTGGAGAAGGGTTTTATTCGGCCCAGTACATCACCCTGGGGAGCTCCGGTATTATTTGTGAGGAAGAAAGACGGCTCGCTGCGGATGTGCATTGATTACCGGCAGCTGAATAAGGTAACCATCAAGAATAAATATCCCCTCCCCAGGATTGATGATTTGTTTGATCAGTTGCAGGGTGCCGGGTGTTTCTGGAAGATAGACCTGCGGTCAGGCTATCATCATCGGGTACGGTACGAGAGGTCGATATTCCCAAGACAACATTCGGGACCCGATATGGGCACTATGAATTCGTAGTTATGTCTTTTGGGTCGACAAATGCCCCCAAAGCAGTATTTATGGACCCGATGAATCGGGTATTCGACCGTTCTTGGATATGTTTGTGATCGTATTTATCGATGATATTCGGTTTATTCTCGGTCGAAGCGAGCATGCGGACCATTTGAGGACGGTACTTGGCACACTTCGGGCACTTAAGATTATATGCTAATTTTCCAAATGTGAATTCTGGTTATCTTCAGTGGCATTTCTGGGACATATTATTGGGGCTGATGGCGTCCGGGTGGATACCCAGAAGATTGAGGCCGTCAAGAATTGGCCTAGACCTACGACGCCGACAGAGGTGCGTAGTTTTCTGGGATTGGCCGGTTATTATCGGAGATTTGTGGAGAAATTTGCTTCCATTTCAGCGCCTTTGACAAAGCTGACTCAGAAGGGAGCAAAGTTCCAGTGGTCAGATGCTTGCGAGCGTAGCTTCCGATTCTTCGAAAGAGAAGTTGACTACGGCTCCGGTCCCGACCCTTCCGAGGGTCCGATGGGTATGTGATTTATTGTGATGCCTTCGGTATTGGTTTGGGGTGTGTGTTGATGCGCACGGACGGGGTGATAGCTTATGCTTCTCGGCAGCTCAGAAAACATGAAAAGAATTATCCTACTCACGATTTGGAGTTGGCCGCGGTTATTCATGCTTTGAAGATGTGGAGACATTACTTATATGGGGTTCACGTTGATATTTATACAGATCATAAGAGCCTCCAATACATCTTTAAACAGAAGGAGCTGAACTTGCGACAGAGGAGGTGGTTAGAGTTGTTAAAAGATTATGATGTTGATATTCTCTACCATCCGGGGAAAGCTAATGTTGTGGCAGATGCACTTAGTCGCAAGTCTATGGGCGCCTAGCAGCGTACGTGCCATCGAGAGTAAAGCAATGGTTCGCGATATTCATCAGTTGGCTAGTCTTGGAGTTCGTTTGGCTGATTCTGGAGATGTTGGGGTTTCTGTTCGAGGTATTGCTGAGTCCTCTATTATAGAAGATATTAAGCGACATCAGTATGAGGATCCTATTTCGGCACAGTACGAGAGATGCAGCCCCGGCACAGGAGAAGACTCCGTTTGAGATTTCACCTGATGGAGTGTTATTTCACAGAGGCAGGTTGTGTGTACCGACGTTGCGGTGGCGCGGCGACGAGGTTATGGGCGAGGCACATTATGCCCGATATTCGTTCACCCTGTGGTCGACGAAGATGTACCATGATCTTAGATGCTTATATTGGTGGGATGGTATGAAAAGAGATATAGCAGAGTTCGTCGCTCAGTGTCCGAATTGCCAGCAGGTTAAGATTGAGCACCAGAAGCCCGGTGGGCTATTGCAGGAGATGGAGATACCGACGTGGAAGTGGGAGATCATTAATATGGATTTTATTACAGGTTTACCTCGCACTCCACGGAGGTATGATTCTATTTGGGTTATCGTTGATCGGTTGACAAAATCAGCTCATTTTCTTCCGGTCCGGACTACCTACTCAGCCGAGGATTATGCCAGGCTTTATATCAGGGAGATTGTGCGACTTCACGGAGTTCCTTTATCTATTATCTCCGACAGAGGTGCCCAGTTTACAGCTAATTTCTGGAGATCCTTTCAGGCAGGATTGGGGACGCAGGTGAGTCTCAGACAAGCATTCCATCCCCGGTCCGACGGACAAAGCCGAGCGCACTATACGTACATTGGAAGATATGTTGCGAGCCCGTGTTATTGATTTCAGGTAGGCGGGAGGATCATTTGCCACTGGTTGAATTTGCTTATAATAACAGCTACCACTCCAGTATTCAGATGGCACCTTATGAGGCATTGTATGGCAGAAAGTGTAGGTCACCGATCGGTTGGTTTGATGTCGGGGAGACTGAGTTGATTGGCCCAGATGTGGTCCAGCAGGCCGTGGATAAGGTGAAACTTATTCGAGAGAGATTGTTAGCGGCTCAGAGTCGACAGAAATCATACGCAGATAATCGCCGTCGACCTTTGGAGTTTCAGATTGGCGATTGGGTTTTCCTGAAGGTGTCACCTATGAAAGGTGTTATGAGATTCGGCAAGAAAGGGAAGCTCAGTCCGAGATATATTGGACCGTACCAGATTGTTCGCACAATAGGCAAGGTTGCCTATGAGTTAGATCTGCCAGCTGATTTGGGAGCGGTTCACCCGGTATTTCATGTTTCTATGCTTCGTAAATGTATTGGTGACCCTTCCAGAGTCTTTCCGTAGATGATATCCAGGTCACGGAGGAGCTATCTTATGAGGAGCAGCCTATAGCCATATTGGATCGTCAGGTAAAAAGGTTGCGGAACAAAGATATGGCTTCTGTTAAAGTGCTGTGGCGGAATAATAATCGAGAGGAAGTGACCTGGGAAGCTGAGGAGCAGATGAAGAAGAAGTATCCTCATTTATTTTCAGAGCCTACTGGGTAATCCAATTCTCCATTTGACTATGTTGTTTGATCTATGAGTGTATTGTTGTGATAGTTGAAAAGGAAACTCCCCCAAGTTGTTTGTATGACCCGTAAGGTTAATCTAACATTCGAGGACGAATGTTCTTAAGGGGGGGAGGATGTTAGAACCCGTATTTTTGTACATTGGAATAATCCGGATTAATTATGATAAGTTAAGGACAAAACTATTTCGGGATACAAAGTCGGGATTCTTGACCTTCGATTTTATTTTGAGATATAAGTTGTGCATGAATTTATTGGTATGGAACAATTAGGAAAATTTGGGACCAAAAGTGATAAAATTGGAAGTTGAAAATCATCCACTTTTTCCATGTTGGCCGTGTATAGTGGAGTGTGGTGCCCACACAATTTTGTGTCATCTTTTAAGTGATCCAACACATTAGTGTGGGCCAAGGGAATTTTGTACACTTCATTAAGTATTAAAAGATGACCACTAGTTCATTTTTATTCACTTCCACACTTAAAAAAAAAAAAGAAAAAGCAAAGAGAAAACCCCTCGAGGCTCTCGGCCAACCATACCTCCAAAAAATCACCTCCATTTCTTGTCCTTCCAAAATTTTTGTTGATGTAAACCCACTATATTGAGGTCCCTAAGTAGCGTGGAAGCATCGTTGGAGCGATCAACCATTATTTTTCATCTTTTGGAAACCCTAGCCTATTGGAAGTTGAAGAGAAAAAGGTAAGATTTGATTTTGTTTTTGTGTTATGAAGGTTATATACATGTTGTAGTATGTTAATATGGTTGAATATCATGAAAAATGTTATGTTGGATATGAGTTGTGTGTAAGGGGGTGCCATCCGTGTGAGTACATGTGTGTTGTGTGTGTTGGGTTATGTTGAAACTATGAATTGAAGTTTAGTTAGCATTGTTATGATCATAGTAGGGTGAAGAATGAATGAAAATCATCTTTGTATGTTGGTGGGAGATTATGGCCGAATGTAGGCCATTATTGTAGCAAGAATTGAATTAACGTCGCTTAATGTTTTAGTCGTCGTCGCTATGAATTCTATGTTGGAAATGAATGGTTATTGACTCAAAATGATGTTGTTAATGTTGCGGACTGTTTTAGGAGGTTATTGTACATTTAATGTAAATTGTATATTGATGAGAATATCATTGTTAGAATGTGAATTGTGGATACAAATCATGATTTGAAAATGAAGAGAAAAAAAAATTAAAGGGCTGTCTCGGTTGGGGCTGTTTTCGGCTAGCTTGGAGAAAAAATTGGATTATTGGAAATGTTGTATGAATTGCTTAGAATGTCCTTAAATATTGTTGGTAGGGGTTTGGGTTAGTATGTGAATGTATAAGCGTCGATTGTGGCTTGAAGGTAAGTCGTCGAATTGAATTTATGTAAGTTGTTGAATAATGGAAAAGAAAGCTATTGTTGTTGTATTGCTTTCCGGATTGGTTGTTGATGTTGCTAGGTTGGTTATTGTTGTTGTTGTTGATTATTTTGGCCGAGTTGAATTCTCGGGGTGGCCTATTTACAGGGGAAATGCTGCCTAAATTTCTGTAGAATTAAGGGCGAATTTGGAATTTAAGGCCTAAAAGTCATTAGCTAATGTTTGGCATTTTATGGCTTATTTTTAGATCGTGGGCAGCCCGAATCATAGTTTGGATTAGCTTGAGTTTGGATCATTTTGGAGAGCGTTTGAGGTATGTAAAGTAACCTTTCTTTTTGGCATGCCTTAGTTAAAGTAGGCTATGATACGAGCCTCTAGGAAACTCTATTCTCGCAAATCCGAGCTTGTCTATGATTCGCATTTGTTTCCTTGGTATTCTTGTGCTAATATGCCATAACATTGATCCTTATATCCTTGGAATTCACAAGTTGCAAAGGTTATGTAAAAGCTGATTTTTTTTTGGAAAGAAATTATTCTTTAACGATTCTAAAACTACAAACGCCCATAACTTTCTCAGAAAAGCTCGGATTGCTTTGAAACTTTCGTAGGAGTTCGTATGATATAGAATGAGTATGTTTTTCATAGGCGGGCTCAGTTCGGGTCTATACTCGTCCGTGGGTCCCGCGACGCCCTTTTATGTGAATTCGATAACCTTTGAAACAAAAGTGATAATTATTATTCCGATTTCGAATATGACTATTTTACTTATCTTTTGGATTTATGATAATGATTTTATGCATATGATTACTCACTACTCCGCTCGTGCCTACTATGATATCGTTCGCCGGTTCCGGCCGGTTCTCGTTGTCGTGCGCATTATGATATATTCCGGTGTTATCTTGTGTTTATGGTTCACCGAGTTCCTCGCTCGAGGGCCGGGTTCCACTTATATTTGGTGTGATGTTGTGTATGGCGATATCCGTGTGTGATATGTGACGGAGATTCGGAGATTTGAAACTTTCGGTGTTATCTTCGTGTTATGGCGCCATCGACAAAGCGGGCGACCATATTTCCTGTGCCCTATGCATGATTTATATTTTGAAGTAACATTTTGATATTTTGGAAATGCATTTACTTTTTGTACCTCCATTTCGATTTGATCTCAGATTGTATATTACATTTTCTGCTTTGCATACTCAGTACATATTTCGTACTGACCCCCTTTCTTCGGGGGGCTGCGTTTCATGCCCGAGTACGTACGCACGCTTTGGTGATCCACCGTTTAGGACACCCTCTTCGCTATTTGGAGTGCTCCCCTCATTCCGGAGCTTATACTTTTGGTATATATATATTCGTCTCGTTGCATTTGTATATATTTGTTCATGGGTACGGCGGGGCCCGTCCCGTCATATGATTCGTCGTCTGTTAGAGGTCTGTGGACATGTTGTGGGTTGTGCCTACTTTTGTACGGTTGTGTTTGGATATGTTGTGTTTGGGCGATCCCATTCGCCGCCGCGGCCGGTCCGCATATGTACATATGTTGTGTTGTTGGCCCTGTGTGGCCTTTGTTCGTATTTCTGTGTGCAGGGTTATTTTGGATAGTCCGTAAAACAAAGGAAACTCTGCCAAATTTTTCTGAAAATTGTCTATATTTGAATCATGGCCTTGTCGGCTTACGGTATATACTTGGATGCGTTTGATGGGGTTGGGTCGTGACAGGCGCCAGCCCACAGGATGGGCCGAGTATGATGTACACATGATGAAGACAGGATCTCCTCCACCGAGTCCCTCACTAGAGGGCCGGGTACGGTATATATGTGATTACTTCACCGAGTCCCTCATTAGAGGGCCGAGTACGGTATATATATATGTATGATGATGCGATAATTCTATTCACCGAGTCCCTCACTAGAGGTCCGGGTACGGTATATGTATATATGATGATATGATGACATGATGATACGATGATTTTATTTATCGAGTCCCTCACGGGAGGGCCGGGACACGTTATATATGCATATGTACAAGATGATTATTCACTTATGTTACTGAGTCCCATAATGAATTGGATATGATATTAACATGCATGGTTCATGGTCCAAAGGCAAGCCTTGTGGTTTTCTGGTTCGATACTATTTTTTTTTATATATATACTCTTTACTTCAGTACGATTCTATTTACTGTATTCCGTGCTTTACATACTCAGTACATATTCCATACTGACCCCCTTTCTTCGGGGGCTGTGTTTCATGCCACGCAGGTGTATACAGATGAGTAGAGGATATTAGTAGAAGATCTTCCAGCTGGATTGGCGAGCTCCATTTCCTCCGGAGTCTTTGCCGAGTCGAGTATCTATGTTATGGTATCTTGATTTATGTTAGAGACTTTGCGACAGAGTCACGTATGTAACAAGTCGGTCTTGTAAGCGGCTCGCAAGCCGATGTATCATTATGCATTATATTACAGATTTCATATGTTAACCGATTTTACTTGAATTGAGAAAGACGAAAAGCGTGTTGTTCTTTGAAATGCTTTCATTATGCATTCATTTCCTGATTTAAGAGTCCGGTAAGATTATGAGTATAACGAGAGTCAGCGGGTTCGCTCAACCCTAAGCAAGGGTCGGGTGCCCATCATGCCCTATCAAGTTGGGGTGTGACAAGAACTCCCTTGATCCTTCAATTGACCCTTTGGCGAAACATAGGGATTGGAACTCCTATTCCTTGAGTTGTTTTTGTTGTTGTAGTTCCCATGGTTCGAACCACCATAATCATTTCGGCCATATTGATTACGTTGCCCTTGTTGTTGAGGGTTCCACTGATTTTGATTCTTATATTCGAACCCTTGATAATTCTTTCGTTGAGAACCCCCTGAGAGTTATTAATATAGTTGGCCTCTTTATATTGCATTGGCGGTCCCTATTGATATGCAACCTCTGGAGTTTGATACATTTACCTTGGCAAAGTCTGATGGGTCCTCAACTGCATTCACCTTCTTTGTCTCCTTCTCATCAAACCTCTTGGACAACAAATTAATACTGGTTGTAAGTTGAGCCAGAGTTTGGTCCCTCTCTTGGTTTTCCTTCACAATATTGTTGATTAATGGAGCCCCATATGATACACCTGAGTGCTGATGTGCCATGAAATTATGGCACATTCAATGCTTTTTGACCTTAAGTTTTACTTATTTTTAAGCAAGTCGGTGTCGTTTTAATGTGTTTTAGTTTTGTTGCAGGAAGATAAGCATCCAAAAGGACAAAATCCAAAAAAGGTTCAGAATTAGCCTTGGTGAAGAATTACTAAAATTACGGTCCATAATCTTGGATCATAATGAATGATAAGCTGAAACAGAAGGTGCAGAAAAGAAGATCGACGTTTATGGACAACTATTACGGTCTGTAACTCAAATTATGGAACGTAATTTAAAACATAAATTTCAATGTGGCAGGAAACAGAAAGGCAAGTTTTTGGAGGAAGAATTACGGCCAGACAATTACGGACCGTAATTCAAATTACGGTCCGTAAAACTTGATGAAGATGTTGTCCAGTTTCAGCAGGAGAACAAAGTCATTAAATGAAATACAGTTCGTAATTTGAATTACGGACCGTAATTGGTGCCGTCAGGGACTAAGTTGCAATTCTGTAATTTTTACGTTTTTGAAACCTATAAATAGTCCAATGCAGGGTTTTATTTATGATCAGTTGTTATATTTTGATTTTTTGCTTAGAACATTAAATACTCTCTTGGCTTTGAAGATTCATAACATCAATTCAAGTATTATCAATTCCTCTTTTCATCAAAAGTAAGCAATTATGAATTCTTCAATCTCTTATTTCTTGTTCTTTGTTATGAGTAGCTAAACACCCTTACTAGGGTTGTGAACCCAATGATGGGTGTTTTGTGTTTGAGATTTGTGATTGATATACACATAATGGATTGTTAGGGTTTATTTATTCTTCATTCTTCATTCATAATTAATGGTTGCAAACATTGATTAAAGCCATAAACCTTGATTTGTTTGGAAAAATAATTAGGGTTTAGTAAGAATAAATAAAAAGAAATCAAAGCTTTACCCTTTGTTTAATAAATTCACTTAGGAATAAGAAGAATTTACTTGACATAATTAACCGTTTTTCATATCAACTTTCTTATATTTGGCAAAATCATAGAAAGAGATAATCTTTATTTATTGGGAAATAGTAGAGGTTCATACAGAGGTTAAGTGCATTCATATAACGATCTATTAGAAGTATATCAAGATCAATACCCATGATCATATACTTTATCTAAAGGGGACACAAGCTTGGTTTCTTTATCTAAAGCAATTAGTTATCCATTAGTCATAAACAACCAACTTTTACCAAAATAATCAGATTAAGACATTAGACCTAAATTAAGCATTCTACGATTTTAGTAACCTTTTCACACCATAATCCCTGTGGGATTCGACCCCAACCTTGTTGGGTTACTATATTTGAAATCGTCCACTTTACGCTAATAAAAGGTATAATTTGAGCATATCAAGTGCCATGCTTGATTATGTGTTTTCAATCTATCAAACAATTGAGTAATTCGAGCATAAGTCTTGTCCATGAAATACCCACCGACTGCCTTATTGTCCACAGATTGCATCATCTGATCTAGCCCTATGTAGAACTTCTCCATTAATATGTTCTCTGGAAAGCCATGATTCGGAGACCTCATTAAGAACTGCTTAAACCTCTCCAAGCTTCATAAAGTTGTTCCCTTGGAAGTTGCTTAAACTCAAAATTTATCTCACAGTTCGGCTATCTTGCTTGGAGCAAACAACTTCTTGAGAAAGACATTCACCAACTCACCCCAAGTATGAATAGAATTGTGTGGCAACTTCTCAAACCAATCCATTGCTTTGCCGGCTAAAGAGTATTTGAAAACTTACAACCGGATTGCATTTGGAGTGATAACGTTATGGGTATGTGTTTAGCACACACCTATGAAATTCTTCAGATGTTGATGTGGGTCATTATTGGTAGAGTTTCGAAAATACCCTTAGAGCTTGAGCAATTGATAGATAGAACTATCAATCCTGAAACTTGCGGCCCTGACCCTCGAAAGAACAATAGTGGATGCATAATCAACCTCCTGCGTGAAATCAACAAACACATTCTTATCTTCATCAACTTCCTGTGGTGGGGGAACTACATTTGCAACCCGACCACCATTCGCTCCACGTCCTCCTCCTTTTCCAGCCATAATCACCTAGTTCACAACAAAAGCAAACAAAGTTTGATGGAATAGAAAAGACTTGAAGTAAAGCATACACTATTCAGTAATTTCAAACTATATTCCCCGACAACGACACCAAAATTCGATACGTTCACTACACCTACTAAATGGCGTAAAGCGAACGTTGTCAAATATATTAACCCAACTAGGTTGGGGTCGAATCCCACAGTGAATAGAATGCGAAAAGATTACTATCGTAGTGTGTTACTTAACTTTCGGTCTTAGTTCGTACTTTGGTAAGTTTGTAAAGAGAGTTTATAATTCTACTAGATATTATGATTTGAATGAAATTAATTGGATTAATAAACCAAGGTTGTGTCCCCCGTTAGATGGGATGTAATGCTATAGGTGTTAATATGATATACTTCCAATGGATTGTTGTATGTTATGCACTTAATCTCTAAAGGACTTTATAATATTTCCCATTAGTTAGAAAGTATTTACACTAGGGCAGAATTTTTGAGAGGGTCTCAAAAATTCCTTCGACATGGCAAAATCCGATTTTGTACAAAGATGTATATAAACTGGGGAAAATTTTTTGAAAGGGATTCAAAAATTTTGGTACAAGACGAGGAAGAAGTGATAGAGGACTTTGTTCAAGTAACCAATGTCATGACATTAAAAGGCTGCGTATAAAATATATCATTTTTACAAAAATATATATATATACCACTACTGAAGATTTATTACTACAAATATATATGTTTTCCAAAATCATCGCCCAAAAATTTTATTTTTAAGGAAAATGAGCATTCTTTCCTGCCGAAGTGTGAACGGAAGAAGTCCATGTGCAGGGAGAGCGTTCGACCATATAGGAAACTGACGAATTTTTCTGTGGATGTAGGAACAAAAAAGCACGGATTCTCTTACACTGCCTTGTTTGCTAAGATGTTTGAAACAGGAAAACAATGACAAATAAAAATGAAGAAGAAATGGCCAAAAAAAAAAAAATTATCCACAAAAAGGGTAATGAAATTCTCCTTAAGTAAAGTTGTTTTACGCTGAAGAGTTTGTTCATTTTACAGAGCACAAAAATTTTAGAAAAAAGAAAAATTATTACAATTTTAAGACTGCTGAAAGATATAATTACGATTTACCGAAGTCTGGTCTCCACTAAACAGTATTGTATCAAAGTGATAAGACCCCAACCTAGAAGTCGCATGGCTTGCCTTGATACAATGACTGATTAGACATCTTAAATTCGGTAAGCACAATCTTCACCTGAATCAGGTGACGTAATTCTGACATCAAATTTAAGATTGTCGACACAGAATGTCAGCAAAGATGGATTAATTTGAACCCAAAGGGTGGTCACAATTTTCATCCTGACAATCTGTGATTTGAAGATGACACGTTGGTATTGGCATTGAAATGCCATATTCACAATAGAGTCTAGTCCTTTCGGAAGATGTGAACCCTGTCGACGGGCGGGTATTCTTCCCCGGAGTCAACAAAGGAAGGTGTCAGTCTTGCCACTGAGGTAAGATTCATTCCTCAAGATGACGATATGGATTAAACGACTACATCCCGAAGGGGCTGAGTCATCGTCCATATATATAGCCAAAAATAGGTAGCATAATTCCGAGGTTGATGTCCACAATCGTTGAAATACGAATGTGATTCCTACATCAAGATTTGCGGTCGCTACTGTAGTTTATTTCAAGTTAACGTAATCTTGGTTCAGGGATAGTGGTAGTCATGAGAAAAGGATCCGCACTTGAGTATGCGGTAGTTAACTTGAATATTCTGACTAAATGTTGTAATTATGGAAACAGAGGTCAGTAGTCATCATGAAAGGAATATGATACTGCACTCTGATGTGCAGTCACATTTGGGTATTTTTGACTATAAGTGATGTAGTCCCAAACTGGTATACCGCAGATCTCGTATGAGGATAACGATGCAGTCGACACCAGATTTGCGACAGTCACCGCAGTGTGTGAAAATGATGTAAGTCCAAATTTTCAGGGGTGGCGGATGTCATAAGAAACAAAAATGACCCCGCACTTGAAGACATGGTTTTCATTAATAGCATCCTGCTTACGAAAATAACAACCGGACTGGGGTGTGAAGGTTTCGCAAGAATGCAGTATAGCCCGACCCAGATCCCAACGGAAGTTATCATTGAACAATGAGAAAATCTGAAAATAGCGAGAAAAGAGCCAACTGAAGTATCGTAATTATTATTCAAAATTACTTCAAAAAATACACGAAAGCACACACTTACAAGAGAACAAGAAAGAAAAACAGACAAGCATTTGCGAAAAGACGGACATAATATCGGAGGAAGACAAGTCAACGTCAGCAAAATGGCAAAATGCCACTCAGGTATGACTACTTCAAGATCAAGTTTTCAATTAACTAACGCGCAGGACTCGGCATTTAGAGACGAGCTAGAAGCTACCGAGGACGGAAGCAAAAAGCCGGATTCAGAACATGCAGAGCATACGTGGAACCTTTTCTTGGGCAACCGGCCAAAAACCGTGTACGAAAGTCAAGCTTTCTACACCAGGATTGAAACATCACTTCAAGCAACTAAACCCTAATAAATCCTTTTCAAAACCGCTTCCGGTTCGGATTTTTAACTAGAAATAGTCAAAGCTATTCCCACATAAAGGGATATTCCTTTTTGGGCTATCGAGTCGAACTACAATTGGCCTGATTCCCAAAGCCAGGGATATGTAGGCTACTCAAGTTTCGACGATCGGCCATATTCCTATAATTATTTCGGGACATCCCGATATAGTTTAACGAAAATCCTTTACTTTATAGTCCTCATAGAGTCAGAACTACAAATGGCCTAAATTCTCATGTAACCTGAGATATGTAGGAAGCCCAGAAACTGGGGTCCAGCCATACTTCCGAAATATTGTGCAAGGAGAGCCATAATTTCTATTATTCGGTAAAAATTAGGTTTGTCAAAATTCGTAGCTCAAGGATGGCCTTGCCAGCCTCGAACTCCGAAAGGGCAGTTGTTAACACCTAATTTTCACCTCATAAGATGCGTAATTAATTTTTCAAATTTCACTAGTCAAAGACAGAGTAAGGATATTTCCTTTCAATTTTAAAATTTTAAAAATCCCAAGAAAATTGCAAAAATGACGTTTAATTATTATTTCCTGAAAAATTTACAAATTTAAGAAATGCGAGTTATTTACTTTCATCTCACTCCGTCTAGTCCGGGAAAATTGTCCATTTAAACAACGTATTAATTACGGCTCATTTTTTACCGCATTTTTTCACATTTGAAATATTTCCCGGAACTATGTCAATATTAGGCTTGTTTTAAAGCTAATATTTTAAATTTGCGAGTTTCAAATTTTAATCAGCCTAAATAATTATTTTACTTAGTAATACGCGTATTTATAATATATAGTTTCTAAGTGATTTAAATTGGGGGGGGGGGGGGGGGGGGTTCCTATTTATTATTTTAAAAAACTAAGGGGGTTTAGTGTTAAACAAACTTCACACCCCCACATTATCATTTCACTCCACCCGACTCCCTCGTCTCCTTCATCAGACGATTTGTGATTTTAGGGTTCCTTAACCATGGCTAATTCATGGCGATTTGCGGCCAGTTTTTGCCAAATTCTTGAGGGCTTTTATGCCCAATCATGAATACTCATGATTTCCAGGTTTATTTTCATTCGAATTTCATTTTTTTCATGCCTAAATTGAATTACTAGGTTTGTTACTCGGATTCCTTACGTGTGTATGGTTGCCATGGGCAGGGCCTTGAGCCCTTGGCCATCTTGTGCACCATATGCATTTAAAATAAGGAATCTAGGGGAAACTTCCTAGATGCTTCACGGTTAAGGTGTAAATTTGGGGATTTCATCTTCATTGTACTATTTGGTAACAATTGTACCATTAGAATGGTACAAATTTGTTGTAATCGTACTATCCTAGTATTTCTGATTTTTATTGGAACTTTTTGTGGATTTTAGGGTACAATTAGTTGTCATTTTTGTTGTCTTATCTATTGGAAATTTGAATTCTAGGAGAGATACAAAAAATCAGGGGGTTTTGGGGGGAAAATCTAGGGCTAGGTGTCCATTTTCCATTCCTAGGATTCCCTAAAATTTGAAGTCTATAAATAGAAAGAGGAAAGATGAAGAGGGGATCCTTCTTTTTTCGAAATTGAGGAGGATAAGCCTTAAAAAAAACCTAAGAAATATACCAAATCATATACTATATATATACTATACATAGACAGTCATAAAAATACTAAAAAAAATATTAGGAATATTCAATCAATATACATAGATATATTTATATAAGAAAGGAAGTTTAGAAAGGGGATTTTTGAAGATAAAAAAGGGTTTTGATTGCTTGAAGTTGAAGTTTGAATCCTTCTTTGGTCTTTAGGTCGCCCCCATAAGAGGTAAATCCTTTTTCAACCCTTATTTTTACTTTCAGTTCTGAATACTTACTATTTTTAGCTTGCTTATTATATGAAATGTTATAAACTGCCACTACTCACTTATGATGATAATTATGTTCATGTTTGAATACTTAAGTTACAAAGAATGAAGCTAAATGCTAGTTTATGTTATACTAAGTAGATTCTATAACTTGTTGAGCTTGAAAATGAGAAAGAATGGCTTTAAAGGGAGGGATATAATGATTTCAAGATTTACTAGTTTAAAGGGTTGTATTAGGTGGTTTTAGTTGACTATAATCCATGTTTGGAGTTTGATTACAACCATTTCCCAAAATTCTGTGTTTTGAAGTTTGGATTTTAAAACTGATTCAATAAAACAGTACTATGCAGTCACTATTTAGTAAAAATGAAGTTGCTTTAGAATCTGGAAAGCAGTGTTTGTGATTTTAGACCTTACCTTGTCCTAACTTAGCCAAATCTGATCTTTGTTAGCTATTTTTGACTCCCTTTAGTAACATATTTATTTTATGTGTGGACACTGTTTTAGCTTAACTAGTTTTTGCTTTAAAAATGAATTTTTTGAATTACTTGTCAAGTAGAATGAACTGTTTATGAATACTGTCCATATACTGAGTGTATTTTAGCTTGAAAATTGGAATTTGATATTCTGTTGCTATTTAAGCTGTTAAAATATGATACAACACTAGGCTAAATTGTCACGACCCAACCCCGTATGCCGTGACTAGTGCCCGTGCTGGGCACTCATACGCACCCATTAACCAGAATCAGCATACAAATAACTCATACATACAGAAAAGTAAAACGTCGCCCCAAAGCTGTCACAAATATATATATATATCGCAGTCACAACTTTCAGCGGATGATCTTGCACATAAGCCGGCAAGGCTATCATAACATGCCGTGTCCCAAAACATATATACATGTACATATCGGGCATGAGGCGGCAAGGCTGTCATAATACAGGGGGACGTCCAACACACAAATCACACAGACACAACTGAACAGTAACTACCCATAACCCACACATATGTCCACAGACCTCTAAGAGTAACAACAGAATCATATGACGGGACAGGGCCCCGCCGTACCCCTGAATAGACATATACATACACATATATAACGGAAGTGTCTGTACCCAAAATATAGGCTCCGGAACAAGGGAGCGCTCCAAGATAGCTGAATGGAAATCCTAAGCTGGCGGATCACCAAAACGAGTATCTGTACCTGCGGGCATGAAACGCAGCCCCCGAAGAAAGGGGTCAGTACGAAATATGTACTGAGTATATAAAGCATGAAGTACAGTAAACAGGACCATAACCGGAACAAGAAGTACAGAAAGTAAATGCAATATCCAAAATACCAAAATGCTTACTTATTAAAACACAAATCATGCATGGGGCTCGGGAACATGGTCGCCCTCCCGTCATTGGCGCCATAACACATCATACTCCGGAAGATTTCATAACTCCGTAACCCAGCATATCCCCGTAACACATCATAACACCATAGCACATCATAACTCCAGAATATATATACGCGGTACCCGGCCCTCTAGCGAGGGACTCGGTAAACCGTAACACATCATACTCCAAAATGTAGCATAGAGCGCACGATGACATAATCGGCCCGGGACTAGGCGAAAGATGTAATAACAATATGCACGAGCAGAGTCGTGAGTAACCATATGCATAAAAACCATCATTACAGACTCGTATAAGTAAGGAATCGACGCTCAAGGGTTAAGACGATGGTCACGCTAAGTTCTTCCAAAAAGTCGTTAGAACTTTACAAAGGAAAGTCTCGGGGACCACGGACAAGTATCAAATCAATCCGAGCCCGCCTATGAAAGTTAGAGACATTATTCGTTATAGAATCTTCTACGAACATATCGAAGCGATCCGAGCCCATCTATGAAAGTTAGAGACATTATTCAACATAAAACCCCTTAGGAACAAAACTCTTTATGCAACATTTATTATCCAATCATACAAAAGACACAAAAACCATAGCTCGACTATATTAGAAATGCTAACATCAAGAAGTGAATAAGAATCGTAGACATGCTCGGATCTTAAGAATAGAGATACCCCAAGGCTCGTATCATATCTTACTTACACCTAAGACATGCCAAAAGAAAGAAAGGGTAAGCTTTACATACCTCGTCCGCTTTCTAAGCTAACCCGACTTAAGTCTCGGGCTTCCCAAGATCTACAATAATGTCATTAGATACCAAACATTAGCTATAGGTACTTAGGAATCCAATCCCAAGCTAGCACTTTATTTACAGAAATTCGGGCAGCATTTCCCCTATAAATTCAATAACCCCGAGAATTCAACTCGGCCAAATCATCAACAACAATACCAACAATCTTATTAACAACATCAATTCAAAACGTATTCTAACGTTGGTAACTCTTTTCTACATAATTCGACAACATTCCATTTATATTCAAATCAACCGCATACAATCAAACCAACATCAATGCTCACACGTTCAAGTACTAACCCGAGACCATTCAAACAAGACTCAAGGACACTCCAACCAATCCACACATTATTCAAAACAGCCCAACCAACCTACAACATGAGCCGAAACCTTCCCATTCCAATAGGAACAACAACAACACATTTCTTTCTTCCAAATTTATGAGCTACATCAACAATCCACACGTTAACAACATCATTCTCATAAATACTAGAAACTATATTAGAATCACATTAGCTTCTAAAGTAGCCCACAAACGATTACAACTTCAACTTGAATCATTAAACCTTCATTTGCATCATAGAATCCACAACAATCAACAACCAAAATACTAAGTAAAATTGTTCATCATATCCTACCAAAAACAAGCCCTATACGCCACACACCAACATACACAATTTCATGAATTTCATCCATTTCTACACACTACAACATGCTCAAAACACCCTTAGTACATGTAAGAGAGGATTAAACCTTACCTTAGCACTTGACTTCTCAACTTGGCTATGGTTTGTGCCTTGAACTAATACTTGTTCTTGCTACTCCAACGACCACTCCATGTTGTTATACACCTTCTAAGGAGTTGAAATGCATGAAGAAAATATATTTTTTTGGTCAATTTTCACACCATCAACCTCGGCTAGCCATGGCCGAATATGGTCTCTCTTTTTCTCCAAGTTTCTCCAAGTTTCTAAGGTTGAAAAGATGACTAATTTTCTTGCTTGTCATCTAATATCCACATATATAATTCATCCAAGTGTACCATGCCCCACACATGGCTTGGATCAATTAAAATTAGCCAAGCCATGGGTGGTACCCCACTCACACCACACGGCCAACTTGAGCCCTTTTTTATGAAATAATTAACTTTCCATAATTCACTTTTAACCCCTAATTTTCCTTAATATTCCATACCCATAAAATTATAAGCAACTTGTGCCTTAAAACAAATCGGAGGCTAAAAGTCTCTACCTCGTATCCCGAAATAGTCTTGTCCTTAACTTATCACGACTAGCTCGGAATGCCCCAATGTACAAAATACGGGATATAACATAAATGTTTGATGACTTGATTTGTGAACTATGCAATGTCAGTTTTTTTTTTTTTTCTTGTGAAAGAAGAAGAGATTTCAGAAGATTTTAAAAAAAAATAATGTGTTTAGAGCCTGCTCTGTGAACTTGGGACTTTGAAAACTGTCTAAGTATTCATACCTTTTTAAGAAGTGCAAACTGAATGGCCTTGTTGACTTTCTTCCTGTATAAGTATCTTAATAGGAATAAGAAATGGATTTATTATGAGTCTTGTAAAATTTTGAAAATCTAGAAATGGTGTAAGTGAGGTTAGTTGTAAAATTGGAACCTTCCCTACTAAGTAGAATCTTATCAATCTATATGGACTTATATTTGTGCTTATTTGAAATCTTGAAAGTTGAAGTAATAGAACAGGTTGGAAATTCCTTTTCATTTTGATACTTACTCTGTTTTAAAAAAAAAAAAAAAGGAAAATATAAAAGGTATAAATTAGTGTTATAATGGTTATGTAACGCCAGGATTGATGAATAGGCGTTCTCCTTTTCCCTATGTGAAAGCTGTTTCTTCTTATAATTTAGTTTCCCTCTAGGTGACTTAGTTGGCCATTAACTTCAAAAGCAACTTTATTTTTCCTAGAATTTGCATAATTAGACCTCACTGAGTAGAAAAATGACTTTAAAATAAGTAGAACTTTACTGGATTACAGTCTTTTCTCCCTTCATTTATAAAAATCTAAAAATATGTGAACCTGTGTATCCTGTCTTTGTGTAAGTTGTTGTGTATTCATTTTCAGTACATCTTTTTGACCTTAGAATAAAGACCATGCACTTCTGAGTTCTTTTCTCTAAATCTTCTATAAATTGATATGGTTTTATAGAAACTGACTGACTATGTGAATAATAATTAAAAAATGAATGAAAACTTGCCTTAAAATTTGCTTTCAGGCCATACTGTGTTCATTGAAATGTTGTATGGGATCATTGTGATCCATTTGGGATGGAACTTGCTTCTGAATATTACTGTCTACCTTAGTTAAAAGTTTGACACTCTTCTAGACTAGTTATTTGAAAACTGAGACTGTTATTAGTCAAGTATGGCCTTTAAAGACTAAAAGCTGTAGGAAGTGAACCTATTTTGATTTTAGAGTTTTAAACCATGATTATATGCTATATTGTAACTTGCAGTTTGCTTGCCTTTCCTGAATCTGAAAATCCAAAACTGAATAAGACCTATTTTTGTGTCAAAACTACTTCTATATGACTTTTTGCTAAATGTTGCAATGCAACTTAGAACAGGCTGTTGAATTTGAAATATTGAATCACTATTTTCTCCTATTTTTCCTTACATGAAACTGCTTAGAACTAGTAGAACTGTCTCACTTAGTTAAGGTAGGAGGATATCTTGTGAGTTTTGGAATAACTTGAGTCTGAAAAAATGCATTTTTTTTTAAACCTCAGAGATCTGTACATTGTTTGGATGATTTTTGACACTAGTCTAGGTTTGGACCCTAGGAGTAACTTTGTTTATTTTCATCCCTGAATCTCTTAAAACCAACTGAATTTGAACAGAAAACTTTGTCTATGACTGAGTTTGTGGAACCTGCATTTCAGCTTTAAAATTGCAAGGTTTTGAGAGCCTTGTCAATTCTGAGGAGTCTCTTTTAGGCTAAGTAGATCATGTCCTATTTGAACCATAATTTGGCACAAAACCTGCCTTTTGTACTATGTTAAATATTGTTTCTTGTAGCCCATTTTTTATTTAAGACTGCTTGATTCTCTGCTTAGTCTTGGGCTAAATTTGGAGATGTTAATGTATCTCTTACTTCTCATCATCCCTGAATCTTATAAAAAATAGGCTAAGGTGAATTAAAAATCTTGATTAGTGCTTTGTATTTGTGGATACTGTGAGCTTGTTTCTTTGACTGATGTTATATTGATCATGAGAACTTAAAGTAAGAAACTGTGAACATTTTGAAGAGTTGAATACTGTATTTGCTTGGTTCATATCTTGACCTTTTCCTCCTTACTTGTTTGGATGATCTTATGATCCATTTACTGAGTTCAATGTGCAATAATTTTGTTGAAAACCTTCTGTGAATTTAGTTTAACTTAGAATATTTGATAAATTGAGAAAAGGTAAAATGAGGTAGTAATCATGAGTGTCTCATATCCTTGTCCCTCTTCTCTTCCCTATTTGCTTGGTGGTTTTGTTTACATGATCCTATTTCCTCTATGCCATTTAAGACCTAAAACTTGCACTTGAACCTGTTGGAATTACTTGAACTGTTTGGATGCTCCTATCTAGAGTTTTGTTATGACTGTGTGTGTGAACTATTCAGACCATTGGTGTGTTTACTTGCCTCACCTCTCCTTTGTTGATTATTTTTCTTTAACACTTAGGATCTGAGAACTTGTTTTAAAAATAAATGATTGAAAAGATGCTAAGTCAAGACTGTAAACTTGTTGTTGTTCTAGAGAATAGGTTGCAAGAGTTTGAAAGAAAACTGTAAGCATTTTGGAAAGATGAAATTGCCCTTGATTGCCTAGCCTGGCTGCTTCTCTCAGCTTCATCTAGTGTGTGATCTCACCTTTAAACCTCTAAAACCCTCTTTGAATTTTTTTTGGGCTGATATACTTGACTAATTAAGAAAAACTAATAGGAAATTTCTTAATTCTGTTCCTTTCTCTTTGAGGAAAGATGTTGTGTTATAGGAATACTTCTCCATGATCATCTAGATGTAGTTCTCTGTCTAGAATTGTTGTTTCTTTCATTAGGTTTATACTTAAGATCAATTGGAATCTGTGTAAGTGTTTTCAATTGGTTAACCTCTAAAACTATGTGTGTTGTTGACAATTGCCTTCATTGGCTCCATAAGGTGTTGAAACAGATTGAGACTTGAGATTGCATTTTTTTAGAATCTGTGAATGCCTTACAAACCTGGTCAGTTTTGGTTTGTTTTAGCTTGGCCTGATCTGTGCCTAGAGACTCTGTGTGCCCTATTTTTGAATCACTAGTATCTCTGAATTCATGAAAGATGGGTTGATAAATGAACTCATGTTGTAAACCTTGATTATGACTTGGTAATTGTCTAAGTGAGACTAGTAAAAACCTGTGATTACAAGTTTTTTTTTTTAGAAAAGGAAAGCTGGGGACGAGAAAGCCTGTCAAAACTGGATTAATATTGTCCCACTCTAGTCTAAATTGATCATGCTTTGACTTTGAAGATTGCTCTTTGCATTATTGTTTTGAAACTGGTTCATGAGCAACTTGTGTTTTGAAATTGCTTGTTTCTTCCTTTCTTGTCTTTGGCTGAATTGCCTCTTGATGCTCCTACTTGAATTTGTTATCTTGAAAATGTGATCTTGATTGTTTATTTGCCTTAATTGTTAGTTAAATCTTGAGTAGCATAAACTTTGAAAATCCTTTGACATTTGCTAGGAAGATTGTGGATTTCGTAAGCAGTTTAAATGTGGTATTTGGGGAAGGAGTATATAGTGTATATCAGGTATATATAGAGGGTATGTCCCCTTATGGGGTTTTGCTCTCAATAAATGAGTATATCACCTAGTATACCATGTATATCATGGTTTAACACTTAGAAAATTTCTTGCATGATTTCAAAAGCTGGACCAGTTGGGCCCATACACTGGTTCAGTCCTTTTTTGCATATCTGTCCCTTCTCCGTTTATTTAGTTATGGGCTTAGCCCAGTTGTGCTGTAATTTAAATTTTGGCCTTGTAAAGTTAATTTATGTCCTTAAGATTAGATACTAATGTATTTTATACCCTTTTATTGGTAAACCTCCCCATTCGTTAGTGGGTTCAACGAGGCCCACCAACTCACTTAGATCGAGTCAACCTCATTGTGGACGAACTGAGCAATTGGAGCAGATTTGGAGCGGATAAGTTTAAAATTGTATTTATTTCTGTTGGGCTTGGTAGGCCCAACCCCCTTTACCTCGTATTATTTACTTAGCAAAATTGAGGAAATGTGTTTATTGGAACCCTTTAAAAATGGTCATGAAATTTAGAGTTGCCAAAACCATTTTTAAGTTATAAAAATTAATTTTTGATAAATGTTAACGTGCAAATGATTTTTAAGACTAAGACAGCCTTATGGATAAAAAATGGACGTTCTTTAAATGCAAATCATGATTTTGGACAAAAATGACTTGATAAATTTTATGGATTTAAAAGACAAAAATAATTGTGGGCCGTGCATTTAGACATTTTGGATAAAAATTGGACTTAGACTATTTTTTGGATTAACTTGGACTAAAAGGATAAAAATCTAAAAATATAAAATATGGCTAAAAATGGATAATAATAGTATGCCTAAAAAATTATTTTTATAAAACTTAAAGACTAAAAACCTTTTCCTAAAACTCGGGTGGGCTTACGTGGTGTTCTACCTAGGTTAAAGGCCTTCGAGAGTTAACCTATGTGTTCTAGTCCGAAACCCAATGCCCAATTTTGGGCAAAACTCTACCACTTTCATTTCTTAAAATGTGATATATTTTGCATGAATGACTAACTTTTTGTGGCGGAAATATAAACTGAAACAGTTTTTTTTCATTATAAACAATTTATACCTACAAAGGCATACCATTAGAACCCGTAGGTCAAACGTATTTTACGAGGCGAGTTTTGGGATCGTTTGTCACCATAAACGAGGCGGAACAGCTGGGCCTTTTCGCTATTTATTGTTGTTTGGAGTTTCTCTCATCTTGAAAGCTTGGGTTTGGGAGAATTTAAGGATGTTCTTCAAGTTTCTTCCATGGGGTAAGGTCTAAACCATAATCTAAGTATTTCCCTTTGATTCATTCTCTTGGTTTAAGTTTTAATCCATGATTTCTAAAGTAGGAAATTGGGATTTTTATGGAAGAAGGTTTAATGGGTCTTTCTTGAGAAGATCATAAAATTAGTTAGACTTCCTAAGTTGCTTTAAATTATGAAATTGATTGGGTTAATGCTAGGTTATGATGTATCTAAGGTTGTTAATCATATACCTTCCATTATTAGTGTTGAATTCTTGAATTTAAGAGTTAGGGTTTATACCCAAAATTGGGGGTTTTGCTTGGATTCCAAAATTAGATGAATCCTTGATGTTGATTTTGCAATTAGTTGATGGGTTTTGATCACCTAGTGTTTAATTGGATAATTTACCCTCGAATTTCCTATTTTGCCCTTGTGGGCCCCGTTTTTCCAAATTCTAGGGTTGATTTTTGACCCAATTTGAATGAAAGCAATATAGGTATCGATCTTCATGATTTCTAATCCAGATTTCGAATATGACTAGACTTTCTTGATCTCGAGGCTCAAAGGAAAGGCTAAGGCGTGATTGTTGGTGATATTGTTATTCGACCTTCCAGGTAGGTTATGGCTTATCCTATGATGACACTTTATTTAGCGAAGCATATATTTAGATGGTATTGTCGGAGAAAGCATGTAAACCTTCGGGTATGAAGTTGGGTTAGATATTGTCTAAGCTTGGGCCCTGTTGTGTTATTGGAGCTAGCCACCCCATTGTGTTGTGATTTGATTGCTCTATTGTTGTTGGCCTAATTCCACGTGGTGATAGTAGATATTGGAGATTATTGTTATATCTTGATCATGATATTGTAGTACCTTGTTTCTTGACATTTGATACGAGGATAGCGTTTTATATGCCTTGTGTAGTCTTTTATGATATTGTTGGCGTACCCATGTTTGGTACTTGTGACACTGATCTAATTTTTTATGTTGACTCATACATTGCACGCATTTCCATCCTTCATGATATATTGTTGATACACTGATGATACTTGAGGAAACACTGTGATAAGCTGGGCTCAGTTTGGATGAGAGTGACGTGAGAGTCCGATATCCGATGGTTATCCCGGAATCATGGATTGAGTGGTAGCGGTTGCCGAGGTTTGTGTTGGAACCGTGAGGTACATAGACTCTGCGGGTCCCCCTGGGTGGTGCTGAAGAAAATCTTCCATAGGCAAAGATCCGGAGTCTCTTCTGTCTGTTGGGCAAAGATCCGGGACGAGTAGCACTTAGACTTCGCGAGTCAACCTGGGTTGTGCTACCGAGACGGGGTCCTCCGAGACGCGTGAGGTTTCATCCGAGCACATGTGTACACAACATTGCATTGCATTTGCATTCATACATCATTGCATTGCATTATGGCTTATATTGTGATGATCTGGTGATTTACTTGTGTTGTTTGGTTTCGGATTGGATATATTGAGACTTGGCACACTTGGGTTTAGATGATTCAACATAGGTGATGACGTGTACTTGGTTCTGACTTGTGTTTGACTTATACTTGTTGATTTATCTGCTTATCTTACTTTATTGTCTAGATTATGTTAGCTAAACTTAGTCGGCCTATGATACCTACCAGTACTGTGATTTTGTATCGACTCGCACTTCGTCGTATTCTTTTATGAATGCAGAATTCCAGGTTGGATCTACTTCTGTTTTTCGTGGCTGATAGTCACTCCGAGATTTGCTTAGAGTCTACAGGTGAGCACGAGACGTCTGCCGCCTTGAAGATTCTACTTTATTTATGTCTTACTTTCTATTCCGAGACATATTCAGTGTTGATGTATTATTGATATTCCAGACTTGTAGATTCTAGTTAGATGCTCTTGTATGGATTAAACCGTACCCGGGGTGTATTTTATTTTTCCGCTTATTTAATTAATTGTTGTGTTTTTGCCATTATTGGGTTAAGGGTTAGCCTACCGAGGTGGGAAAGGTAGGTGCCCGCCAGACTTAGCTGAATTGGGTCGTGACAAGTCGGTATCAAAGTCCTAGGCTACCCAGTCAATAATACAAGAGCGTGTCTTGTAGAGTTTCGTGGATCGGTACGATGAGCTCTATACTTATCTGCGAGGGGCTATAAGACATTTAGGAAACTTTCAATTCTTTCATTCTCTCGTATGACTTCATTCAAATTTGTATCTAGTCGATTCCAATTTTGGATCTGAACTTTCTTATCTTAATCACCCACGGAGGATGGACACTCATCCTTAAATTTTTATGTGAATTGTTGGTCTATGACGTGTGGTGGTTTAGGAGATGTGTTATTTTGATTCGGGAAAGTGATCAAAGTTTAGTCTCTAGCGATGTCCTAAGGATTCGATTGTGTGGAGTCGCGATTTGACTTGTTTATTGTGAGAGTTTGTGAGAAATGGAAAACATAGTTCAAAGGGCTACAGGGTCTCCATGATTCAGCGCTTGGAAGTGACAAGGTGCATTGATGGCTTAACTATAGTAGGTTGCTCGATGATATGATCGATTTAACTTCAGCTTCATCAAGGCATAATGATGGTGTGTGTGACACTGGTGTACTAATGGTGGATCGATGGTTCAGCAGCAGTAGAGTATTAGACTTCAGTATATGAGAACAAATGTAAGTTCGGTGATGGCCATCAAATTGGGCAATTGTATTGTGATCGCGGGTAATAAAGAAAAGAAGTTGACAATAAGGACATGAAGGAAGCTTTTGTGGAAAGTGTGTAGCGAAGCAAGACTTCTTAGAATATCTGGGATATAAGTACTTTTGTGAGATTAGGAAGGAAAAAATTGGTATCTGGCATGGTTGTCAGGATAAGGTTGCGACTGGTGCTAAAGGTTATTCTTAATATAAGTTAGTTGATGTTAAAGGACTACTCGGTTATTAAGTGAATGCTATAGGCACATCGTTTGATCGGAAAAATATATGGGTTGTGGACTTCTGAGGAATTAGTAAACAACTGATAGAAATGACTTCAATTATGGGCGAATACGATGAGTTAAAGACTTGAGGAGTTACTAGTTGTTTCACTTAGATTTGAGGAGAAGTATGGATATTGTTGAGTGGTTTTTTGGGCTTAAAATGGATGATTAGTTTAAAGGATCGAGTGGATTTGAGCGTTTGTTGCTTGATAGTGATAAAAGTGATTTAAAATGAAATACAAGGATTGAAGGATTATAATGAGACATCTTACTATCAGGTTCAGGGGTTAAGGTTCGTAAGACTTGAGGTGAGGTAATATGGGTTCTCGAATCGTGTTTGGACTGTGGGGACATTATATCATGACGTTCAGAAAAAGGGTGGCCAATAAGGTTGATTGATGTCTTCGAGGTTAAGGGCAAAAAAAGAAGTCGTTGAAACACGAGTTAGTGATGCGAGAGCTTGGTTAGCTTACTATTGACCCGAGGGGATCGTTGACACGCTACTCGAGGTGTTCGGGATTGATTTTGGTGACTTTTTACGAAAATTGGCTTTAAGCGAAAAAGAGTTGACTCAAAGTTGACATTTAGGCAAACGGACCTTTTTTGAAAATTTATCAATTTCGAGAGGTCCGGATGGTCTTTTAGAACTTGTGTGTATATCTGGTTCGGTTCCTAATGCACTCGAACACATTTTGGGACTTGGGTTGGGAAGTTGAAATTGAGGTATCGGGGGTGACTCGATCAACGAGACCTCCGTTGGGAATTTCGAGGCCACGAGTGTGTTCGTAACGTGTTTTTGTGTATGTCTGCATATCTGTTTTGTGAGCAGATGGCCTCGGGAGTTAGTTAAAAATTCGGGTTGAGTTGTGAAACTTGGAAAATTTTTTGGTGTCTAGTGCCCGCTTTGGCGGCACCAAAGACCGAGGCAAAGGGTACCGCAGGGCTGGTCACCCCGCCGGGCCGACGCGGTCCGTGTTTTTTGGGCATAACCGCTATAGCGGTCATGGTACCGCTGGGGCGGCGCCACTGGAGCGGCAATATTATCGCCGAAGTAGGTGACGGACAGTTAGTTCATTAACTGAAGTGTTAAATGCCCTAAGTCCCTCATTTGTTACAATTCCGAAATCTGAGCTTTTGGGAGCAAATCTAGGATATTCTTGGAGAAGATTCTTGGTGGTAAGTCCTTCTAATCTCTTTGCTATTCTGTTACCCCTAATCATATTAGAATCCCTTTACCTTGTTAGTTCGTTAAGTGATGGAAGATTAAAAATGGGTATAATGAATATTCATTCTAGCCTTCTAAATCATATTTGTTGGTTGGGTTAACTTAAGTTCGGTATACATTTCGGAAATTGAGTAAGGCAATTCGGGCAAGGACGATTCAGTGGGATACATAAGGATATTAGTGATACTGTTGTGTGAAACACCGGATTAGAGAGCGTTCAGTTCAGAGTGGTAAGCGTTAAGGAAACGGTAATGTGCAAAGTGTGTGGTACGATCCTAACTCCAGGATTAATTCGGCTAGTTTGTAAGATTTATGATTATGTGGTATTCGATGGAGTGGATTCGAGGATTGATTACGGTATCGATGATCGTCAAATGATTAGAAACTTGGGAATTGACGAGTCGAGAAAAGGTGTAGATGATTGTGAATCGATAAGAAAAAGTTGCATCTTGGGGATTTCTTCGGTCAGTATGGATTGTGGTGTCGTCTTCTTGCATTATCCAGTTGAGATGTGTTTGTTGCGAGAGCTTAAGAAGGAAATCTGTGGATGGACTATGTGATATGATAGAGTTTCGCGAGGTTCGTGATCCGCGACTAGTGAGAAGCATATTTCAATGAACCGACTTGTTGAGGTTTATAAAAAGTGGCTTGGTGGTACACCGTCGGATAAGTTTCATGACCTTCAACAGTGGATGAGTTAGCATGCCTTAAGAGAGAAGATGGTTTTTAAAAAGTGGCTTAGTGGTACACCATCGGATAAGTTTCATGACCTTCTATAGTGGATGAGTTAGCATGCCTTAAGAGAGAAGATTGTGGAATCCCTATCATGTGAGGACTAGAGTTATATTTTCGAGGTGAGACCCTACTCGTGGTGATAATTTATGTTGCAAGTAGTATTGACAGGACAGTTTGGGTAAGCAGTTTTTGTTATTAAAGACTTGGGGGTGATTGCATGAGATTTAGAGTTGCAGTGTAAGACTGGATACTTTTGGAGAATTTTTGAGCATATCGAGGCGACACTATGAGAAGTTTGATGGTTATATAATTACTATATAAGGCTTCAGGTTTGCGTCGAAAAGTTCAGGTTTGTATCGAATTTGCGTATCGGGTAAAGGTTGAGAAACATGAAGATTGAAGTCGTAAGGCATAGCTCTTCGGTACTAAGTTGATAACTTGGATAGGACTCCACTTGTGGAGTTGAAGGTGATCGACATGATTTGTTATGCGTGAGGAAAAGATCAGAATTGACCACCATAGAGGTGCAATAGGACTGTGATTGGTTTCCGGAATTCAGAGTCAGTTCAAACGACTATTGGTGATATTCGAGAGTTGTGCATTCATTCTGGCATGGTTCCAGTTAGGCTTTATATGGTAGGAAGTGTTGTTCTCTCGTGGGATTGATTTGATGCATTTAAGGTTCTTCGTAGAGTTGGAGATGTTGGGTGGTCCTCCGATTTTCCATGTGCCTATGCTGAGGAAGTACCATTCCTATGGGTCTTACATTATTACTTCGGATGCACCATTGCGTGATGAGTTGGATGGCAAGGTTAGAAAATTGAGATCTAAAGAGATTGCGTCAATGGAAGTCAGTGGAAGCATCGTCCGATTGAGGAGGCTACTTGGGAGACTAAGTCTAAGATACGTGAGAGATATTCCCAGTTATTTTCCGAGTCAGGTGCTCTTCCCTCGTTTCATTCCCTTGTCGCTCGAGGACGAGCGATTGTTTAATTTGTATATGATGTAACGATCCGTTTGGTCGTTATTGCATTTTTACCATTTTTTCCCCCGTTGACTCATCCCCGAGCCTTGTTAGTAATATTTTGATCCGCGGGGACCGGTGGCACATTTCCCTAGGCATCATTTTTGGTTTTGGAATGACTTTTAGAAAATTTGGTCTTAAAGTGAAAACCATTTGACTCGAAGTTAACTTTTGGGTAAACATGCCATAATTGAATTCCGACAGGTCCATTAGCTCCGGAGGGTGATTTATGACTTAGCAGTTGTCATTGGTTTGGTTCCCGAAGGGTTTGGGTGTGATTTGGATCATTGGTTGAGAAAATGGTTAAGTTAGAATTGGATTTGACCACGATCAACATCGGGTCAAGATGAACTCGTGTCGATGTTTTGAAAGTTCCATTAAGTTTGTATGACGGTTTTGGACATGTCCACAAATTTTGGTTAGATTCCGTTGAGTTTTGGATAAGTTTGGGTTGTATGGTGATTGTTTTCGGTTTCGACGTCGATTTGAGCATAAAGGGTACCATATTGAGCAAACGGCATTTGATTTATGTTTCGACTAAACCATTATATCCGTATCGTAAACTCGGAACCATAGCAACTGAAATCATCAAGTTTTGACATCGTATGAGGGAATTATGGTCATTTTACTAAGAATTGGATTGTCAGATTTGTCAGATTAATTACGAAATTGCCACTGAATTCGTATTTAAAAATCTGTACTTTTCCAAATATTGAAATCAACATATCTCATTCATTATAAGGTCAAAAGGAGTAATTCAAAAGCCTAACTTGAGTGAAATTTCACAAGGAATCCATTGGAGGCATCAAAAACGAGTTTTGGGATCGTTTGGCACCAGAAACGAGGCAGAACAGCTGGGCGTTTTTGCTATTTATTGTTGGTTGGAGTTTCCCTCATCTTGAAAGCTTGGGTTTGGGATAATTCAAGAATATTATTTAAGTTTCTTCCATGGGGTAAGGTCTAAACCATAATCTAAGTATTTCCCTTTGATTCATTCCCTTAAGTATTTCCCTTTGATTCATTCCCTTGGTTTAAGCTTTAATCCATGATTTCTAAAGTAGGAAATTGAGATTTTTATAGAAGAATGTTTAATGGGTCTTTCTTGATGGGTTTTGATCACCTAGTGTTTAATTGGATAATTTACCCCCTAATTTCCTGTTTTGCCCTTGTGGGCCCCGTTTACTCAAATTCTAGGTTTGGTTTTTGACCCAATTTGAATGAAAGCAATATAGGTATCGATCTTCATGATTTCTAATCTAGATTTCGAATATGACTAGACTTTCTTGATCTCGAGGCTCAAAGGAAAGGCTAAAGCGTGTTGTTGGTGATATTGTTATTCGGCCTTTCAGGTAGGTTATAGCTTACCCTATGATGAGACTTCGTTTAGTGAAGCATATATTTAGATGATATTGTCGGAGAAAGCATGTAAACCTTCGGGTATGAAGTTAGGTTGGATATTGTCTTAGGTTGGGCCCTGTTGTGTAATTGGGGCTAGCCACCCCATTGTGTTGTGATTTGATTGTTCTATTGTTGTTAGCCTGATGCCACGTGGTGATAGTACATATTGGAGATTATTGGTATATCTTGATCATGATATTGTAGTACCTTGTTTGTTGACATTTGATACGAGGATAGTGTTTTATATGACTTGTGTAGTCTTTCATGATATTGTTGGCGAACCCATGTTTGGTACTTGTGACACTGATCTGATTTTTTATGTTGACTCATACATTGCACGCATTCCCATCCTTCATGATATATTGTTGATACACTGATGATACTTGAGGAAACACTGTGATAAGCTGGGCTCAGGTTGGATAAGAGCGATGTGAGAGTCCGATATCTGATGGTTATCCCAAAATCGTGGATTGAGTGGTAGCGGTTGCCGAGGTTTGTGCCGGAGCCGTGAGGTACATGGACTCCGCAGGTCCCCCTGGGTGGTGCTGAAGAAAATCCTCCATAGGAAAATATCCGAAGTCTCTTCTGTCTGTTGGGCAAAGATCCGGGACGAGTAGCACTTAGACTTCGCGAGTCACCCTAGGTTGTGCTACCGAGACGTGGAGGTTTCCGTCCGGAGTACATGTGTACACAGCATTGCATTGCATTTGCATTCATAAATCATTGCATTGCATTGCATTATATCTTATATTGTGATGATCTGGTGATTTACTTGTGTTGTTTGGTTTCGGTTTGGATATATTGAGACTTGGTACACTTGGGTTTAGATGATTCAACATAGGTGATGACGTGTACTTGGTTCTGACTTGTGTTTGACTTATACTTGTTGATTTATCTGCTTATCTTACTTTATTATCTAGATTATGTTAGCTAAACCTAGTCGGCCTATGATACCTACTAGTACCGTGGTTTTTGTCTTCGCACTGTCGCATTCTTTTGCGTTGACATGAATGCGAAATTTCGTGTTGATCTCTTCGTTTTTCGTGGCCGATAGTCACTCCGAGATTTGCTTAGAGTCTACAGGGTGAGACGAGACGTCTGCCGCCTTGAAGATTCTACTTTATTTATGTCTTACTTTCTATTGTAGACATATTCAGTGTTGATGTATTATTGATATTCTAGACTTGTAGATTCTAGTTAGATGCTCTTGTATGGATTAGACCAGACTCTGGGGTGTATTTTATTTCTTCCGCTTATTTAATTAATTGTTGTGTTTTTGCCATTATTGGGTTAAGGGTTAGCTTACCGAGGTGGGAAAGGTAGGTGCCCACGCGACTTAGCTTAATTGGTCGTGACATTATGGAGTCTAGATTTCTACGTATGCTTAAATTTGATGCTCAATCTCGGGTTCTTCATATTTCTAGACTTCTCTGTCATAGCTTTCGGTTGGAAACGGAAAAGTGGAGATTCTATGGACGTTCGTGACAGCTGCTCGGCATCGAGGTAGGTCATGGTTATTTGAGTTAGACTTTGATTAGTGAGTCGTATATATGTTATTGAACTGATAGGAGAAAGCATGATTAGGTCTTTGGACATGGAGTTTGATTGGATATTGTTTAGATTAATATGAATGTTGATTCTGTGGGCTTGCCACCACTAAGTGAGTAATTGAACCAAGGTGTGTAGTCATTATGTTGGTGGGAAAAGAAGTGTTGTGTATATATTTTGGTAGGGATTTAGTTAGAAGGTGGGGTTCGTGTATTTACCGATTGACCATTTTAGAGTCTTGATGTACCATGGGCTGGGGTGACTTGTATTTTAATTGTAAGAGCCTTCATTGAGCGTTCATGTTGTGGTTGAATTGTTTTCACTGAATCTTTTTATGATTTGTGGCATGGTGCGTGGTAATTCTTGACATTGATTTTAATGGCTGATCATATTCCATATTGCCTGTTGAACTGGAAATACATCGATATTCATATTGTGAACACATACAGAAATATATATATATATATACATTTGACAGGGGGTGAGGATGTGGCCTAGTTACTGGCACATGATCCGAGGTCAGTTCCGGAGCGAGTGGTACATGGACACCATGGGTTCCCTGCAGGTCATGACTATTGGGCAAACAATATCATTAGCATGTGTGTACGGATGTGATATTATTATTATTATTGTTATTGTTATTGTTATTGTTATTGTTATTCTTATTGTTATTCTTATTGTTATTGTTATTGTTATTGTTATTGTTATTGTTATTATTATTATTATTATTATTATTATTATTATTATTTTATTGTTATTATTATTGTTATTATTATTGTTATTATTATTATTATTATTATTGCATTGCATTAGACTCATATTATTACTGTGTTTGGTTGATGACTGGACTTATCATATCCCTGTGATTGGTTGATGGCTGATCCTATTTGATGATATTATTTTGGGTATAAGCGGTTGTGTTTATGTGTAACTTCATGGCTCCATTGACTAATGAGGAAAGGTGGTGTTGGAGTGATTCCATTTAGCATGGTTCAGGTTTGGGAGTACAGTTGAGATCTTTGTCATTGGTTATATTACGTTTGCTTAGTTTTGCTTACATTTGATAAGTGGTTAATGACTAATGTCTGATGTGGGTTGCTGTGTTGTTGTGTCTACTTGTCAATTACGAGTCTGCTAAATTATGGAGGAAAAGGGTACGGATTAGTGATCCCACTTAGTATTGGTTGGTATGGAGGCGTGATGTCTGTTCCTCCTTAATTGTTGTGGGTTAGCTGGTCCAGGAGTCTGTCTTGAATATAACTGTTTACTGTCTGTTAGTCCTTACTTTCGGTTGCTACTTTGATGTGGTAATGGTAAATGGCTATGAGTATGTTTATGTAGGAATAGTTTAAGTATGGGTAGGATTCGAAAAGGTGTTGCGACTGTACTTATCTGTTTTTTCTGATTGATTCTATATCGTATTGCGTGAACTAATCTTAGTCGGCCTATGATGCTTACCAGTACGTGTGGTGTACTGATGCTACTCTTGTTACATCTTTTTCAGGGTGTAGATGTGTTTCATGTTATGGCTTGAAGGTTTCGGTAGCGGAAGTGGCATACATGTCTCTACAACTTCTGTGTATCTTATTCCAAGGCAGAAGTTGTCATTTTATTTTGAGTTTACCCCTCTGTATTGTAGAAGCTCTTGTACATGTCTAAACTAGGTCCCGGGAAGTTGTGATTTCTAAATTTATAAAGAGTTTCATTTATGTTTTCTTACTTAATGTTCTTTCCTACCAGTTGTTAAGTGTAAAACGAGTTTAACTAAGGGTTAGTTGGTAAGGGTTCGCCTACTAGGTGACAAAAGGGTAGATGCCCGCACGAGCCGTAAATTGGGTCGTGACACTACTCCTATGTAAAGCATCACATTGATACTAGTGAAGACAACCACCAAAATAGAAAGAAGACCAGAGCAAGTAAACAGAGATTTGTTCAGAGCTTCTTAAGAGTCAACTGCAACGAAGAAGAACTTGTCCCTATCAAGATTTATTCAAACGGTTTCTTTGAGTTGTAATCGTTATAATCTTTGTGCTTCAACTATAACCTTTTACATTCGTAGCGAATTTGTATTAGGTATTGTTTTCAGTTGTAAGGTGCTTCTTATAATGGGTAGAGTCTTTGAAAAAGTTAGCTACAATTAGTGAAGAATCGTAGTGGGGTAAGGTGTTGTACTGGTCAGTTCTTTAGGTTGCAAGAGTTGTAATCTTAAAATTACTTGACTAGTGGAGTATTGGAGAAATCTCACTGAAGAGTGGTCATGGGTTTTGCCTCCCTTGAGTAAGGAATTTTTCACGTAAAAATCTTAGTGTGATTTATTATCGCAATTTACTTTTTGTTTACTGCTGAAGAACCTGGTTCTTCAGTAAGTTAGGTGACAACATAAATTATCAAAGATTAGTGTAGGAAATCATTAACTTAAATATTACGTCGAATTTCCACCTTTCTATCCCAAAAACTAGAGCTCCTAGCCCAAAAATAGAGAGAATGGCTGCTCGTTTGTGAAAGTAAGATATTTAAACACTGTACTACCTTCATCGCGATCACGACCGATGCCTTGCAGTCGCTGACGGAAAACTGAATTACTCAACACATCCGCGAACCTAGCCTACACAATTGCGAATCTACTTTGACCGTAGTCAACCCTTGGGCAGCGAGACACGACCATGATGGGTTTGCAAAAAATTGTAATTATTAAAGTGTTCCAATAGTGTCGAAATTCACCAGAGCCCCTCGAGTCACAACCCAAACCATGCCAAAAAGTCACAATTGGTAAGATTGACTTATACAAGTCTCAAAATATGATTTGATACTCAAATGCTCAAAAAAAGAGATTGGATTGTTACATGTATAATGTGTGTATTTACACTGTATAACTATGTAGATACATTATTTATACATTATATAATATTGTGAGACTTTTTAATTTGTGATTGGAAGGGATATATATGCACAAATATATATACAGTGTAGAAGTGTATAACCAGTTTATAAACTATATATAACACAATGTATGAGGGTTGTTATACATTGTTCTACTAAACAATTTGAAAATTTCAACAACATAATTATTGATTTATTCTATTAAAAAAAGTAGTGTGATTTTTGTCCAGCGTTGTTCGAATTTTGGAAGTTATTCATATGGGGATTTCATTTCCTCTGGAAGATGAGACAGGTGAAGGACGCTAGTGAGATGAAGCGTGGCACTAAATTTATATATTTAATCGGCTAATTATTGTAACTAGTTTCTAGTTTACTGATTGTTTATTAATTTTTATGGCGACAATAATAGACTATATTCGGCCGCTTATTTCTGTAAAGTTCTCTAATAATTATCTGCATTAATATTTACACACACACACACAAAAAAAAAAAAAAAAAAAAAAAAAAGGAAAACAAAGAAAAACCTTAACTAATTTCAAATTTATTGGAAATGCATCTCTCTCTCTCTCTCATAAACACACAAACAACCAATTAACAATATACTTACTCACACCTACTAATATTTATATTAAATGACAATTTAACTATAAGAATCACTAATCACAGTGAAAATACATACTATCACTTAATATGATTAAATAAAAAATTTATACGCGCTCTTGCATTCATTTGTATGGTACAGAAGATACCAAGAATAAGTTTACACCAAGATGCTACATTTTGTGTAATACTTACTTTAAAACATCATATTAGCCTCACTGGCGAATTGAATAAAACTCACTTAGGCAAAAGACAAAAATCTTAAGCAAGAAACATTCAGTTACACTAATCAAGAAAGAAGTTCCACAAAATCCATACAATCACAATTAGTATACTCAACAAAGTTAAATATAGACAAAAGGGAGTTAAATGATCATCATCTTCATAGAGCTAATCATGGAGCTAGGTACACATCTTCATGGTGAAGGCCTGAATCTAACTCCAGATAAGTGTCTAGAAACGAACTCTCGAGCTAATGTGTGGAGGTCACAGTTTTCTAGTTCTTGATCCAACAAGTCACTTAAACCTGTAATTAGGGGTGACAAAATTAGTCCATAAACATATGACCCGTGCAATCTGTTCAAGTGCGTGTCGTTAACCCACCTATGCCCATTTTGACCTGCCTAAGTCAGCCCATATACAACCCAAATTGACCTATAAGAAACCTTATCAAAAAAAAAAAAAAAATTATACTCTCTCTGTCTCATATTAATTGTCACATTTCACTTCTACAGAGTCAAACTAAAGGAACTTTGAACACATTCTAAGCTATGTTTTTTCATCATATTTAATATGAGAAGAATGATGACTTATAGTCTTATAGTGTGGTACTTTTCGTATCGTTTTCGAATATCTAAATTTTCATTTTAAAATATTGACTTAATAATCAAATTTAGCTTGAACGTTAGTCAAATTGACTATTAAAAAAGGAAATATAACAAATATTTTGGGATGGAGGGAGTATGTTATATATATATATATATATAGTCATATCATAATAAGAAAAAACGTTTTATTAGATATGTTATATATAGCCATAATAAAGAAAAAAAGTTTTATTAGTTACTTAAGAACAAACAAACAAATTAAAACTCAGTCAGTGAGAATTAGATGGGTTCATTTATGACCCGTTTTTTAGCACATTCTAGCATCCAACTCATTTCAACTCAAGTAACTTTTAGGCGGATGAAAGACCGACTCATTAATTAACTTACCCCATTTAATCCGTCCATTTAACAACCATACCTGTTATGTCTAATTGTGGATCCATAGTAGTCGATGATATGCTTGAAGTACTGCAGAACAGGTCTGAAGATGATTGCTGCAGCACTGTCTGAGTTGGACTTTGTTGCGGCATAGGTAGTTGGTGCAAGGTGGAAAGGCGGGCTTGAACATATGCTAACTCGGCTTGCAAAGTTACAACCTACATGTATAAAATTAAACAATGAAGATGGAACTGTACGTTTTCTACTACTCAGACACTGTCATAAAGAAAAGATCTTTTTACCTTAATAAAACCGGTAATCTATAACAAGATAAATAAATTGATCGTTAGAAATGGATAGTTTTACATATATAGTCAGTTGGATTCACTGTCTACCTTTTTTAGCCAGTATATACAGATTATACACAATTATGTACATATTATACATGAATTATACATATATTTTATTTATCGTTGGCTATTTTTAGTTTGAGCAGTTAGATGAGTAGCTATTTAGGTTTATTCATCTTAAAAATTTATTTCCACCTATATATATTGGTTGTGTAACATTTTTTTACAATATCAACGTACCTTAATTGTTGTAACATATAACATACCTTACTTTCCATATTAATCAAATATATATGAATCACCTAAAAATCGTTACAAGTAACTATTCATAAAAAATGAAATTAATATAACCCAAAAAAGTAAGATAGGTTACATGCGCAACAAGTTAAAGTATAGTGATATGTAAAAAATTCTTTTATACTACTAGCATTTTATAAAAGTTAAATCCAAACGATATATGTGAAGCATTACGTTTTTTCTTTTTAAATTCATAGTTAAGTAATAGTACCTCTCTATAATTGTTATTCGTTATAACAAAACTTCACTATAATGGCCTGATTTTCTTCGAAACCGATTTTTCATGTTATATTTTAATTTTCTATAACAGCATTCTACCGATAACATCAGTGACATTCATTATAGCGGTACACTCTTTGTAAAATTATTTCTCTATAACAGTCATACTCAAATATTGTGTAATAATATTTTGTAAGAAATATATTATTTATAAAAATGAAATATTAAAATATTTTTGGTAATCATCATTCATGTCATGAAGAGCCTCAACCTAATGCGACTTGGGGTAAGATAGAAGAGGCAATGTTAAGCTCTTAGACAGTGGGAAAGCTATTGAATTCCCTTTTGTTGAAAGTTTAGACAAAAATCTTCGTTAATTCAAGCGTTATATTATCACTAAGAGACTGAAATTTATGAAACAACATACAATATTAGAATTCTTACGTCAAACTTGAAATATTTAAATTTACAATTAATTTAAATGCATATGCTCCTTAGATTTTAATCTTTTATCTGTACGATACAACTAGTTATGGATTTATTAGTCTTTTTAATTTTTAATTAATGAAAGATTTTAAAATTAATAAGTATTTTGCTTTAGTTTATAACATAAAAAGTACAGACAAATAATTGTTGGCGTATTTTTATTTATAACAGCTAAATGAAATTTAAACATCAAATGTCAGTATACACACATAACTGTACCTCACTATAGCAGCTATGAATTTTCAGATAAATGCTGTCATTATAAAGAGGTTTAACTGTAGTAATTTCTTATGTTTCAACACCTAGTATTGGAATCTACAACAAACAAAATAAATCCTTAAATCATTATGGTTGATAAACAGTTGTATGATTCTATGATTATTAAACTAAATCTTTCGAGGCTTCCACCCGCTTTAGACCAGAAAACTTACCTTAACGTATTATGTTCTTCTAAGTAGTAACTAGACGGCAGCACGGGCCCAACACTTTGGATTATAGTATATCTATGTGTATGTAGTTGTGTTTGAATAGTGATAATATATATATTTTATATTACTAATAAACATACATAAGTTTGCACTATTTTTATGTATATATAATATGTTCAAAACACAATTAATATAACATTGTTAATTCCTTTTTAAACAAGTTTCCTTTCTTTGAGACAAAACAATAGCAATATTTAAGCATAAGTTGATACTTTGTTAATTCAACTAATTTAAAGGTATAAAATATTCTATTGTTAATGTATGTAGATTGGACCTAAGCAATACTTATTATTTTTTGTCAAATTTTGATTTGGATAATTCTAATTCAAATTATTAAATTAATTTTACATGTTTAAAATGAAACAAAGTAGAAATTTGATTTCTCTTTGAGATAAAATAATAGCAATATTTAAGCATCAGTTAATACTTTTAATTTTAATTCGATTAATTTAAAGGTGTAAAATATTCTATTGTTAATGTATGTAGATTGGACCTAAACAATACTTATTATTTTTTATCAAATTTTGATTTGGATAATTCTAATTCAAATTATTAAATTAATTGTACATGTTTAAAACGAACAAGGTAGAAATTTGATTTTCTATTTAAACGAAGAACTACTATTTTTTAATTTTTGGTAAATATTCTTGGTTTAGCTCATTTTACTTGTCGTGTTGTCTTTTGCACGATTTTTTAAGGAAACGTCAATTAGAATTATAAATTTATAATTTGATTAATTTACCTTATTAATTATTTGATTTCCATTTAATATTATTTTTTCTTTTACGACATTAATCTCTTTTCACATTTATTAGAGTAAGGAAAAAAATGAAAAAGCAATTAAATTCTATCTTATTTTAAAATATAAATAAATAAACATAACAAATAAATGACATAGCGTAATAGCAAATACAACAGTTAAATATCTAAATTAGATCTCAGGCTAATATAAGAAAAGAAAGGAAATTATATGATTTAGCTACTTAACCTTGTGAAGAAAAGCAATAATATGGGGTCTATGTTTTTTGCTGTACAATAATTTCATTTGATCCCACTAATGGGTTGATACGCATGTAGCAATGAATCAACCATTATTGACTTAATGGGGATACTTTGAGAATTACATGAGTATTGTTTGATTTTTTAATATGGGGTGCATGTTTTTTTTTTGACATTGCTTGTTTTTTTAATATGGGGTCCACTTTTTTTTTAATATTGCTTGATTTTTGTAATATGGGGTTCACTTTTTTTTTTTTACATGAGTTTGAAGATGGTGGAGTTCGCTTCTTCTTTTTTTTAAATATTACTTGATTTTTTTATTATAAAGCTCACTCTTTTTTTTTTTAATAAAGAGTGACTGACGATGAAGCATTGGTAAAACCCATAAAAATAAGATAAAGAGTAAATAATACTTCGTGGAAATGCATAGAAAGTTAATGTCAGAAAGCTTAATTCTGGTCTTGGGAATGTCAACTTTTGTGTTTATCTCCAATAATGGATGGAACTAGCAAGTCGCATATTTGCTTTCTTACCTAAAATTAAAGAGCGTTGTGCGTATGTGACCAATAATGGACACTTCGAATTGTATTTTATTCCTGAAAGAACATTGAATCTTCCCATGAATTTGAAGTAATAGGATAAATTATTACTCCCTCAGCCAATCTTAAAGGTCACTTTAGCTCTTTTCCTGAAATTAAGAATATAATAAATATAAGATATAATTTATTAAGTTGTCCCCTATTTAATAAAGGTAAACTAATTTTTCTTTTAACGATTTTATAAGTCTTGAATTCCTAGAATGATAATTGTTTTGGGAGAAATTTCTTGAGTTAAACGACATTTAAAATGGGACGGAGAGAATAATTTATTTTAAGCATCAGATACACAACTTCATTAGATCCATTTTAAATGTCGTTTTAGCCAAGCAAATTAAGTCCAGAATAAAATGTAGCTTTAGAAAATCGAGTAGTTATTTATTCAAATCTAATCTTTCTATTCATTCTGAGCGGAGATAAAGCACAGTTTTATCAAATACTTAACACTTATGATTAATACAATTAATTAAATGATTTTTTTAAGGATTGCGTCAAATTTTTATCTTGTTCCAAAATAAGTGATATTTTAGAATTTCAAGAAGAAATTAATTCTATTCTTCCAAACTTACCCTTATTTATTATCAAGAATCATTAAATAACTTTTCTTTTTTCTAAGCATTAATTAGGGGTAAGTTGATAAAAACACTCCTAATTTTCTAAGAGTGAGCAATTTCTTAAGGAGCGTGCATGAGCTAAAAGAGACACTTATTTTGGAACGGAGGAAGTACTACTCTTTGCATCTGAATTTTCCAGATCAACACTTTGTACTAATATGTAGTGCATAGAATTTAACACATGGTGTGCATTTAATTCCTCCGTGAGCTAGGAAACAAAGAAAGCAAGAAAGTCAAAATATTGAACAATGAAATATTTCTCGAGCTGCTAAAGTTGGTTAGGGTTACTTATTAGTACCGGCAAGCAAGACAAAACATTTCAAAGTCTACATCCATCAACTATTCTATTCCAGGTTCTCTCTTTCTTGCAGAGGCACAGAAAAAAAAAAGGTTAGGTAAAAATATTTACGCTCTCAGTATAATTTAATTCATTATACTCCTTTCGTCTAATTTGATATGAGTGTCACTTCTTCTCAATGTGATATTTTTCACTTTTTTAGGGTTAAATAAAAAAATATTTTATCGCAATTTATTTGTATGTCCATTAGATATTTTAAATTATTAATTATTGTGATTTATAGTAATTTTTAGTATGCAATTTCTAAATGTGTAAATTACTTTTCAAAAATCCTTAAAGATTGTATGTCCAAATTCACGGTCAAAATAAAGAAGTTTGACTTTCAAAATCTGAACTGCGTCACATAAATTGAGATGGAGGGAGTACTATAATTGTCTCAAACTTTTAAAAGTCATTTTTAATAATTTATTGTAATGATTTGTAATATTTTCCGTATAGTTTTCAAATAGTATGTAAATTTTATTTTAAAATATTTGAAAACTCTATTCCCGAATTCATAATGAAAATTAAGTAAGTGTTTGGCATAGAAACCAAAAACTTTTTCACTTTTTTTAGAATTTTGGAGTTAGAGTTAAAGTTGTGTTTGGCCATAATTTTTGCATATAGTATTTTTTTTTGTTGAAATGTACTTGTTTTAGTTGTGAAAAAAATAAAAAAGAATTTCGGAAAAAAGTGAATAATTCTTATGGCCAAACGAGTCCTAAGTGTTTTGACCCTCATACTCTGTACTCCTTCACATAAATCGGAAGGGAGGTATATTAAATTACACCACTATCATATTAAGGGTGTCATGAACAATTATATATTATTATAGGTCAATAAACTAACATGAGGGTGTTAAAAATCTTTATATACTTAATATACACAACTTAAACTCAATGCAGACAATTTGTGAACTAAACTTATGAGCTTATATTTGAGGCTAGGGTGCGAGGACGGATGATGGGAAAAGTCCATAATAGTGACCGTATGTTAGTAATAAATGAAGAACTAGTACTTGTATCACCACTATTTGTTAGCAACTTGTCAATGAGCAGTAACAAGAAAGACCTCTCAAAATACCGTAAAGAAAAAGCCTCAGACTATTTTGAACACATCGACGGTTGAGAAGTTTCAATCATAGAAGTTTTTTCTGTGATCGTTTTGACAAATTTAATAATTTATGTGATACATTTTTCTATTTAGTTCGTCCCAAAAAAAAAATGATATATTTCTTTAATTGAGAACAATTTAACTTTAAACTTTAAATTTTAAGCTTAACGATATTATCTATAACTCCACAAATATTTTTAGCTCGTTTTAGACATCAAAATTCAAAGTATTCCTTTTTTTCTTAAATTTCGTGTTCAGTTAAACTATATCACATAAATTGAGACGGAGGGAGTATTAGATTCTGAGTCATTGAAAATCCCACTGTTTCAAGAAAAATGTTATCCACATAAAAAGAGCCAGCCAAGTTTAGCCAATCCCACCTTGATAATTATTTCAGAAGCTTAAACATTTGGATACAACTCTTTGATCCGTTTAGAATGCCGGCTGTTGATAAATCTTGGAATCATTTAAGTATTTTGTACCAAAATAAAATAAAGATTATGTTCAAATTGCAAGTTATGGGGAAAAACCGTAAATCTATAATTGTTTGATTTCTCTTCTACCACACTTCTTTAAAGGGTACTCTATAAGTCTTAATTTTAAAAGAGGTAGCTTACAAGGATGTAAGCGGACACAAATTTTGAATTTTGAATTTATGCGTTCTGAATTTATAAAAAATGTATCTTATTGTGTCTGGATAAATTATATATGCGTATTCACTGAATTTTTTCATACAACTAGGCTTTGGCTGAAGCTTCGGATTCTAATTGACCAATAGCTATAACTCTAGCTCCGCCTCTGCATGTAAATCATCACACTATATGATCTTAAAAATAAATATACAACTTATGTTTAGTAAGATTATCGTCAACGTAGATTATGTATTTATAGTTCGAAGTTAAAAATAATAAGTTAAGTTGAACTCACAAAACTCACCTTAATTCCGTCCTTGCAAACTTAAAATGAAAAAAAGAACTTAAAAAACATACCTGTTGTTGAAGAGTAAAGATGTGACCAACACAACCATAAATAGGATCTCTAACTCTAGCCAGTGCCTCATAACATAGAGTAACAACAGCATCCAAACGCTTATGTGCTGGAATTCTAAGCAGCAATTTAGAAGCATTACTAGCTCCAAACACCTTATGTACAGCAGCAAAATGAGCAGTACCTTGATCTGAATCAAAATAAGGTGCAAATACACATCCCCTTACACACTTTCTTCTAAGAAACTTGCATGCACCACAAGGCCCACCAACACCACCACCAGCATTATTATTGTTGTTATACTGACCAGCACCACCACAGACACCGTTCATATTTTTTCTATATTTATCTATGTGTGGTCTTGTGGTTTTCAATTGCCTAAGAGAGATTTTGAGCTTTGTGGGGTCTTTGGCAAAATGGAAGAAGAAGCAGGAAGAGAGCTAAAGATTTGGAGAGATGGGTTTTTATTTAAAAAATTATAGAGTAAGAATGAATAAGGACACCAATTAGCTACTTTTTGTTACTACAAGTACTACTATTTGATTAGCTAATTCCACTTCTTTTTTTAAAAAAGAATTTATTATTGAATACGGAAGCTTTTGGTAGTGGCTCAGTTGATAGACCAAGCAAGAGAATTTTCTTCAACCATATTTAAAGTATTTATTTTTAGTGCACGAATATAACAGCGGAGCCAAAATTTCCATTAAAGAGATTCAATTTTAAAAAAAACAGGCTAAATCAAACTTGTATTTCAAGTCAAGGGGATTCAATCCTTATATTTATCATGCATTCTATTTGTTTCAACATGTAATATACATGTATAATAACTAAATATTTTTAATAAGGGGTATCATTTTTTAAACTCTTGTTTCAAGGTGGCACTGGTAGTATAAGAAATTTAATTTTTAGGTTAAATAAACTTATAATAACAAGTGATTCTTTACGTAAACATAATATATTCTCTCTGTTCCAATTTATGTGATGTTTATGTCTTATTAAAAATCAATTTGTCTAATCTTTGAAGTTAATTAATTATTAATTACATATTTTAAACATAAAATTTAAATACTCAATAACTGTACGAACAAGTACTAGTATAAAATAAAATTCTGCTCATGTCATTATAATAATAAAAAATTATAATAATGATCAAAATTCATATAGTTTAAATTTCAAAAAATGAAAATTAGCCCAAACTAACACCAGACGCTGAATGGAAAAACCATCAAAAAATTAAAAAATAAATAAAAACTTTGACTCAGTTTTAAATAGTCTTTCTTTAAGGGTGCACATTGGTGTAAACTTTTAAGCCAAGGCAAAAGAGAGAAGCAAAACGGAGGGAAACAAGTAGCAGCTTGCGTGAAGCAAACATTCATGCGGTGGAGTGGACAGTCGACAGTCATATATATATATACTAGACCGCCTATGCCTGTGCTGCCCACGGGCCCAACACTTTAGATTATAGTGCATTTATGTGTATGTAGTTGTCTTTGAATAGTGATTATATATATATATATATATATATATGTTCAAAACACGATTAATAAAACATTATAGTTTGTGCTCCGTATCTAAAACTTTATTATATTAATGTTTGCTACGAATACAAAATCGGCAAATTTATTAATATTTTTTAAAAGAGAAGATTTGTTTAAAAGGAAACTATTTTTCTCTCTTTGAGATAAAACAATAGCAATATTTAAGCATCAGTTGATACTTTTAATTTTAATTCGATTAATTTAAAGGTATAAAATACTTATTATTTTTTATCAAATTTTGATTTGGATAATTCTAATTCAAATTATTAAATTAATTTTACATGTTTAAAACGAAACAAAGTAGAAATTGATTTTCTATTTAAACGAAGAAATACTATTTTTTAATTTTTTAGTAAATATTCTCGGTTTAGCTCATTTTACTTGTCATGTTGTCTTTTGCATGGTTTTTTAAGAAAACGTCGATTAGAATTATAATTTGACTAATTTACCTTATTCATTATTTGATCTCCATTTGATATTTTTTTTACGACATTAATCTCTTTTCACATTTATTAGAGTAAGAATAAAAATTAAAAAGTAATTAAATTCTATCTTATTTTAAAATATAAATATTTTAAGTATATTTATTTTAGTAAACATAACAAATAAATGACATGGCGGAATAGTAAATACAACAGTTTAATATCTAGATTAGATCTCAGGCTAATATAAAAAAAAAATTGTATAATTTGACTACTTAACCTTTTGAAGAAAAGCAATTTCATTTGCTCCCACTAATGGATTGATACGCACGTGGCAATGAATCCATCATTATTGACTTAATGAGATACTTTGGAAATTACATGAATATTGTTTGATTTTTTAATATGGGGTGCATTTTTTTTTTTGACATTATTAATTTGCACTATTATATATATATATATATATATATATATATATATATATATATATATATATACTATGTTCAAAACACGATTAATATAATATTGTAGTTTGTACTTCGTATCTAAAATTTTATTATATTAGTGTTTACTACGAATACAAAGTCTGCACTTTTTTTTTTGACATTATTTTTTTTTAATATGGAGTTCACTTTTTTTTTTTATATTGCTTGATTTTGTTAATATGGGATCCACTTTTTTTTACCGTGAGTTTGGAGATGGTGGGTTCCACTTTTTTTTTTTTTTTATATATATATTGGTTGATGTTGTTTAGTATGGGGTCCATCCTTTATGGGGTGCACTTTTTTTTTTTTTTTTGGACATTATTAGTTTGCACTATTTTTATGCATATAATATATATACATATACTATGTTCAAAACACGATTAATATAACATTGTAGTTTGTCTCCGTATCTAAAACTTTATTATATTAGTGTTTGCTACGAATACAAAGTCTGCACTTTTTTTTTTTAACATTATATTTTTTTTAATATGGGGTTCACTTTTTTTTTTTTGATATTACTTGATTTTGTTAATATGGGGTCCACTTTATTTTTTTTCATGAGTTTGGAGATGGTGAGTTCCACTTTTTTTTCTTCCTTTTTTTTTTATTGCTCGGTGTTATTTAGTATGGGGCCCACCCCCTTTTTTTTTTAAGGGACAACAGACGGCGAAGCATGGGTCTAAACCCATGCTTTATATAGTTTTTTTTTTTTTTTTTTTTTTTATATTGCTTGGTGTTATTTAGTATGGGACCCACCCTTTTGGACATTATTAGTTTGCACTATTTTTATACATATATATATATATATATATATATATATATATATATATATATATATATATATATGTTCAAAACACGATTAATATAACATTGTAGTTTTGTGCTACGTATCTAAAACTTTATTATATTAGTGTTTGCTAAGAATACAAAATCTGCAATTTTTTTTTTGACATTGTTTGTTTTTTTAATATGGGATTTCCTTTTTTTTTTTTTTTATATATATATTGCTTGATTTTGTCAATATGGGATACTATGTTCAAAACACGATTAATATAACATTGTAGTTTGTGCTCCGTATCTAAAACTTTATTATATTAGTATTTGCTACGAATACAAAGTCTGCACTTTTTTTTTTGATATTGTTTGTTTTTTAATATGGGATTCACTTTTTTTTTATATTGCTTGATTTGGGGTTCACTTTTTTTAATTCTTTTTTTTTTTAATATTGGTTGTTGTTTTTTTAATTTTTTAATATTGGTTGGTATTTTTTTAATTTTTTAATATTGGTTGGTGTTTAATATGAGGACCACACTTTTTTTTTTTTTTAACGGACGACGAAGCATGGGTTGAGACCCATGCTTCTATATAGTAGTAATATATTAGTGTTTGCTAAGAATACAAAGTCTGCACTTTTTTTTTTTGACATTGTTTATTTTTTTAATATGGGATTTACTTTTTTTTTTATTTTTATATTGCTTGATTTTGTCAATATGGGATACTATGTTCAAAACACGATTAATATAACATTGTAGTTTGTGCTCCGTATCTAAAACTTTATTATATTAGTGTTTGCTACGCATGCAAAGTCTGCACTTTTTTTTTTGATATTGTTTGTTTTTTTAATATGGGATTCACTTTTTTTTTATATTGCTTGATTTTGTTAATATGGGGTTCACTTTTTTTTTTCGTGAGTTTGGAGATGGTGGATTCCACTTTTTTTACTTCTTTTCTATTTTTTTAATATTGATTGGTGTTTTTTTAATTTTTTAATATTAATTGGTGTTTAATATGGGGATCACACTTTTTTTTTTCTTTTTAACGGACGACGAAGCATGGGTTGAGACCCATGCTTCTATATAGTAGTAATATTTTTTTTTTTTCAGAAATATTTCTTCAATCGATTAACCACCGTGTGTGTTCTACACCCCCCACGTGCGAGTCCCTCGTGGGACATATATACATCCCATCATTCCATCAATCATTTCCAAATTTACGCCCTTTATGCCCAACTTCCTTCTCTCTTGTCATTTCCATATCACTTCAGACAACACACACACTCTAGTCTCCAGACCAGTGTTACTACTCAGTCTGATAAAAAGGGGGAGACTCCGTGTTAGTACTTTTTTCGGAGACTATATTGCTTTAAGTTTTTTTTTTTTTTATTCTCTTTTTTACTCCCTTAATGATTCAAGAGAAAAGACATCATTTGATCCCTGAACTTGGCACGAAAACTTGGTTTAAGCCTAAACTTAAATTGTATTTATTACCCTCTTAACAACTTTCAAGTTAATTAAATACCCCCTTAGCGGGCGACGTGTGAAAAAGTGTACGTCAATCTCTTAAAGCGCGTGGGAGGAAAAAAAAACTAAAAGTGGTCCCAACTATAGATAATGTCATCTCTAATTGGATGATATATTAAGATTTTCTTAATATTTTATTTTCCATTTTAAATTAACTTTTTCCTTTTCTTTCTTATTCTTTTCCCTTTCTCCTTCTTCCAAACCCCCCGCAAACCCGCCCCTCCGTCTCTTTCTTTCTTCTTTTTCCCAGATGTCTTTTTCCCCAAATTGCAATATTTCTTCTTATTCTTTTTCCATTTTCCTTGGTCGTTTTTCTCCTCTTTCATGTTTTGTCTTTCTTCAAAGATATGTCTTTTCTCCATTAATCACATAGCCTCTTTCAGGTATTAAATGAGCAAAAGAGAAAAAATGCAAATGAGATTAAAGGTTGAGAAAAAAAATTCAATTGGCAGAGAAAGATTAAAGTTATTTCGGCACCATTTTTTTCCGATGGGGTGATTTTTTATTATCTTAATCTCAATGGGTGTCCATTTGGATTATTTTATCTTTGCTTATGGCGGCATTAAAGTTATTTCCTTTAACGTGGTATAAATCTTTACTTGTCACAAGCATTCCTTGTTGAATGAAATTTTATTCTCTCTCTATTCATTGTCGTAGAAAGTAATCGTTCTAATCGGGGGTCAAGAGTCATTCTCTATTTTGTTGTAGTGATGAAATAACTATGTCTGGTCACCGGTAATAGTTGTTTGTTGTTGTTTCGATGGCGGCGGTGCTGGGGTTATAATTTTAACCTACTAATGTGGTTTTTTCTGTAATTAAGAATGTTATTGATAGTTTTGGAGTTCCATGGTTGTTGATTTTTCCGGATTTTTGGAGTTCCATGGTTGTTGATGGAAGAAGAAAGGTAGCCATTGTTGTTGATGGAAGAAGAAAGGTAGCCATTGTTGTTGATGGAGCGTTGATGATAATGGAGGTAAATGACAATGAATTTGAGTTTTCTTTTTTCGTTGCAGCTGGGGTGGGGGTGGAGGGCGGAAGAAGGTGGGTTTGGTTGTTTGGTTGGGGGTGGGGGTTGGCATGGTGGTGGCGGCGGCGGTGGTGGTGTGGTGGAGGCGGCAGTGGTGGTGGCGTGGTGGCTGCAGTGGGGTTCATTTTTAATAAAATAATAAAATAGGGAAAGAATGAAGAAGAAAGAGAAAAACTAAATAAATAAAAATAATTAAAAAAATATTTAATGACGTGGACCAATCACCGGCTAAGTGGTGCCAAAACCTAGATCTCACTCGTCCGGGCGCCGGGGGGTATTTAATTAACTTAAAAGTTGTTAAGGGGGGTAAATAAATACAACTTAAGTTTCTAAACTAAGTTTTCGTGCCAAGTTCAGGAGTCAAATGATGTCTTTTCTCATGATTCAAACCCATAATTTTCAGGATGAATGTGAAGAGTGTTTACTATTTGAGTAACCCTCTCTTATCTTTTCATAAACTATATTACTCCATATGATACTGTTTATTTTTTTTAATTGATGTTTCATTTGGTGTCTGATGCTCATATTGAGACTCGATTAAATGCGGATTCACATCAACGAGTCCCACATCAAGGGATAAAGCATTCCCGAGACTTCATATTCAAAGAGACTCGAATCCGAAATCTCTGATTAAAAATGAAAAAATATTTGTCATTATATTCCACCATAACCCTTGTTTGTCCATAGGATATTTTTGTGCTTAACTTTATATACATTAGTAAATGTTAATTTTCAAAACAAAAAAAAAGAATGAAAATAATCTTTTTAGAGAAACTCTATAACTTTATAGTTTTTGTTTCTGATCCGGTGTCCGGAATCTGCATTGGAGCAGACTAATCTGGATACGTCTTTGCGTAGGGTTCATTTGGGGAAGCGCGGCCTACCAAGAATTTTTTCATATCCAAGACATGTAACCGATGTCACGACCCGACTAGGGGGCCATGACGGGCACCCGGAGCTGACTACCGAGCACCACTCATTATGCTAGTTATCATACCCGACTTGAACATACACAATCTCGAGGCAACATGTATGTATATATATATATATATATATATAAAAGCCCTCACCGCTACAAAAATGATACACAAAAATACAATGTAGTCATCATGGGACATCTATTACCCACACATACGTATCTGCGAGCCTTTACTAGAGTACTAAGACATAAGGACTGGACAGGACCCCGTCGTGCCCAATATATACACAAAATAATATATCCAAGATGGCACCTCTGGAATAGTGGAGTGCTCCTGTGAATCTGCCGAGTAGCTCCTAGGAATCTGGGCCACCTCCCTGCCTACCTGTGGGCATAAACACAGCGTCCAAAAGAAAAGGACGTCAGTACGAAAAATGTACTGAGTATGTAAAGCATGAATAATACTAACATAATAAAGAAACGATAAAGCATGAGACGAAGATATAACCTGCTTAGGTTTTAATGAAAAACACATGTTATGCATATCAAATATACCATCATCGTAAACCCGCGTCCGGGTAACTATCACACGCCGCCCACTAGTGGTGTCATGTTCGGCCATCTAGGTACGGTGTTATCTTAAGCCGCCCGCCTTAGCGGTGTCATACCCGGCCATCTAGGCACGGTGTAATCATAAGCCGCCCGCCTTCACGGTGTCATGCCCGGCCATCTAGGCACGGTGTAATCTCATCATCATATACTTATCATACAGCATGCCTTAGAAATCAATTAAAGCTACAAATCTATTGGGGTGACGTAAGGTCGATGTCACACCCTAATTTTCGATAGGGCATGATGGGCATCCGACCCTTACTTAGGGCCGAGCGAACCCGCTGACTCTCGTTATACTCATAATCATCTTTGGGCCCATAAATCATGATAGAATGCATAAGGAAAGCTTTTCAAAGAACAACATACTTTTCGTCTTTTTCAAATCAAATTAAACCTGTAATCATAACAAATCTGTAACATAATGCATGATGATACATCGGCTTACATAGCCATTTACAAAGCTGACATGTTATATGCACGTGACCCTGTCTGCAAAGTCTCTAACATAAACCAAGATAACATAATATAAACACTCGACTTCGCGACCGGAGGAAATGAGCTCGCCAATCACCTTGGAACATCTTCTAATCATCTCGTATATCCGCGTGGCATGAAACGCAGCCCCCGAGGAAAGCGGGGTCGACGAATATGTACCGAGCATGTAAAGCATGAAGTACGGTAAACAGATCATAATCGACATAGGAATTACTGTAAATAAATATAATAATCGTAAAATCATAAGACTTGCCTTTGAAAACATATATCATGCATATCATTATCATAAAATCATCATGTATACATATAACGTGTCCCGGCCCTCTAGTGAGGGACTTGGTAAATAAAATCATCATATGCATGTCATCATGTCATCATATACATATAACGTGCCCCGCCTCTAGCCGAGGGACGCGGTAAGTAAAATCATCATATCATGTACATATAACGTGCTCCGGCCCTCAGTGAGGGACGCGGTGAACGAAGTCATCATATGTCATCCGGCCGCCTCCCCATATCATCATATCATCATCATATCATATAACGTGCCTCGCCCCATAGTGAGGGACGCGGTGAATAACGTGTCCCGCCCTCTAGTGAGGGACGCGGTGAATAATGCGGTGGAGCCGCACGAATACATACCCGCCCGGGACGCAAAGGAAGGAAGTAATAACGACTCGCACGAAGCGCAGTAAGTAGTGAGAAACCACATGCACATAAATCACTTTCAAAGACTCAATGAAATAATCTAAATGAACGTCATTTGAAAGTTGGGACAATAATTATATCAAATATCTTTCGGACGCCACTGGGAAACATATCAAACATCATGAGCATATCGAAGAACCGTAGGGACCATAGTCATACATCAAACCAATCCGAGCCCGACTATGAAAGTTACGGGTATTATACATTATAGAATCATTTGCGAGCATACCAAAGCAATCCGGTTCCGTCTATGAAAGTTACGGACATTTTTAGAAATAGGATCTTTTAAGAACAAAAATTCTTTTGCAACATTTGAAATTCAATCATACATAAGACTTAAGGACCAAGTTTCTACCACATTAAGGATACCAATACTAAGAGGTGAATAAGGATCGTAAACATGCTCGGATCATAAGAATAGAATTACCTCGAGGATCGTGTCATAACTTACTTACACTAAGACATGCCAAAAGAAAGGAAGGGTAAGCTTTACATACCTCGTCCGCTTCCTAAGCTAATCCAAACTCAAGTCTCGGGCTCTCCAAGATCTACAATATGTCAATAAATACCAAACATTAGCTATAGGCACTTAGGAATTCAATCCTAATTTAGCATTTGTCTACGAAATTTGGGCAAGATTTCCCCGTTTATATGCCTAGCCCGAATCCTCAATTCAAGAACCAACAACACCAACAACAATACCAATAGTATTAACATCATTTCCAATACCGACGTATGCCATAAAACAAAGCCCACATTAATCGTTTTCTAAATTTCTCAACCAACCAAATTTGCGATATAACTATTTAATAATTTTATTTCCGTAAAGGAGTCGAAATTCATATGAACAACATCAATAACAACAGCCTTCACATTTTACAAGGTAAATACATTTATTTTAATCCAAAATTCTCTTCAAATCTCCTTCCATAATTCACAACACCAACAAATGAATTTATCAGACTATTCCCTCCGTGCTAATCCATTAAAATTCTAAATAAACTCATTAAAAATGAAAAGGAACCGTATTCATACCTTAAGCATGCATCCCCCATGTTATCACTTCTCCTGGTTGATTTTTAGCTCAAATTGAAGACAACGCAACAGACAACACTTTTCTCTTCATGAGCTTCGAAATTCGGGGCTCAGATTTTGGTCAAAATTGGGTTTTCTTCTCTCCAAGGCTCTTCTCTCTCTCTTTCCAGAATTTTCTGGTGTTCTTGGTCTGAAAAATGAGAGGAAAGGGCTGAAATTTCACTTAAATAGGCATGGGTCATGGGCCTAACCCACCGATACGAGTAGTCCCATCCGTAAAAGCACTTCAAGGTCGAATGATTGTTTCTTCCACAAATTTGACAGTGCCCCGTACTAGTTCTTCCTTTTCCATTATTTGAACCCGCATGCCTTGGTTATTCTCGAGTGTTTTGGTTTGTGGTAGCTCGTCTGGTGTCCGAAACCCCTTCCTCTTGAATTGTAGTTGGAGTTTCTCTTCTCTGATTATAGTTTCCTCTTTCCTCACCTCTTTGTGTAGTGAAACCATATTGGTCTCCGTTGTGGCATCTCTCCTCTTCTTCCCTCATGTCAAAACCCCAAGAGAGTTGACAAATTCATTCAAAGGTGGGATATGGAGCTTTGCCCAACATGACGAGCTCTAAAGGTCTTATACTTGAACTAGATCTCCGGCAAAGTTAATAACTTTGCTATCTTCATCGACCGGCTTGTGTATATGCTAGCAAGGCCATCACATATGCCCTTGAATTCTTTCAAATACTCATCAAGTTTCTTTGTCCCTAACTTAATGTTTTGCGATTTGTTGCTTAAGTTGGAACTCTTTATCCTTTGTTGCTTGAAGGTAGGCTTCCTCCAAGCACTCCCACATCTCTTGCGTGCTGTTCGCATCCAACAATGAGGTACATACTTTCCTCAGTCATTGTTCCTGATATCCAAGTCCTCACAAGAACATCTTGTTCATCCCAACTGCTCTCAGAGATCTTCTCCTTCTCCTTTTCATCAGCAGCCTTTCCAGTATCATCTTTGTCCTCAGATGAACCTGTCTCAGGCTTGTTTTCATGGACAATTTTTGTCAAGATGAACACTCAAGTTCATATATATACCAAAGAAGAGAGCTGCCAACGTTCCAAAATTTATTTTATGTATAATAAGAGCCATAAAGGCAATTTGACAATACAGACAGTTTAATTGGTCAAAATTGAATAGTGATACGTTGGGCAATAAATTTGTTTTGACCAAATTGAATTGAAGACTTAAGGAACTTAATGGAATGATTATTATTCTTTTTGATATACAATATTTTTTCAACCGTTAATTGGGTCGAAGACAAGTTCGGTAAGATTGGTTTATTCATGGAGTAGTAATGAATAGTTATCTATGAATTTATAACATAAAGATTAGTTATGCAGATTAATAATGCCGGAAGTTATTTACTTACTGAAACTTCGTTTTGTTGTATTATTTATGGAATAACTGTTAGCGATCTGTATTCGATAATAACTTGAAAAGAATTTGAAATAAATATAAAAGAAATAATTCGAGGCCACTGAATTCATAGTGATTTTTAAGAAAATTATTTTCCTCAATGCACCTGAGGTTATTGAATACATCATCTCAAAATAGAACGAATTAACTCACCAGCGTTGTGGTACCTCAAACACTAGTGAACAGCGAACGCAACAGACAACAACAAATCACACAGAATATATTTAAAGTGTAGAAAGAAGGAAGAAGATAATCCAGATTTTCGTAAGGAAAAAATCTAAGGAACAACCAATATTTATAGCCAGAAGGTTGGGTTCAACCGAAGGATTGCAACTCTTTCAGGTGGCTTTTCCCAGAAAAATGCCTATTTACGAAAAACAACTATTTACTAAAAAACGGGGAGAATAAAAATGGAGGAAATTAAATTAACATTACACTTAATGATCATAAAATGTTGATAAAATATTAATATTAACGAAATCAATTTTTTCTAAAAAATATATCAATTAATAAGATCATCAAATCCGAAGTCGAAGCCGAGCAAAACGATGATGACGGCGCGGGGTAGACTATCTTCTCAAGAAAGGGCGGACCCACCTTGAAGAGTGGGGGACACGTGCCTCCCTTAATTTCGGAAAAAACCCTATATACATATATCTATATACCTTGAAAAACTATCATATATTTTAAAATGACCCCTCAAACATAATTGCTAAAATAATTCAGTTGATAAGAGCGTCTCTGCGTTGATGCTCACTGGTCGTGACCCAACTTCGAATCTCGGCTCCTACAATTTTTTTAAAAAAAAATTGTACAAACCTGCGTTTAATGCAGATTTTTAATTCTTTTTTTATCTTTTTATTATTTAGTCCCCCTCCCATTTTACTTTTTTATTAAAACCCTCCCCCCAAAAGCCCCAAATTCCAAAAGATCTTTTCCCACTACCCACTCATCTTTTCCCAATGTAATAACCAAAAAGAAACTCCTTTGGCTCTCTCCATTCTCAAGTCCTTCTTCATTATCAAGTTTTCTCACAAATCACTAAGTTAGGAACCTCACCCATAGTGGAATCTATTGTCGATATTCATTAATTTCTCCGGCAATCGAATTCGAGCCAACGATCGGACTTCTCTTACGATAAAGCTTTCCCTTCTTTTTTAGTGATTAATATAGATTACTTATTATATAAGTATATAATAGTATTTATTTACTAAGGATTGAGGAATACATAACTTTATAGATTTAATTTAATTAAAAATTGTATTATCTTATACTAAGCCCTAAAATCTTTCATATTCTTAAATTTGGGATTTTGTGCAATCAATTTAAGGTCTTGAAAAGTCAAGTTTGTTTTATTTTTCAAATGAAAATGCGTCGAGTTCAAGTATGAGTTGATGATGTACTTTTGTTATAGTAGTACCAAATTAATCATATTTGATAATATTGAAGTTTGTACTTTGCTATTGTGATCGATAAGTTTTTTAAGAGTCACACGCCTAACTTTGTCGCTAGTAATTGGCGTACTAAAGATAATGTTGCCCCCATTTCACTCAAATCCTAGGTCCGCCTCTGTTCTCAAGTGTTTATGAGTTAGAAGAAGTGCTACTATATATAAGCACACTAATTTTGCTTTCCCTCACCAATGAGGGACACATTTCCTTTGTAAAAGAACTCTTCATTGCTATCCATTTTTGAATTTGGCATTTTCCTCCATTTTGAATTCTTTCATTTCCAGTTCACCTTAAATCTTAAACCCAACAATCCACCACAAGAATGGGTATGACTATATAATAAAGAAATGCACGAACAAGTATGTAATTTGCAAGTAAGATTAATTGCATATGGATAAGTAGGTTTCCCTTTGAACTTTCCGTAGTAAACTATCAACCAGTAGATTTGATATCTTTGAACCGGTGATATTTGATACACTTAACCGTGTTTGATTTTCACTATTGTGTTTGTTTCTGTCATGAGCACCACTTGGTTTCATGAGTACGTAGAAAATGGCCTTTACTATCATTTACCTTGAAACGACTTACACTTTACACTCAGATAGGTAATTCCAAATGTGTCATCCCATAGATACACTATCTAGTCATACCTGCCAAACTTAGAAATCATTTGAAAGTCTTACTGCTTTATTTATGTTTCTGAACATTGTCTTCATCACAATAATGAGTTGAGTTATTTGACAATGTTGAACCGTCATTCATAACTTTATTTGATCTCTTTGAACATAGCTCTTGGGGATCTCCAGTCTACTAGATAGGATTACTGCTGTGATGACTTGTTCTAGGCGTTAAACCCTTCCCTCGATGACCTTTCAACTGCCTCTTTGCATAGGCTTTTTGCAAGTGAATCCGACACGTTATCTCTAGACTTTACGTAGTCAATAATGATAATTCTACTAGATAATATTTGTCTAAAGGTATTGTGTCTCCGACATATGTGACGAGATTTTCCGTTATCCATAACATTCTCTGCCCTATCAATTGTTGCTTGACTATCGTAATGTACGCATATTAATGCAACGGTTTGGGCCAGAATTATAAAACAATATCCTTATAAAGGACATAAATTTGTAAATTGAATACACTCCAATTGGAGGGAGCAGAATTATAAAACAATTTCCTTGTAAAACAAATTAATGTAAAGAAAGAGGTTAGAAGAATTGCTTTACTGATCAGAGAATAATTTGATTCTAGCCCGGTAAGAAAAAGAAACTTTGGTTCACAAAGGGGGACAGGGAAAGATGATGGTGGAAAAGGAAATAAATGCAATAGGGAGTTAGGAGACGGCCTTTACTCCTTAGTCATAGATCGTGTATGGTGTGTAGCTCTTATAGAGTCTCATGGTCAAGCCCACACTGACCAAACCTCGCAAATCGATGCTGAAACGTGACCTTTTTCAGTTTTTTCTATTTTCCCTTTCTTTGAATCTTTTTACGTCAGTCTTATTCGTCAAGTACTGCAACTTGAATCTTCAAATAGGGGCTCCCTTACCCTTTTTGTAAAAATCCAATCCCTCTTTTTATATAGAAAAATGATTTTTGGACAGAAATTTTGTGGGCAGAATGGGCAAATGGTGACATTTATGTCATTTCACACGGACAGTGATAGATTCTACCCAGTTATATCCTTAACGTTGACTTCACCGTTAACGTTAAAGTTAATAACAACGTTAAGGGTTAAATAACGGCGTTAAGTGTTAACTTACACCGTTATTAACTTTAACGTATACCGTTTGTCTCTTCTCTCTCCATTTTCTCTTGTCAATGCATTGGAAAAATAAATCTACAGCATGCTTCTCAATCTCCAATGGTGTATATTTTCAATATTTCGTATAATACGCTTGTGTATATTCTCAATTTTTCCTCTACCGTATATACCACAAAGCGTACTCAATCAAACCCTAGTTTTTTATTTTGGAAAAAAATTGCGTTGTACTCTTCTTCTTCTTCTTCTTCTCTAGCTTTTCTTGTTCTTTGAAAAATCCCTATATGTTGTATTTAGAGGAAACTATTTCGTGTCATACGATTAACTAATAAGGAAAACTGGCAAGATTAAATTTTCTAACTTAACTTGTGAACATATTTTATGCTAAAATTAGGTTAAATCTTCAAACAACAGTGGGAATATTTTCTAACTTATTATTATTTGTTGCCTGACTATAATATGGACTCAGTTGATCCTTCAATTTTTATCATCTGATGGTCACCTATATTGAGCATAGGAATTTTAAAAAAATCAGAGAGTTTACACTATAATAAAAAGTTCTTTTGTCTTAAGACCAACATAACAAGATGTTAAATATGATAACATGTACAACTACATTCAACTAATTGACTACTTAACCACACTACGTAGCTAGCTCCTTTCACTCGAGGAACTTGTTGTCGCATAGTAGGTAGTGTATCGGGTGCTAGTGTGGTTACAATACTTTTAATCTAATCAATATTTCTTCATAATAAACAACTGTTTAGATCATCTAGTCTAGCTAGTGTCCTATGTCTGATGTGTTGTGGTTTGATTTAAACCATTGAGATGAGATATTTGAACACTCGTATAATTTTGTTGATTGACAACCAAAATGTAACTTGGTTGATCCTTCAACTAAGTCATCTGATGGTCAACTAAATAGACCATAGGAATTTAAAAATCTGAGAATTTAAACTATAATAACAACTATTTTGTGTTAAGACCAACATTACAAGATGTTAAATATGATCACATGTACAACTACATTGTCTAGATTGAAGTAAAACAACTAATTGTTTTAATTCACGGGGTCGATCCCGTTGGACACACTTGTGTTTTGTCTTTGTTGTCAATTTGAAACTAATCATTGAATCACAAGATGTTAAAATTGATAACATATACAAGTACAACTACATTGTTTTGATTGAATTAAAACAACTAATTGACTACTTAACCACACTTACGTAGCTAACTCCTTCACTCGACGAACTTTTTGTCACGTAGTAGCTAATCTCTCGTGCGGTAGTGTAATTACAATCATATGCCACTTCTACTTTTTAAGGAATAATCACAATTTAATACATGTCATGTGCATGTTGTATTAATCACCAAATGAGCCATTTCAAAACTGTCACGACCCAATCTGATGGGTTGTGACGAGTGCCCGACCTCTACTGACCAAGCACCCCTAAATCCGTACCTAAATCTCACTAAGCAACATGGTGGCCCATAAATAACTTATCACTGAGCTATACTATCTCCTGTAAGATTAACATAATGGACTCTGCATCAAGAACTCACAAGCAGCGAATATATACATACGTGCTGAGGATAGTAGTGCAAGCCGACTAGGCCGCTACATATGGTGTACAACAAAAATGAGAGCCGACAAGGCTACATAACATCCCAACTACATACAACTGTCTACAAACCTCTATGGAACACAAGCTGTAGAAAGGACAGGACAAGGCCCCGTCATATCCACATCTACATGCCAAAATAGCATACCTAAAGGGACTGCAGCTCCAATCTGAGTGGAGGGCACTGTCTGCAGCTGAGTGGAAGGCCTAATGAGCTGGATCGCCTGTCTGGCTACCTGAACTTGCAGGCATGAATGCAGCGCCCCTAAGCAAAAGGGACGTCAGTACGAAACAATGTACCGAGTATGTAAGACAAACGATAACTGAAACTGAACTGAAAATAATACAATTTGGAGGCCAAAGAATTTCCAGAATATCTCAACTGACCTGTCTCATATGAAATGCAATATATTACTAATATATATCTCACTGACCAAGTGGCCAGGCAACTGTAAAATCTCACTGGCCAAGTAGCCAGGCAATATGTCTCACTGACCCGTCGGCCAAGCAATCTGTCTCACTGACCCGTAGGCCAGGAAATCTGTCTCACTGACCTGTAGGCTAGGCATATCTGCCTCACTGACCCGCAGGTCAGGCATATCTGTCTCACTGACCCATAGGTCAGGCAAAAAAAATGTCTCACTGACCAAGTGGCCAGGCTAAAGAAAATATATGTATATCATGCATATGCTGAAAATACTGATACTGTAACATGCCTCTTCTGTCTCTCTATAAACTCAAGGACATAGGGAGGGGATATGGCCCCTCGAAAAGAACAACATAACACTCGGAAACTATGCAATAATATGACAAGCTCTACTTTGACAAATCTCTAGTCATAAGGTTCATTACATTCTTACCATATATGGAACTAATTAATACTTATCCTCCCAAGCTCGTAAATCTACATTCAAAAGAATTCATACTATTATTAGGCTTATCGTCACATGCTTGTCTTAAGCCTTCAAATTAATTCCTCTTAGAATCTACCGAAATTCGGGCAGTATCTCCCCTGTATTATTTACTTCCTCCAAATTCCAAAACAACTCCCAAACATCATTAACAACATCAATCATAACGTAATCAAGATAATACATGACAAACGTATACAAATCCATCCGAAACTTCCTTCGAAAATCAATCCATAAGCCAACAACATCAACATATCTATCTACGACCTTTATGCCATGTTTTCAATTACTTTAAACCATTAAAATCCTCAAAAGAAACAACTTAATATGAAACTCAAGATGAAAAACATACCTTATAAATTGAAGATCTTCACCTCACACCATTCACCCTAAAGCTTATCCGCCACAACTTCAATTAGAAGTACGAATAAGCTCCTTCCATGAACTAGTTAAGGATTTTATGGTTCGATCTTCTCTTGATTTGATTTGGAATGGTTTGGAGTTTTGGAAAGAGCTCATAAGGTCTAGAAAGTTCGGTTTTTGTGAAAATATGAGCCCCAAAGTCATGTCCCTTCTTTGATTCGTCGAGATTCGTGGTTAATTTTACAAACCCGAGCTTAATTTTATGTAGGAACTCCTAAATTTGCTATATCTTGGTATAAGAATGTTGGATGAATGTTGTGAGAGCTTCTAGAGAAGGGTGGAGATGAGAAATGGTGAAAAATGAGGTGATTTAGATGACTTAAGAGGGCATATATAGTAGTACAATTCGGTTTGGGCTGATGGGCCGAAATTGGTGGGCCTTTTTAAGTGGCTTCTAGAATTTTCGCGTAGGTTCGCAGGCTTCTGGCAGTCCATTTTAAAATGCCCATAACTCTCTACTCCGATGTCGTATTGATGAACGGTTTGTTGCATTGGAAACTACACTTGACGAAATTCATTTTAGGCTCTTGAAAAACCTCAAAACTCCTGATATAACAGGAGATATACCTCATTGAAGTTGACCCAAAATTCTGCCAAAGTTTTTCCAAATTTTCGACAAACTTATTTTCTTCGATTTGCTTGATCCCGGAATCTTCCGAAACTTTCCATACATGATATTTATCATTAATTATACTTGATAAGGGTCATGTCCTTTGGTTCCAAGGTTTTCCTTCCCGGTTACAACTTACGAGATCATAACTCATCCTTTACTTCATTATTACATACTTCCCATGGCTTGTACCTTTCGAAACTTCACAGGACGTGTCCGATACTCCATTAATATGGTGACATACGTGGCGTGCTCATGCTCTGAAAAGTGCGAGGTGTAACAAAAACCATACACAAGGTCAACACAGCCGGCAATCTTAAGTAGCAAATACATGAACTATGGAAACATTATAATCTGCACAGATTAAACATTACAAAACTAGGTGAATATCTAACACAAGATACTTAAGCTATCTCCATAACCATTACATAATGCCGCCGGATTTCTCATCATGTGATGGGTGGTTCCAAATAATTGTGAAAAATTTCAACGACAAACCTCTCCCTGAAGGCATGTACACTGTTTTGGCGCAAACCCTACATGCTTTGGCTAGCCATTATGAATTCAATGAACTTCAATGAATAAACACCACATGCTTCATCGAATTTTTCCTGTGGAATGCCCTCAACATGCTTAATCTTCTAAGGTTTGGTAAGTTTGTCTGGGGACAAATGATTGAACTTGCTGGAGTCTTTTAGCAGCTTTGGAAACAACCTCTGAATCGACATTATTAGACCGTCAACCTTTTCTTCTGGGTTTACTCTTTTGTTGCAGTCGTAAATCTCAATCATGGAATCATCAATGAGGAAAACAAGGGTGCAATAGTGTTTCAACTCCACATTCCATAAACAAAACGCTCTCTTAGCCCCTATCCAAGACATACCATGTGGGTGCGGGAAATCACCGCATCACATAGTCCAGTATCTGCGAATCGAATTTATATTCCACTGTCACCTCTTCAATACCTCTTTCTTTTTCTTTACTTATCTTCACAATGTCTGCATATATTGCCAATAAGGCTTGACAAAAATATGCAGCAACAATGACATCTGATGGATTATAGTATTGAGGGTAATCTATACTACGGCTCCACATCATTGCCATTATTTCAGTAACATGCTGCACGAAAAAGAAACTGTTCATACCAATAAGTATATGCAACAAAAAATATGTTTAGATAACAAATAAATGGGAAGTTAACTTACCTCCCCTTCTAACCACGAGCTAGATTTGCTAATGTACTTGAGCATTTTCCAGCTCATTTCTATGGTATGACCTAGGTGTGGTTCCTTTGGCCTACTGTTTATCTATGCGATGTAAGCTTTCTTCTTCTCAATTTCAATAGGCTTGTAGAGATCAAGCTTCTTCACATTTTCATCTGTTGCTCCCTCAACTCTTTCCTTATCTCTACCTCCTTTAACATTACTATTCCCATGCTGCTCTAGTCTCTCGAGAATGGTAGTATTTACCGCTCGGATACTATTAACCTCTTGTAGCACCTTATATATAATGGTTGGATCATTGACACCTTGACTGAAAATGCTTGAGCTACCAACACCTCCATCTCCTAGCCCCTCTACACCAACATAACCAGATAAACCACCTCCATCTCCCAAGCCTACAACTCCAGCAGGTTCTAGCCTTATTATTGCAGTCGCCCCTTGCAATTGTTCTCTCAGCCTATCAATTCTTTGGTCCGAAAGAGCATTGCCAAGTTTAACAAAGTCCCTCATGAAGCTTTTGTTATGACTCGAGATGAGTAGGGATAAGGAAAGGACGCACCTCCGTTTGCAGTAAAAAATAAAATAAATTCGATAAAGAGAATAGAAGCAAACAAAACCACTAAAAATGCATCAAAATGGACAATTTAGCTTACATCTGCATGTTTACTTGTACAAGAGCCAAATGGATCAATCGATTGCCATAGCGATAAAGTTTTTCTCTTTTGCCATTTTAACATCCTGGGAAATGACAGCACAGTGGATTCATTGATTATACGCCCAATCGAGGGTATAGCTTCATATATCCAAGACTGACATTGAACAGTTGAAGTAATTACATCACTAATTTATCCTGTCAAATACACAAACAAAAAGGAACAAAAATACAAGGAATGGTATTACCATGAACACATATGTGAAGCCGAGAAAATTATAATGGAAATCCTTTCTGCCGGTTTTTCTATTGGCTTATGGAGGCTTAATGAACTTTAGCATGATTTTCCTGAAAAACTCAAAGCTTACTCTGCCCCATGGATATTTCTGAAAATAATCTAAATCATCGGCCTTCTTTATCATGTCATGGTCAACGTTCTTGTTGTTGGCGTACCCAATTATAAAGGTATGCAGAAAGTAGACCAAGCTCATCTTAAGCTTCTACACTGAATTTAGTTTTGTAGATGACGTTATACTCGTGAGAAGATCACTTGCTGTTAAATTGTCCTTTTTTTACCTAGCACTTTATTCGGAAGTGCGGCAGCACTAAGACTATTTAGGGCAACATTTGTTTCCTCTTGGGGAGGTTCAGTAGAGCAACGAAGTCTAGTCACAATAGCAAATTCTTTCATGCCGAAACAAATTGGCTTGCTGTAGACAATGAACCATACCTCTTTCTTCTTGTCGCATTGCATTATTCTACGGATGAGAATATTGTGGACTAGTTCTCCGTTGAAGTCCTATTCTGTGGTCATTTTAAGAAAAGGACCAAAACATGTCGCCTCGAAATCATGCATAATATTGTTTTCCAAAAACAACGTTGCATCGAAATCATGCATAATATTGTTTTCCCATAACATCTCCCTGAACTCATGTAATTTTTACATAGAACATCTCTGGGTGATCTTACCTGGGGCCCATCCATATTCATCCAAATATGTCTTAAATTTGTAGGAAGATATGTTGACGGCCCTCACATAGTCAGGTCTTTGAGAGTTTATCTAGATCCTTTTCAGAGACACGATCATCCTTGTACATGTAGAGTAATCGCGGATGAATTAACAAAGAAATTTAACGCGGATGAATTAACAAAGAAATTTAATCATAAAATAAAATCATGTAAAAATAAGATCTTTATGATACCTAGACGAACCTCAATGGAAGTTTATTCCCTATGCGTTGTTCCTTCGCCATATCCACCTGATTCATCTCCTTCTTCATTTTCGTCCTTAATATTATCATCGTAGCCTTCACTAGATTCATCTCCTTCCTTTTCAATCTCAACATTCTCGCTGTAGCCTGTATCCAATTCCTCACCTTCCTTTTCGCAGTGAGCATTCTGAGGGGAGCCTGCATCCTCAATGGTGGTTTCTTCCCTTTGCGTGGTTTCTTTGCCGTCTCCACTTGATTTATCTCCTGCTTCCTTTTCATCCTCAATAAGGTCATTGGATTCATTTCCTTCCTTTTCACTCTCAACATTCTCATTGGAGCCTACAACTAATTGCTCACCCTCCTTTTCACAGTCAGCATTCTTAGTGGAGCCTGCATCCACCTTTCGAAATTCATTTTCGAGCTCAGCCAATTGTTCATCTTTCTTTTGGCAACCATCATTCTCAAGGGAGCTTGCATCCAACTTTTCACCTTCCTTTTCTGTCACGATCCAATTTCACTAAGTCGTGCGGGCACCTACCTTTCCCACCTTGGTAGGTAAATAGACGAACGAGGGGCATGACGTATATGAGGTTTTGACAAGCAAGAAATAGCATTTGAGGGTCCTAATTAAGATTTCCAAAGACATTCGAGTTAGTGAAAGAAAGTTATTAAGGAAAGCGAGTCATATGTTGTATATCGGATAAGAATTACGAGTATTGAGTTAATGGTGTATTAATGATACCTTGAGGAAGAGCTATAGCGTCCCTTAGATTGGTATTGAAGTGTTGAACAAGTGTTAAGAAGGTTCCATAAGGATCGGAGATCAAACGAGTGGACGAGAACGAGTCTCAGAAAACTGGACAAACCTACGCCGGACATACTTGGCCGTATAAAATGTATGGACCG
>NC_081345.1:59446838-59459748 GCF_029784015.1 Lycium ferocissimum | reverse complement strand
AAAACATAATTCAATTCTATTGAATGGAAAGAGCGGCCAAAACAAAGCTCGCATTCGATGGTGTAGAGTCGCCCCCAAAGCGCGTGTCTTAGCCTAACATGCCTAGGACATGCCAAGAGAAGGAAAGAACAAGCTTTACATACCTTATTCACGCCTTACGCTCGTCCGAGCTCAACTCCGGTTTCCACCAAAATCTACAATTGGTCATAATCACCAAATGTGAGTTACGAAGCTTTTTTGAGAATTCAAGTTTAAATCCATATTTGCCTACGAAATTTCGGCATTTCCCTATAAATTCAACATCCCCGAGGATTTAACTTGACCGGACAATCAACAACAGCCCAACAACAACACCACCAACAACAACAACAATCACTACAAATCACAATATAACACAACTAATCTTCTTTCCAACATAATGCTATAGCTTCCATTCCGACTTCACCTTTCCAACTTCATGTCAACATTCTCATATCTATTTACTAATCCAAAACCATTCAAATAAAATTCGGAACATTTCATATCATTTTTACAACATATTCACAAAATATACAAACTTTCCACCAAGGCCATAATGCATCCAAAACTTTTAATCTTTAACATACATATTCATAGTATGTTTCCATCTTCCAATTTCATCAACAATCATCATAATTTGCATCTTAACAATTTCATTTCCATATTAATATAAAACTAGAATAAAATCATATAATTCCCTACAACAACCTAACAATGGATTTTTCATGCCAACTTAAACCATTCTCCTCCTTTCATTTTACTCCACAAGAACACAACAACACAATTAATACACTAAATGAATTCAATCCATCTCCCCCTTCATGCAAGATACCACACGGCCACAACACACACACATGCACCACACGGCCATGCACACACACACACATCATAATTCCATGATTTCCATTCAATTCTAATCGTTATAACATACTCATAATATCTCCATAACATAAAACATAGAATCTTTACCTTTTTCTTCACCCAACTACCGCAAACGTGGTTCTTTTCAAACTAATTATACTGATTGTCAAGAGCATCTTGAACTTGTCAAGAATTCAAGAAGGAAGAGATTTTTGGATCAAAGTTGAAGGCTTGAAAATTTTCTTTCTTTTTTTTTCCTTGGGTCAATCAGTTGGTTGTTCTCCAAGTTCTTTTTTTTTTTTTCTTGAAAGTTTCAACTTGTCTCACTTATATAAAAATCACATGACAAATTTTTATGTCAGTTAAGGCACATGGCCGGCTACCCCCTTAATTTTGGGCCTCATTTTCTCTATTTATTTTGAGCCCAATTCATCATGGATCCTATTTTAAAAATTCTCGGACTAATTTCCCAAAATTCCAAGCTTGCCCTTAGGCCTGGTCCAATGTTCTCGTGTCAATATTTTCTATAAGTAACAAACATACACACCACATAAAATCAAAGCATGGCCTTATTCTTACAAATCACAATTATGTCCAAATTTCCCGAATGTGCAAAAACACCTAGATATAACACCAATTTTCGTTAGCCCTAGTCACCTTAGCTTATCTAAGTATGTTTCCGTTATCTAACCTTAGTACGAATTCTTTTGGATGTAGAATAGTGAACTTGGAAGGAAGCGTTTAGTCGAAAAGGAGAGACGTAAAGGTATGTAAGGCTAGTCCCTTTCCTTTAAAGGCATGACTCTTATTATGTAACTCCTTTCTTATGTTTCTATGATCTTCTTTACATCCTAAAAGATAAGAAAGCTGAGATTCTCAAGAGCTTCTTATGAACTAGAGACGAGATATGTTCTATGATAATGATGCGATGAGCTTGATATTCTTATTCTTTATGATTCCATTGATGTCATTTCTTGTTGATACCTCACCTCATGATATTAGTTCTTCAAGGTGAGACGTAGCAACGAGAGTCTTTCCATAATGTAATCTGAGACTCGACCTTATGTCACTCCGATAATGTTAAAGCTTTACTTGCGCTCATGCATACAAGCTAGATTATGTATATGTAAGACTACACCATGCCTAGTTGGCCGGGTAGACACCACTACGATAGGCGAGTGGTCGCCTATGACGATGATTACACCGTGCCTATATGGCCTAGCACACACCGGCCAGCCGGGCGGGCGAGATGTTTACCCCGTGACGCGGGAGGCCCTGGATGCAAGCAATGATGATCACACCGTACCTATATGGACATTTATATATATATATATATATATATATATATATATATATAGATGCATACATGATAAGATGTTGTTTAATATGAAAGTTACGTGCATGATTCCGCCTTTAAGAGGCAATCGCTAATATGTTATCTCTTCATCATGATTTCCTACTTGATTATGTTGACATACATGCCTTACATACTCAAGACATCGTTCGTACGTACGTCCTTTTCTTTTACGTGTTCATGCCCACAGTAGACAGGAGACGGTGGAGACGTTTGAGCTTGTACAACGAGTTTGTGATCACTCTACTACTCCGAGTCGCCATATATTCTCTGCCGTACATATCGGGGCATGGCCGGGTCCCCCCTCATGATTTCAAAGATTTAGTTAGAGGCTCGTAGATACTTACGTGTGGGTTGTCGATGCTATGTGTGACCCCTTCATTGTAGATTTTGTACATCATTTGTGTAGCCTTACGGGCCTATGCTTATATGTGTTTTCGAGAGTCGTTTGGAGACCGTTTCATGATAAGTTTGTGTCGAGAATGATAGTCAAGAAGATGTCGTGTGCTCGGTAGTCAGCTCCGGGTACCCGCCATGGCCCCTAGCCGGGTCGTGACAAAGCCGACAAGGCTACCCAATAAAACTATATAACCAAATGTAGCTTGCCGAGCGAGCCATAATTTGCCCTCCGACCGAATATAAGTGTCTACAGCCTCTACCGACATGCCGCACGTGACAGGCCCCTACCCTACCCATAAATATCAAAACATATACCAAAGAAGAGGCAAGCCCGAAGAGCGGAGTGCTCCACCGTCGTCAGCGGTACCCCAAGAATACAATCCGACTTTTGGTTATCCGAACCCTCGCGGGCATGAACGCAAGCCCTCAACAATAAAGAGGAGTTAGTACGGATAATGTACCGAGCATGTAAGGCATAAAGAGTAACATACACAGGAGTCATGGAAGAGAATCCGAAACTCATGAGCTAATCCGACCGATCGACCGGCATCTATGTGTCCGACTATCTCGAACATATCTATAAGGAATGCATCTATATGTCCGACTATCCGAACATATCCGTATGAACGCATCTATATATATCCGACCATCCGAACATACATATCCGTACGAATGCATCTATATGTCCGACTATCCGAACATATCCGTATATCTCTCGCTTACTAAGAATGCTCGGTGGCGTATGATATGCATAGGTCATAGTGCGTTTATGAACGTACGACCCGATCCATATCCCATATAATAGTGCCAAGGAACGTACGGCCCAATCCATATATCATATGTTCCTTCGGCATCATAATCACCATTACTGCACCAATAGATAAGGTGGTAATGTGTATATAACGCTCGCCCTTTCCCCATACCCCACATACATATAATATACGCGTATATAATGCCTTATGGTCACGAGTCAATATGTATATATGTAAATGAATGCAATGCATAATTGTAAACTAACATAATCATAATACAAAAACCAGACCCATGAACAAAAGGGACAATCATAAGAGGGGTACGGAACATCAAAGACGAAGTACTGCCTAGTTCTTCTAAGAGTAGAGTAATATGAAAGCTCGTTTACTCGTTGTTCGCTCATATCATAGGATCATGCCAAAAAGAAAGAAAGGGAAAGCCTTAACATACCTTTTCGCCGCCTTAACCTTAACTACTTAGCACTCGTCCTCCCAAGCTCGTAAATATACATTCAAGAGAATTCACACTATTGTTAGGCTTATCTTCACATGCTTGTCTCAAGCCTTTAATTAAAATCCTTTTTAAATGCGAAATTAAGATTTCCGTTTATATGCCTAGCCCGAAAACACAATCCAGTAACCAACAACAACAACAACAAAAATTCCAACATCAACAATATCATTTCCATCACCATCATGTTCCATAAATATCCCACATGATGTTTTCCAAGTTCTACAACTAACCAACTCGTTATACGACTATTTTTCAACTTCATATCCGTAAATAATCTGAAACTAACATTAACAAGAAGAGATTCATACCTTACTCCCGTTAATACAATGATATCTTCATTCCCCCCTTGAACTTGAGCCAAAACTCATCGCTATACGATTTTATAATGCAACTATACGCGGTTCGGACTTAAATTCGGGGATTATACTTAATTTTGGGCTAAAGTTTAGTGGATGAAAGTTGGGGAAGGCTCCAGAATTTTTGGGAGGTTTGGAGAAGTGTTTTGGATGAAAAATGAGGGGTAAAACCCCTTTTATAAGATGCCAAAGTCGGTTTGGTACTGTTGCAGTTATTGTAGCACGCCGGTTACTGTTGCGGTTACTGTAGCACGCGTTTCTGCTCTGTCAACCTAACTTGTAACATCCATAATTCTCTACTCTGATGTCATTTTGACGAGCGATTTGTTGCGTTGGAAACTGGACTCGACGAACTTCATTTTAGGTTTTGAAACACCTTAAACTCCCGATATACCCGGAGATATACCCCTCCAAAATTGACCCAAAATTCTGCCAACTTTTTTCCAAATTTTTGTCAAACTTATTTTCTTCGATTTTCTTGGTCCCAGAATCTTCTGAGACTCTCCATACATGATATTTATCATTAATCATACTTGATAATGGTAATGTCCTTTGGTTCCAAGGTTGTCCTTCCCGGTTACGACTTATAAGATCGTAGTTCATCCTTTCTTCATTGTTACGTACTTTCCATGGCTGGTACCTTCTAGAACTTCATGGGACGTCTCCGATACTCCATTAATACGATGAAGTACGTGGCATGCTCATGCTCTGAAAGTGTGAGGTGTAATAGGTTCAATAGAGGCATCGTTCGGTCAAGAAGGCTAATTGAGAGATCGAGTTGGACATGCAGAGTGGATATCCTCAGCATTTCTATAGTTCAGATACCTTTTTTCTCTTTACGTTCGAGGACGAACGTGTGTTTAAGTGGTGGATGATATAAAAACTAGGTCGGTCGTTTTGAGAATCGATGCTCTGTTTTGTGTGTTGTCTATTCCAAAAGCTCCGTAATAGTTATTTTGACTTTCTTGCAAAATTTAAAGTCAAATGGATGTCATTTGGATCACTTCGAGAGATGGTTTCATTTTGAAAATCCTGATATTTAATTATTTGGATTAATTGATTGTTCGGGGAAAATGTGTTCGATTGGCGATGCGAAGATTCATTAGATTGGTAATATTATTTGTGACTAGTAAAAATTGACGGAGCTAATTATAGAATTTGTTTGGTTTGTTTTTGACAATTAAATTGGTTTTAGTACTTAATATGCCTATTTATGATGAAAAGATGGTCGCAGGAAGAAATAAGACCCAGATTGAAATTTATCGGTTCCTTTAGGTTCGGATTGATATTTTTTGACTTGCGGGAATGGGTGGCGCGATTACCGAGGCTTTTTGATAAATTTTGGGTAAGGAAAGAGAATATTTTATAAATCCTTAAGAGATTAAGAAATGAAGAATTTTGACCAAAGTTAACATCGAGGGTAAATGAGTCATTTTTTGATATTTTGTCGATTCGTTAGGTCCGTAATGTGATATATGACTTAGTCGAGTCGTTCATTCGATTCCCGCGAGGTACGGTTGTGATTTAGGTTTTTGGTTGAGAAACTAGCTTTTAAGATAATGGAGTTGATCACGGTCATAATCGGATCAAGACAATCCCGTTTAGATGTTTTAAGAGTTCGAGTAGGTTCGTATGATGATTACGGGACTTGTCCACAAATTTTGGTTAGATCCCGATGAGTTTCGGATGTGTTTGAGTTGTATGGTGTTTGTTTTTGGTTTCGACGTCGTTTTGAGAAAAAATGGCCGAATATTGAGCAAACGACGTTTGTTTTGTGTTTTGATTGAACCTTAGATTCGTTCCATAGTTTCGAAACTATAGCAACAAGAATTGTCGCATTTCATTGTCGTACGAGTGAGATATGACTTTTTTCTAAATTTTGCTATTGCTGATTTTCTGGTGAGAATTTTTCAGAAGATGACGATTTTGCCCCTATTTCGTCCATAAATTTTCTGATTTCCTTTAAAAATTAAAAACATCATATCTCTCTTATTGTAAGGCCAAATTGGGTGATTCAGATGGCTATTTTGGGTGAAATCTCGCAAGTGTCATGTTGGGCTTGTCAAATGTGAATTTCGTGAATATTTAGCATTTGATTCGAGCCGAGACAATCCACGTGTTCTTCAATCCAAGTTTAGTTAGTTCTTCTCACAAGTTTGCGTGCTTGGATTTAGGCGATTTTGATGTCAATGGATTTGTCATGACCCAGCTAGAGGGCTATGACGGGCACCCGGAGCTAACCCACCAGGCACCTCTCATCATACTTCGACAATCATGTCTAGGTGAGCCACACGGCCTACTCATAATCTTTATGCATCAATAATACACTTTCCATCGGGCTATGGCACTTTTATAACCACATCAACAACTATGCCCATATATACATACGCAAGCCAACAAGGCTATCAAAATGATATACAAAATATGAGCCGACAAGGCTAAAAGACATCTATCTATACACAACTATCTAAGAGCCTCCTAAAAGAGTATGTAATATCATAAAGATAGGACAGGACCCCTCCACGCCCATATATGTACACAAAAGAATAGTACCAAAAGCTGCAGCTCCAAATCAAATGGAGCTCCTCTAAGTAGTCTCTGAATAAGCAACCTAAGGGTCAAGTCTGTCTCCCTGTCCACTGTGACAGGTATGACGCGGTTGTCCACAAACAAAAAGGACGTCGGTACAACAATGTACCGAGTATGTAAGGCATAAGTAATATCATTATGGAAAAACATAAAGGATAACAAGGGTAGAAGAACCACTTATACCTCTTGAAACGTTAATCATCACTTACTTACCCTTTTCAATGAAAACCTTCTATACATACACATATACATATAGTAATACTATACCCGACCATGTAGGTTCGGTGTCACACATATCCGGCCATAACAAGGCTCAGTGTTATACATACCCGACCATAACAAGGCTCGGTCTTATACGTACCCAACTGTAGTGGTGTGTGCACGCGAGATATCATACCCGGCCACATAAGATCGATATTACCAAATAGCAGGACATATATATACATAGGAGTACATAAGTATCATCAACATCATCATCACTATATCTTTCCTTAGAGAGACAACTATCGTTGGATGAGATCAACAATATCATGAGAGTATTAAGACTTAGGAGCTTTAACATTTCTAGAAATGGAGGCGTCATGGAAGATATTATGGATTTCACGTATGGTTATACAACAATGGGATCATGACTTAAGAAAGAAGGGTTAGCCTTACATACCTTTATATCTTCTTAACTACTTAACGTTCTCCTCCGAAGATCTACATATAAGAGGGTTCATAGCAAGGTTAGGTCTCAAAGACACTCTCAAGTCCAAGCTAGTATAATTCGTAAGCTAACGAAAATTGGGCGGCATTTCCCCAAATTATCAAATTCTAAAACAACTCCCAAAACAACAATGACATTATCAACAATACCATAATCAAGAGACTTCATTCAAGTTAAGCATCATTCAATCCCCAAAACTCCTTTTCATGATCATGCATAACAATAGCCAAAATACAACACCGTACATACTTACATACAACACTTCCCCAACATCATTAGTATCACCCATATCAAGATTATACTCATAACATGCAAAGAATCATAATGCAAGTTAACTTATAGCTCATAATATCCTCAAGTTCATACTTGAACTCTCTTTTCACTTTTCTTCCTTCACCCACATGGAATAACAATCAAACAACCTTAACCATATGTAAAATCTTACCTTAATCACTCAAGAACAAGTCTTGGATAAATTTACTCCACTAAAGTGAAGTCTCCAACATCAACACCACGGAAATCTTGAGTTCCATAAACCCTAACAAGCTTCTTAGCACTTGAATCTCTTGATTCTCTTGGATTTGGCTTGGATTAGTTTATAGACTAAGAGAGAGGGTTTTCGAGAGCTCAAGGATCTGATTTGGGGAAATAATGTGGCCGAATGAAATGAAACGAAATATATAAAGCGTAACTTAAAATCCCGTTGGGCAATTCCATGCTCACTTTGACGGACCGTTAAAAATCTACGGTCCGTCAAAATGCCTTGTCACAACCGGCCGCCCACGCATGGCTCACCGTGATCGTTTCACGGTGGTGCTCCACCATTTGACGGGCCGTCAAATGTGCTACGATCCGTCAAAGTGTCCCTATCCGATAAGTTGCTTGTTTCGATTCGTTTGACGTCTAATCCTCGGCTGAACCTTCTTGGCACTTGTGTAACATTTCATTATCCATCTAAGGGACCCTATAGCTACTCTTCAAGTCATTACCAAACAAAGTATGACTCAATTGTCGCGAAATCATCAAAAATATGGCTTACATTCTACTTCCTATGACGAACTTAATTCCACCGAATCATATGACTTCAAAATCTTATGGTACGCGCTTAAAGTTATCAAATACTCTCTTTAATCTCATAAGGACTTCATGTCCACTTTATTTTTAACGTTAGTCTACTCATAATACAACAACCCAAACTTCCGAGATGTAACATTCCTCCCCCCTTAGGAACATTCGTCCTCGAATGTTAGACTCTTAAGGATTCTACAAAAATTTCGCCAGAGTTTACCCTGTAATATATCACTACCATCCTATCACAGCAACCCAAAATATATCACCTCACGGGGCTACAACAACAACAATAACAATCATGGCCACACACGACCAAGAAAGCATAAAAGAAAGCATTACATACCTGGGGACAATGGCGTCTCTGCCTGAGTCTCCTTTGGAGGTGGAAATAAATGTGGATACCTGAACTTCATGTCTTCTTCTGCTTTCCAGGTTATTTTCTCTCTATTATTAGTATTATTTTTCCATAAGACTTTAACTACAGCTACATCGTTGGTTCTGAGTCTCCGAACTTGCCTATCTGGAATGGCAATGAGAACTTCTTCGTAGGTGTCACACCCAACTTGGTAAGGCGTGGTGGCCCCGGCATCTTACAAAAAAACCGAGCGAACCAACTTATAACTCGCATCCTCTATGTCTCAAGGGGCAAAATAAGACCAAGGGGCTAAATTCAAACATAATATCATGCATAAGTACATATATATACAATGGGCCCACGAAGCCGACATAACAACTAGGAAGACATAACTAAGCTGCATACAAGACACCGTCTGCAAAGCCTCTATGAACCTGACTGAAGTATACAAGTCGGGACAGGACCCCCGACATACTCTTAACACAAAGTACATATACGACCCTGACTCGGCAATGCTCCAGGAAGAAGTGGAGCCCACCAATCAAAACTGGTACCTGAAAGTAGCCTACTGGGGAAGATCCTCGTCCTGTCTGACTACACCTGTGGGCATGAATGCAGCGTCCATAAGATAGTATGAGTAGTGCACCTAGTATGTAAGGAAGAAATATAACACAATAAATATATGCTGCAAAGAAGAAGAATAAGAATCAACTTGGCACATCTGACTTACTAATGAGAATCTACTACGGATGTCTCTTCATACTTTCATATCTTTAACTACGTCTATATATAATACTGTGGTCCTGATCTATATATATATCTCATCGTGGTGCTATCTGCCCAATTGACCAGTGGTAACTGCCCGTCCGATTATCGCCCGACGGTAGAGCGCAACTGCCCGACTGATCAGTGGTAACTGCCCAACTGGCCGTAGCTTGATGGTAACAACTACCCAACCAATCGTAGCATGGTGGTAAATACATATCTGCCCAATCGGCCGTCGCCCGGTGGTAACATCTACCCGACTAGTCGTAGACCGGTCGGTAATTATGAATGCGTGTGCTACGAATGTGCAACCCGATCCAAATATCCCCTATAGGTACCCATTATATCTTCTAGTACCCATTCTTTGCCTATTAGCTTCTAAGCACTTCTCCTGGTCATCACTTATCCGCTAATGCCTACATGATTACGTAAGACTTGTAAGCATATTTCGAGCCATTAGGACTTCTTCCCGATTAACTAAACCACAAACAAATCCTAAGATACATTATAAACCTCTCTTCTAGCATTAAATACTTCACTAGGATCTTCTACTAGATCACTATTCATGTCCTACAAAGCACTCCTTAAGAACCATTCCTAAACTCGGTGGATTATTATTAGGGAACCATCATCACAAACATATCTCACCTTGAAGGAACAAAATCATAAGGTGAGATCAACATCAATGAATAACATCAATAGCCATGAACAAGTTCAATGATATCACAAGAACATCGGGAATTGTAGCTTTGGTATTTTTAGAAAACAGGTTTATTGAAGATATCATGTATAGGTTCACAACAAAGGAATCATGCCTTACGAAAGAAAGGTTTAGCCTTAACATACACGAAACTCACTTCTCGACTTTCCAACCTACCTCCCATCTTGCAATCTATTTACGATCATTCGTAGTCTCGTAATCTATATATAAAACCATTCATACTATTGTTAGGCTCACCATCATACACTTGTCTCAAGCCTTTAATTAAAATCCTTTTAGAATCTGTCAAAATTCGGCAAAGATCTCCCCGTTTATATGCCTAGCCGAAATCACGATCCAAAGAACCGGCAACAACAATAACAATACCAACATCAACAACAATATTATCAATACTAATATATTCCATAAACATCCCACACGATGTTTTATCCAATTTCTCAACTCATAAATTCATTATACGATCATTTAATAACTTTTCTTCCGTAAATAAGCTTAAATCAATATTAGTAAGAAAAAATTCATACCTTACTTCCACTAGCACCGCAATCTCCTCAATATTCACCTTGAATCCAAGCCAAGTTTCGCCACAATACGATATTATAATCACAACTATACGCTGTCCGGACCTAAATCCGGAGATTTTACTTAATTCGCGGTAAAATTTGATGAACGAAAGTTGGGGGAACTCTCCAGAATGTTTTGGAGAGTTTTGGGGGAGTTTTGATGAAAAATGAGGGGGTAAACTCCCTTATATAATGTTCTAGAGTCGGTCTACACCGACCTAGGATTTTCTCTGCACGTTCGCACCACCTTGGGGTGCGTTCGCGCAGAGTAAATCCTCTGCTCGGACAGTCTGTCTTAAAATGCTCTTAACATTTGATCCCGATGTCTGATCGACGCGCGATTTTTTGCGTTGAAAACTAGACTTCGAATCAATTTAGGCTTTTGATTTACTTCAAAACTTCACACATACTAAAATATATTCTTCCTCCAAGTTGGGCCAAAATTGCCCTTCATACTTTCTCCAAAGTTCCAACAAACTTAATTTCCTTAAATCACTTGTCCTCCAATCTTTCCATACCTTATTATATGAACTTAAACCCTCATAACCATAAGATAGACACATACAATCTCACATACCTCCGGAAAGGTTGCTCGAATCTCACCATATGAAACTACGGGGTGTAACTCCCCCCCCCCCACCCCTCTTTAAAATCATTCGTCCTCGAATGTTAAACTCTCAGGGATCTCTATGGAAATTTCTGCAGAGTTTCCTCGGTAACTATAATACTACCAACTTGTGACACAGCAAGCTAAAATACACGATACCACACCAGCCACCATAAATAAGAATAACTTTTTTTTTTGCCGCACATAACTAGTAATTATACCTGGATTATCATAGGGAAGCTGCTCCTGATTCCGATGCCTCGTCAAAGCATATATGCGGTTTTGACCATCGCTAGACTAGAGGTTCCAGCTCTACCTCTGCCTCTGCTAATTGATGTCAGAGGGCCTCATTATGGGAAGCGTACTAAGAAAGTTGAAGCTGTGCGATCCGATCCAAAGAGGGCCGAGCTATACCACCTCTATCATTCATCGGGCAATCCCTCTCCTATAGTGACACCGAAAACCCCACATGTATGTGTATATCGAGCCCGGTGACATCGTCCGGAATGGGCTCTACTACCTTTGACCGCATTGTGGAGGAGGTATCCTCGTACGTGGAGATTCTCGGTGCCGAAACCCGAAGCCCTCGGGTCGACCTAACTCGAATAAGCCGGCCTCTCATGACGTGGCCCCGCAACGGTGAAGGAATACTAGCGAGAAAGTGAGGACCTAAGACTACCCCAGGCATCCTCTGGCCGGCCTTCGAATCTCGTCTCTTGGTGACCCTTCGTTCAAATCCTCGAGGCCATAACCTTTCGACCTTTCTATGGTCCCCGAGCGTACGCTTGGATACGGGCGATGCCTATACCGTCAAGTAGCGTCTCGTGGAACATTCATTAATCAACGCGTCTTGAGTCCCGCCATAAACCGGTGAACTCCTTGGCCTTCCATTTGTGCTACACAGAAGTTGGAGCATACCTAGCTAAAGAGTTAAACTCGCGTACTATACTCCCGCACACTTCTCGTCTCTTGCCTAAGAGTCGCTAACTGCCTACTCTTGCTCGACGGACCTCTCGGTAGCAAATAATGTCGAAGAAAGGCATCTACGAACTCCACTTGCACACTAGTGGAGGTGCGTTAGCTCCTGCAGAAGACATCCAAGATTATACCAATACACGGCCACATCCCGAAATAAATACGGCAGGGCTAACTCATTGACTCGGTGTACGAGCATCGTCAACTCGCAACGTTCACGGCATTTCGTCTATGATGCAGCGGTTCCTCTCCGATTTTGACCCCGAAGAACTGCGGAGGATCCAATTGAAAGTCTCGGACT
>NC_081345.1:59210782-59446738 GCF_029784015.1 Lycium ferocissimum | reverse complement strand
ATATTAGTGAAGTGTAAAGATCAAGGCCACCTTGAACTTGGAGCTTGTGAAGGGAAAGTTGTTCCTAGGGCTTTATTGAAGTTATTGAGATTAGAAGTTGGATTTAAAGTTTGATTTTTGGAGTTCTATTTCCTTCAAGGTATGTACATGATTCTTATCTTTATTATTAAGTTTTGATGCAAGAGTTTTAGTGATTTAAAGTAAAGGAAATATAGTCATGAGAGCGGTAAGTTGATTAAGGATAAAGTTGAGATTAGGGGCTGTTTTGGGAGATTATTTGGAATGGATTTGGTTATATTTTGATATGTAAGTATTGGTATTGTCATTTTTAGTATTGTTGTTGATGTTTGGATTGAGTTGGAATTGAGGAATTGTTAAGTTTACAAGGGAAATGCTGCCCGAATTTCGTTAAGTTGTAAACTAGATTAAAGGTTGGAATATAAGTACGTTCTAGTCTAATAGTTGGTATACTTGGTCTTGTGTGTAGATTGTCAAGCTCTAGACATAAGCATAGTTAGCTTGAGAAGAAAATAAGGTATGTTAAGGCTGTCCCTTCTATTCTTTTTGCATGATCCTTATCATATGAACGAACGAAGTAAGAGAGCGAGTTCGAAAGACTCTACTCCTAGAGCGAGTTCGAAAGACTCTACTCCTAGATGGTATAGGATTCATCGTATCCTTGATTTCATATGTTTCACATCTATGGCATCTAGAGATCTTATGTTTCCCAGCGGAGTCCAGATTATCCTGTTACGACTCTTTCATGCATTTGTATATATGTATAGCTATTTTCTTACACCGTGCTACACTATAGTCGGTCGGGCAAGCACATAGATGTTCACACCACTGCTGTGGGCAGATTATGAGATTACCCCGGATGCGGGATGACATGATATATGGATCGAGCTGTACGTTCCACAGCACTAGCAGTTATATTATGATACATATATATAGAAGATTTTGAAAGAGAGCATACGGATCGTACGCGCGGAGAGGCACTTTCAGATATTGAGTTTAGGTTTCATGTTTCAGATATCTTTCATGATTCTTATGTACATGTTGTTCTTATGCCTTACATAATCGGTACATTATTCGTGCGGCTCATTATTGCTCGGGGGCTGCGTTCATGCCCGCAGGTTCAGGTAGACAGACAGGCGGTCCAGCTCAGTAGGACTTCCACTCAGCAGTAGTCAGTGCACTCCACTTAGTTCGGAGCTGCAGTTCATTTTTGGTATGCTATTGTTGATATGTATATACATATATATATATACATGGGTATGACGGGGCCCTGTCCCGTCGTTTCTACAGCTTTGTATTCCATTAAAGGTTTGTAGACAGTTGTATATAGGGGGGATATGATACAGCCTTGTCGGCTTTTATTTTATTGTATAGCATATGTGGCAGCCTATTCGGCTTACTCTGTTATTTTCAATATATATATATATATATATATATATATATATATATATATAGAGAGAGAGAGAGAGAGAGAGAGAGAGAGAGAGAGAGAGAGAAGAGAGATAGGGTGGTCGTGAGTTCTTGATACATAGTTTATGGTATTGTTCTTACAAGAGTCAGTATAGTTCAGTTATAAGTCATATATGGGCCACCCTATTATTCAGCGATGTCCAGGTACGAGTATAAGGGTATCTGGTTAGTAGAGGTCAGGCACTCATCACGATTCATTGGTTTGGGTCGTGACAGATGCAATGTAATATCAACAACCAATTCAATCCCAAACAGTACCACCCAGGGCACATAAGTAGTATCAATAATATGGCTACACAATAAGCCACAATGAATCACAACATCATCTCAATACCGAATCAAGTGAAGTACCGCAATTTTATAGTCATGATATATCACTAGTCACAATTTCCCAATGTCTCAACAATGGCCACGAGCCAATAAGTAAATAGAACAAGATAAGTGAATCAACACAACGGGGTAGATAACCCCCAATCACACAACAAGGCCTAACCTAAGACAATATCCAACCTAACTTCACACCCGAAGGTTTACATGCATTCTCCGACAATATCGTCTAAACATACGCTTAAATAATCAAAGTCTCACCATAAGGTAAACCACAAGCCACGTAATGAATGTAAACTATGGAACTTCAAAGAATAAAGAATGACCGTCTAATCATCGAGACGCAGCCGAAAAAACTAATATAAATAAATGGAATGAATAAATAGAGGATAACCCACGAATGAGCAAGTAGGCTCGCCAAATCAACAGCAACAGCAAGTTCTCCTAGTGCTTTAGTCTCCACGAACCTGCTCTTCTTCGTTACCTAACATACCATAAAAAATAACAATGGTATGCCTGAGTACTTTGTACTCAGTGAGTGCCTCGGGGACAATATGACATATAAAAATCAGATACAATAATATGGAAGGAAATCAGTTCTGGAAACCACGTGAAATCATTGTTAACAGTTACTCAACATGGTTCAATATGCTTGTCAAAATGAATGAGAATCCCCTTTTTATCAATTTTACAACTTTCGGTTATGTCCTTTAAATTTGCCAGATTATCATAAGTAATACTTTCATAAAGAGATAAACATATCACACATGCCAATACAGGCCCAAGAATGAATCACATCGAGGGGATGAGCTTTGAGGTTCCCTAAACATAACTGGGCACCACATCAGAATAGTAGACTCTCGGTGGCTATCCTTCCTCCCGAATAGCTAGGCATAAACCGTACCCAGGTACCGAACCCGCAGTGGCCACTCTTCCTCCCGAATGGCTAGGCATTACCCACTAGGATCCATAGTGACTACCCTTCGTCCCGAGTGCTAGGCCAAACAAAACAATAAAGTTCATAGCATAGAAGCCGAATCACAATTCATCTCAAGGTAGTCACATCATCAGTTAGCATCTAAGTTCATCATGTCATTACAAAGATACATTATTTCATTGATAATCTTGAAAACATTTCCACTTCCTTAAACAAGGTTCAATTGTCATAGTACATCATAAAACACCATTACCGACTTATTGATGATCATCTCTTATAGAGGAAAACGATTAGAATTACGTATACATTATAGAGTATAATACAATCAAGGTTTAATGTGGGCTTGTCCCCTCACGCACACCAACCACACTCAAAGCATGAAATAGGGTTTTAAAGTATGAAAAGTTTACCTTTTTATTCAATAAAGAACTTTTGAGAAGGAGACACACATCCAAAGTAAGGTTTTCAAAAGAGACATACCTTAATTAAGCCTTACATAACTCAAGAATTCACTTTTACAACGAACAACACCCAAAACCCTAGCTTGAGTCACTTTGAGAAAGATTACCTTACAACCCTAGGTTTTTCATTCAAGAATCATGCTAAGAATCATGGGTTTAATGCTAAGATTGATTAATAATGTTAAAGATGTTCTTACCTTAATGTTTGAAGACTTGGAGAAAAGACTTTCATCCTTAGGGTTTATGAGAATGTGAATAAATGATAAAGTTAACTGAACCCGCTTTATATACACATGGCTGGAGGCGGGTGAGATATGCCCAAGGAATACGGACCGTATTTCAAAATACTAGCCCTATTTTATGTTAACAAAACAGTAGACCACATAGGGAGGCGAGTGAACTACGCCCAAGGAATACGGGCAATATTTCAAAATATGAGCCGCATTTTTTGGCCATATTTTACATTAACAGAAACAGTGGAATCTACGATTCTCTAAGACGCTTTCACACTTAACTCGAATTTACAGAATGTTACATTAGCTCCCCTTCAAGATCATTCGTCCTCAAATGAGAATCGTAGCCTACCAAGGATTCACTAAAACACAAGTTGTTTCAAACAAACGCAAATGATTCGCGTAAGAATAGCTGGAAACTTGAACTCATACCTGCAATAGGGAACAAGTGAGGATATCTTTTCTGCCTGTCCTCCTCTGCTTCCCAAGTTGCTTCTTTGGTATTATGGTTTCGCCACAAGACTTTAACTGAAGCTACATCTTTTGTTCTCAACCTTCTACCTTGACGATCTAGAATCTTAACTGGTTCTTCTTCATAAGATGACCCTTCATTAATTTCAATCTCTTCATGGTTCAACACATAGGAAGGATCAGGTTTGTACAACCTCAACATCGAAATGTGAAACAGGAGATGCATCATGGCCATATCAGATGGTAATTTTAACACATAAGCCACTGTCCCAATTTTCCTAACAATCACATAGGGGCCAATGAAACGAGGACTAAGCTTTCCCTTTTTACCAAACCGCATTGCTCCCTTCATCAGCGAGACTTTCAAGAATACATTGTCACCAACAGAAAACTCTAGCTTACGTCGCCTCATGTCCGTATAAGACTTTTATCTACTCTAAGCTGTCTTGAATCGTTGCACAAGAACATTAATTTTCTCGATTGTTTCATGAACTGAGTCAAGACCCAACAATTCTACTTCAATTTGTTCAAACCAACCAATTGGAGACCGACAACGCCTCCAATAAAGAGCCTCGCAAAGGAGCCATTTGAATACTCGCTTGATAGCTGTTGTTGTACGCGAATTCCACAAGAGATAAATGTTTATCCCAATTTCCTCCAAAATCTATAACATAGGCTCGCAGCATATCTTCTAAAGTCTGAATAGTTCTCTCTGCCTGCCCGTCAGTTTGAGGATGAAAGGCAGTGCTCAATTTCACTCGAGTTCGCAAACTTTCCTGAAAAGATTTCCAAAAATGAGCAGTGAATTGCGTACCTCTGTCAGTTATGATGGATGTCGGAATCCTATGCAATCTAACTGTCTCCTATAGATATAACTTGGTGTACTCCGCCACGGTATATGACGTCTTCACAGGGAGAAAATGGGCGAACTTTGTGAGTCTATTCACGATCACCCAAATCGAATCAAACTTGGCCTTTGTGCCGGGTAGGCCCATAACGAAATCCATATTGATCACCTCCCACGCCTTCCCTGCGGAATCTCGATATTTTGAGCCGGAGCCTCCAGGCCATTGATGTTCAGCCTTAACTTGTTGACAGTTCAAACACTTAGCCACAAAGTTAGAAATATCAACCTTCATGCTCTTCCACCAATAGTGTTGTTTCAAGTCCTCATACATCTTGGTGAACCTCGGATGCACAGAGTATTTAGAACTATGCGCCTCCACCATCAATTCTTGTCGAAGTCCGTCAACATTAGTAACACATAAGCGCCCTTGCAACCATAGGACACTATCACCTGTCCCAACAGTGATTGAAGTGTACTCACCCGTTTCCACTCCATCCTGCTGTTTCATCAAAAGTTCATCGTCATACTACTTGGACTTGATCCTTTCCACAATGTCAGACCAAGCTGGCGTGATTCCCACTAACTCACCATCTTCGGTTTCATCAAGTCTGACACCAAGGCTAGAAAGTCTTCGAATCTCCCTTCCCATAGGCATGTCATGTGCACGCAAATATGCCAACGTGCCCATATACTTTCTACTCAGAGCATCAGCAACCACATTCGCCCTACCCGGATGATACAAGATATTCAAGTCGTAATCTTTCAACAACTCCAACCATCTCCTTTGTCTGAGATTCAACTCTCGGCTTGCTTGAAAATATATTGTAGACTCTTGTGATCAGTGAAAACATCACAATGCTCACCATAAAAGTGGTGACGTCAAATCTTCAAAGCAAATACCACAACAGCCAACTCCAAGTCATGAGTCGGGTCGGGTAATTCTTCTCATGCTTTTTCAACTGTCGCGATGCATAAGCAATCACCTTACCATTATGCATCAACACACAACCCAACCCAATCCTAGAGGCATCACAATACACCACATAGCCACTAGACCCAGAGGGTAAAGTCAGAATAGGAGCTGAAGTCAACCTTGCCTTATGCTCCTGGAAACTCTTTTCACAAGCTTCAGACCACTGAAACTTAGAAGCCTTTTGCGTCAACTTAATCAATGGAGAGGCTATTGATGAAAAGCCTTCCACAAGCTTTCTGTAATAATTAGCCAAACCCAAGAAACTACGAATATCAGTCACACTCGTGGGTCTAGGCCAATCCTTCACTGCTAAAATTTTCTGAGGGTCAACCTTAATACCATCGCCAGACACCACATGGCCTAAGAAAGCCACAGAATTAATCCATAGTTCACACTTAGAGAATTTTGCTTAAAGCTCGTTCTCCTCAAGTGTTGTCAGGATTATTCTTAGATGATTTTCATGATCCTCACGACTCTTTGAATACACCAAAATATCGTCTATGAAAACAATGATGAAACGATCTAGATAAGGTTTAAACACACGACTCATTAAGTCCATAAATGTAGTAGGCGCATTAGTCAACCCAAAGGACATGAGTAGAAACTCGAAGTGCCCATAACGAGTACGGAATGCTGTTTTCGGAATATCCTGCTCCAGTATTTTCAATTGGTGATACCCAGACCTTAAATCAATCTTCGAGAAGAACTTAGCACTTTGAAGTTGGTCAAATAGATCATCTATCCTAGGCAAAGGCTATTTATTCATAATGGTCACCTTGTTAAGTTGGCGATAGTCAACACACATCCTAAGGGAACCATATTTCTTCCTAACAAACAAGACTAGAGCACCCCAATGTGAGGAACTTAGTTGGATGAAAACTTTATCCAACAAGTCCTTTAATTGTTCTTTTAATTCCCTTAGCTCTGCTGGAGCCATACGGTATGGAGAAATGGAAATTGGTTCGGTGTCGGGAATAACATTAATCCCAAAATCAATGACTCTATCAGGAGGAATACCAAGAAGATCTTTGGGAAACACTTTGGGATAATCACTAACTATGGGAACAGATGCAAATTCAGGTATTACAGTGTTTTTATCATTAACCGCAACCAAATGGTAGATACACCCCTCAGTAATCAATTTACGAGCCTTAAGATAGGAAATAAACCTACCTTAGGGCTTAGCAATTTCACCCTCCCAAACAATAGTAGGTTCATCATGAAAGGAAAAATGAACTAACTTATGGCGACAATCCACATTAGCATAACAGGCGGACAACCAATCCATCCCCATAATGACATCAAAATCAACCATATCAAGTTCATATAAATCAGCCATAGTCTCACGACCCTTAATCACAACAACACAATTTCTATAGACCCTAGAAGCAATAACAGGAACACTAGAAGGTGTATCAACAACAAAAGGTTCCAACAACAGTTCAGGTTCCATATCAAAATCGAGAGCAAAATATGGGGTCACATAAGATAAGTTTGAACCTGGATCGATCAACGAATACGCATCAAAGGAGCAAATAGTAAGAATACATGTAACCACAGCGTCAGAGGCTTCAGCTGCCTCCCTACGAGTCAACCCATAAAGTCGAGCTGTTCCTCAATTAGAAGTGTTAGCAACTTCCTTTCCTTTACCATTACCACGAGCATTCGATTATTAGCGACGTGCCGGCGGCAAATTCTTAACAGAAGTAGAAGCAGGCGAATCACTCCTCTAATTGGACATATTAGCCATCTCACGCAGCCATTTCTGACACTCTCTCTTAATATGGCCTCTGATTCCACAGTGATGGCAACTATGATCCTTCCACACAACTGGTGGATTACTACCCTGAGAAAATATGCTTTGATTATTATTAGTTCGCTGCCCTTGTCTACCAAAAGGCACACTGTGTTAGAATAAGTACCAGAATGGGTAGATGCTGAGTCCCTTTTCTTTGTCTTCCATTAACATTACTACTAAAGCCACATGCAGATCGGGCCTTCCTGTTTTGCTCTCTCTCCACCCTATCCTCGTTCTTCCAATTCTCTTGTTGCTTAGCAAACCCAACTAACGATGAGAAAGTGCAAGTAGGAGACATAGCAACAACAGTACATGCAGACTTAATTCGTGGGACCAACCCACGCACAAAATGAGTCAACTTATGATTCTCAGTCGGAATCATGTACAGTGCATAGTTTGACAGACGGGTGAACTCCAAGATGTATTCACGAACAGATTTTGTACCTTGCTCAAGTTTCTTAAACTTGGTAGCCATAGCAAACCTCTCTTCATCAGACAGAAACCTCGCCATGAACGCCTCCTCAAATTCGGCACAAGTAGGAGGTACAGCATCATTACCTCTATCTCACTCCCACACCTTAAACAAAGCGTGAGCAGCGTCTTTCAACTGATATGACACAAACCTTACAACTTCAGAACCCTGGGCATTCATTGCCCTCAGTGCCTTGAAAGTTGCATCCATAAAGTGTTAGGGATCATCCGATTCTTGTGACCCAAAGAACTCCGGTGTCTTTAAATCCAGAAACTACTGAAGCCTACCTCCACTATAAGATTCCATACCTCCACGCTGATGCTGAGCTGCAACTAATGTGAATAGCAATTGGATCGCCGTCAGCATTGACCCAATCTCAGGCATACCCGCAGTAGGAATAGCAGGAGCAGGCGGTTCTTGAGGTGGTGCCTGATTCCCAGCGTTATTCCCATTACCAGCATTTGCTCCCACCAGATTTTGAGTTCCTATGGCGCGTCCTGAGTTACCAGTTCCGAATAGAGTTAGCGCCATTTCTGCAAGGCACGGATTAACGAGCGAATTAGAATGATCCTAAAAGGACTTCAAGCTTTACAGCACAATCTAGAATCAAGAAGAATAGGAAACACCTATAAATGTCCTAGGAGTTTCTCGATCATGCAGGTGATCAGGCTGTACAAGGAAAACTCCGCTAGACACAGCTCCACAAACACCGATAACAATCCTAGGACGTATCTAAACCTAAGCTCTGATACCAAGCTTGTCACGCCCCAAAACCCACCCTAGACGTGACCGGCATCCGAAGTCATGAACAACCTCGGAAGAACCTAAAGTTACAACATTCAACTTCTAGAACCCATAAGGTTCGCTACTCAACGCCAGCAATTTACAAATAAGCCCTAATGAATTAAACAAAATATCAATTATTAAATCAGCGAAAGTCTTGATAAAGGTATAACTTAGTCAAAACAGGAAAGCCGAAGCTTTAACAATAATCCACCAACAACCCACGTAATGAATGTAAACTATGGAGCTTCTAAGAATAAGTAATGACCGTCTAATCATCCGGACGTAGCCCGAAAACTAATATAAATAAATAGAATGAATAAATAGAGGATGACCCACGAATGAGCATGTGGGGTCACTAAATCAATAGCAACAGCAAGTTCTCTTAGTGCTTTAGTCTCCACGGATCTACTCTTTTTCGTTACCTAACATACTATAAAAAACAACAACGGTATGCCTGAGTACTTCGTACTCAGTGAGTGCCTCGGGGACAATATGACATATAAAAATAGAATACACTAATAAGTAAGGAAATCAGTTCTGGAAACCACGTGAAATCATTGTTAAACAGTTATTCAACTTGGTAAAATATGCTTGTCAAAATGAATGAGAATCCCTTTTTATCAAGTTTACAACTTTCGGTTATGTCCTTTAAATTAGCCATATTATCAACAGTAATACATTCATAAAGAGATAAACATATCACACATGCCAATACAGGCCCAAGAATGAATTACATCGAGGGGATGACATTTGAGGTTCCCTAAACATAACTGCGCACCACACCGGAATATTAGACTCTCGGTGGCTATCCTTTCTCCCGAACAGCTAGGCATAAATCGCACTCGGGTAGCGAACCCGCAGTGGCCACTCTTCCTCCTGAATGGCTAGGCATTACCACACTAGGATCCATAGTGACTACCCTTCCTCCTGAGTAGCTAGGCCAAACACAACAATAAAGTTCATAGTATAAAAGCCGAATCATAATTCATCTCAAGGTAGTCACATCATCAGTTAGCATTTAAGTTCATCATGTCATTACAAAGATACATTATTTCATTGATAATCTTGAAAACGTTTCCACTTTCTTAAACAAGGTTCAATTGTCATAGTACATTATAAAACACCATTACCAACCCTTAGCCATTATTGATGATCATCTCTTATAGAGGAAAACGATTAGAATTACATACATATGTATAGAGTATAATAAAATCAAGGTTTAATGTGGGCTTTGGGTTTTAAAGTATGAAAAGCTCATCTTTTTATTCAATGAAGAAATTTTGAGAAGGAGACACACATCCAAAATAAGGTTTTCAAAAGAGACATACCTTTATTAAGCCTTACATAACTCAACAATTGACTTTTACAACGAACAACACCCAAAACCCTAGCTTGAGTCACTTTCAGAAAGATTACCTTGCAACCCTGGGTTTTTCATTCAAGAATCATGTTAAGAATCATGGGTTTAATGCTAGGATTGATTAATAATGTTAAAGATGTTCTTACCTTAATGTTTGAAGACTTGGAGAAAAGATTTTCGTCCTATGGGTTTATGGGAATGTGAATAAATGATAAAATTAACTGAACCCGCTTTATATACACACGGCTGGAGGCGTGTGAAATACGCCCAAGGAATACGGACCGTATTTCAAAATACGAGCCGTATTTTACGTTAACAAAGCAGTGGACCACATAGGGAGGCAGGTGAAATATGCCCAAGGAATACAAGCCGTATTTCAAAATACGAGCCATAGTCTTTGGCCGTATTTTACATTAACAGAAACAGTGGAGTCCTGATTCTCCAGTTTCCTGATTCTCCAAGATGCTTTCACACTTAACTCGGATTTACAGAGTGTTACACCTTTGAGCATCGACATAATGAAAGTCTAAACATATCTGAATCATGAAATTAGAATCAAGAAGAACATCATTCAAACCTTAATTCTATTCTAGACCCAAGTTCTCAACCTATGGAATGGGTTTTATGAACTAGAAAGATGGAATAAGGAATCTATAGGTCTCAACATGAAATTTAGGTTCTAGCTGATCAATTCACATCAATAATAAGCTAGGAGAACTAAAAAAATATTTAAATTCAGATTCTAGGCAAAACCCCCAAATTTGGGTTTGAACCCTATCTTCCCATCCCATAAATTAGCCATTAATTAGGATGGAATCATGCAATAATAGATTCTAATCATCAATTCCATGCTTAATGAAACTAGCCGAATCAATAAATCAAGATTTAATAGCGTAACATGATGAATCTATTGAACCCACTTTTAATCCTCAAGCTCTTAATGAAACTAGCATGATAATGGATTCCTAAGGCGATAATATAATCAAGGAATGGAAAGGAAATTAAAGGAACTTATCACAATGAATTCCCCCCAAGAAATTCCTTCAAATGCTCCCAACAACTCAATTTTCGGAATAATAATGAATGACGAACTTAGGGCTTTTAACACTCAATTAATGAATCTATCTGCCCAGTAACCGCTCCTGCGACAACGATACCGCTGCGGTGGTATCGCTTTTGCAGCAACTCAGACCGCTGCGATGGTCAACTAATAAATGCACAGGCCACTTTTGGGGCATTGCCACCGCTCTTGCGGTACGGGTGCTGCCATAGCGGGCATCAGACACCAGAATCCCTCCCAAGTCTCACAATCTCAACCCAAAATTCTTACTACAGCCCGAGGCCATCTGCTCACATACCATATATTCAGATACATATAAAAACACGCTACGAACGCGCTAGGGGCCTCAGAATTCCCAATGGAGGTCTCTTTGATAGAGTCAACCCCCATACCTCAAAACCAACTTCCCAACTTAAGTTCCAAAATGCACCCGAGCGTATTGAGAATCGAACCAAATATACGTACAAGTTCTAAAAGACCATCCAAACCTCTCGAAATTGACAAATTTTCAAAAAAGATCCGTTTACCCAAAAGTCAACTTTGAGTCAACTCTTTTTTGCTTTAAGCCCAAAATTCCCAAAAAGTCACTCGAATCATATCCAAACACCTCAAGAAGCATGCCAACAGTCCCCTTGGGTTAAATGTGAGCTAAACAAGCTTGGGGAAGGGTTAAAAGTATCGAAAAGACTATAACAACCAAACGTGTCATTACAATTTTATAATAATTTATATTATTGAAACTTTTCTTCAAATATGTCTACTAGTTCCCACCAAGTATTAGGAAGCAAGACTTGAAGGAAGAACAAAAAAGAATCCTGAATGTGAACTCACTTGCATGCACTTTGAAGATGAATTTCAACCAATCAAGTTAAAATCTTATTGATTTGGTAGAAAAATATGGTCAAAAGGCCATCACCTATGTCTATTGTGGTCGCAACCTCCAAAGTTTTGATTGTCAAACAATTAACGCATTCTTCTATGCGGATTCTTGAAGAAAGAATGACCTTGAAGAATTAATTAACAATATCAGTCAAAGGTCCATTACTTGTGATTATTGTGGTGGAAGTCACCTTGTTCATGAAAGTCAAGCAGCTGAATGTCAAGCAGCTAATTCTTATTTCTTCGTTCCATCTTATGAGCAATCTTACATTATTCCTAGTTCTTTCAGGTACACTTATTTTAGTGAATATAGCTCCAATCTGGAGTGCAACAATACTCATAAGAAAATCAAAATATTGAGAGTGAACCGTTTCTAGAGGAGAATGTGAACATGAAAGAGTGCGTTTATAATTTTATTAAAAATAGTAATGAAAAAATGCATAATTTCATAACGCCATTACAGAACTGACAATGCAAGTAAACCAATTGGTAAGTATGACAATCTCCCTTAATTTTGGTGAGCTATTAGGTGGAACTACGTCTTGTGAGAATGTACCAACTGATAAAATAAGTGAGCCCAGAGCTCGTTAGACATCACATATGTATCCTGGCATAATAAAAGGCTTAATCTTAGCTGTTTTCCACTTTTAAATGAGTATTTAGGAGTGATGAGAACACATAATCACAAATAAGACTGGTATCAAGCATAGAAGCAATAAATAAGGGATTACATGTCCTAATCACTGTAACGACCCGTTTGGTCATTTAGGTATTTTAGCCCGTTTACCTCTGTTTAGCCTTCCCCTAGCTTCGTTAGAGCATTTTTGACTTGTGGGATTAGGTGAAATGGTTCCCGAGGTAGTCGGCCGAGTGGTCAAAATTGAGGAAATTAGAGGCTTAAAGTGAAAAACCCTTGACCAATAGTTGACTTTTGGATAACCCAACCTTTTTGGGAATTTTTTCAATTCCATGAGGTCTGAAGAATCGCTTATAACTGGGTTGGGTGGTTGGCTTGGTTCCCAAGGGACTCGGTAACATTTTGGTCCCTTGGTTGGAAACTTGTTTTTGGGGTTGGCCAAGTCAAGATGACTTCCATTGGGAATTCCAAAGGCACGGGTGAGTTCGTAGTGTGTTTTTACATTGGTATGCATGTTTGGTTTGTATTCGAGGGGAATCAGATGAGTGTCGGGTTTTGGGTAGGACTTGGTGAAAAACCAGATTTTTGTTTGTTTCTGTTGTGCCGCTTCTGCTGACATGGGTTAGCATCTGTGGACCCGCCTATGCAAAAATTGGCCCACAAACGCAAGCGAATGAGGTGGCAAGTGGCTCTATCTCTGCGAACAATTCTTCGCAGAGGCAAGGCCGCATCTGCGGACAAACTGTCCGCAACTGAGAGATCGCTAGAATAAAAAAACCTTATATTCCCAATTTCAAACCATTTCTTAACATTCACCAAATTGGAGGCCTAGAGAGTATTTGGGGATAATTTTGAGGATCTTTGAGAGGATTCTTGCATTGGGTAAGCCTTCGACTTTATTATTTTGCTTATGTTATCATTAAAAGTGGGTGAAATCTTGTAGAAAACCACGTTGGTTGGAGATTTGGGGTGATAAACCCTAGTTTGAGTGGAACCATCTTCTCTTTCCAAATCATGTGTTGTTGGGGAATTTACTTGGTTCTAATCATCTAATCTTTGATGTAACTAGTTGCTAAACTTGAATCTCTCTTTATTTAAAGGTTTTGATTATGGGAATTAGGGGTTTTCTCTAAAATTGGGGATTTTTTTATTAATGTCAAAATTGATGTTAAATTAATATTAGTTTGTGATGATATTTAGTTTTTGGACTTCCTAAGATTTGTGTTAACCGTTACAACTTAAAATTCCTATTTTGCCCTTGTGGGTTCGAATTTTCTTTTTAAAGATTGTTTTCGATTTCGAATAGTATTATAGAAATATGGGTATCTTTAGTCTCAAATTCTTGTAGAATATCCATCTGATAGACTTTGACTATTCGGAGCTGATTGATAAAGGGGGAGCTGGAGAGTTCGTGGCACCTACTCGACACTGAGGTAGGTTACGACTTACCGTGTGGTTAGACTTTGTTAGTGAAGCATATGTAGAAGTTAGTTATTGATGGAGAATACATGATAGGCCTTCGGGCATGGAGTAGAGGTGAAATCCAACGGATTCCGTTAGCTGTTATGTGGGCTAGTCACCATATTTGCTATACTTGTGAGTTGTATTTGCATTTACCTCTCTCTTGATATCCCACTTATTATCCGAAAAGAAGGAATATGAAAATGATATGAATTGTGATGTGTACTTCATAGCAAGTGACCAATGAGATTTGAGATGATTTACTGTTGATGTTGACATCATGCATGGCATTCATTCTTATTACGTATCGATGATTTAAGTTGTGTACGGCATTCCTAATATGACATTAACTATTTCCATGATTCAAGTTGTTGATTGAGACTTATCCAACCATTTATATATCATCCATTCATATGCATCAATGGTTACCATGGAAATAAGGATACTCTGTGTAGGCCCAATTGGCAAAGGTAACAAAGAAATTTTTGTGTGAACCCTAGCAGCAACGTTGTGTATGAGCCCTAGTGGATATTGATATTCTGAGTGAACCTAGTGAAGACGTTCTGTGTGAGCCCTAGTTGATATTTCTACGTGAGTACGTGGACTTCATGAGTCCCCTATGTGTCATGACTATGAGGCATTGCCCTTAGCATGTGTGTACGGATCAAATGTTAGCCAGTGTATTGCATTGCATTGCGCTTCATATACATTCACTCATTCATTTGACTGTATTCATGGCATTTTATACATTTGGCTGATCTCATACATAGACTGATAGTGTATACTTGACTGATTTTATACTTGAGGTTGTTCTTTCACTGTACTTGATTGCTTTTCTGTCTACTTGTTAGTTTCTTTCCTTTATATAAGTAAACTAATCGTTGAGGGCCTATGATGGTTACCAGTATTAGTGTTGTACTGATACTACACTTACAGTACTCTTTTTCTGAGTGCAGAGTTTGTCACTGAATCCACGTCTCAGCCTTACAAGTGATCCCGAGCCCTACTCGCTAGTGTTTCCAGGGTGAGCTACTAGATGGATCCGCAGCTCGGAGAATCCACTTTATATGCTTGTCATTCTTTTGCACTCTTGAGATAGTATCTCCTAGTATTGGAACTTTACTATTCATTCAGACTTGTATTTATGTTAGTGGCTCTTGTACTATGATTTAGACCAGATCCAAAGGATCTAAGTCTTGTATTTTCGCCCACTATTTAGTATTTATATATCGAGACTTTTTATGTATTTGTTGTTTAATTTCAACATATTTTATTAAAAAGAGGTAGAGTAAGGGAAGGGTTCGCCCACCAGGGGGTTAGTATGGGAGCCCGCATCATGAATTGGGTCGTGAAAAGTTGGTATCAGAGCCCTAGGTTACCAGTCTAGTAGAGTCTTACGGATCGGTATGATGAGCTCCGTACTTATCCGCGAGAAGCTATAGGACAGTTAAGAAATTTCTAATTCTTTCATTCCTTTCATGCTGCTTTATACAAATTGATATCTAGAAGATTTAAATTGGTATCTGACTTCACTTCTATTCTCTCACAGATGGTGAGGACACGTGCGACTATTGTAAGGGATGAGTGCCCCCGCACGCTACTAGGGCCGGAGCACGAGGTTGAGGCCGGGTGAGTGGAAGAGGTAGAGGCCGTAATCCAGCACCGACCAGGGGCAGAGCCATTGTGGTTTGTCAGACCCAAGCCAGATCAGTATCTTCTATGCCACAGGTCCAGCATGAGCATGAGCCCATGGATAAGGAGGAGATGGGACCAGCCCAGGCTCAGCCCGAGGTGATTTATACTCCTATACTTTAGGATGCCATGGTTTGCATCTTGAGCCTTCTTAAGGGTATGCATCACATAGCCATCCCTCTAGCTACTCCAGGAGGATCTCATACTAGAGTGCGAGGACAAATTCCTAAGCAGTATCAGAGACATGGGGAACAACCTGCTGTTGTAGTGGCTCCCTGTATTGACGAGACCCTACCGCATGCATTCGGTTCTAGACCTGTTGCCAGTCCGACTTCGACTGTTAAGAAGTAGGTTTTGTTCTGTAGGTTCATCAAGATAAGCCGCAAAAATTTTTTGGTACTCCTGTAGAGAATGCTTATGAGTTTATTGTTGATGGTCATGAGAGGATTCACAAGCTAGGTATAGTTGATTCGCGTGGGATTGATTATGTTTCATTCCAGTTGCGTGGGAAAGCAAAGACGTGGTGGATGTCCTATGTTGAGTGTCGACCAGTTGGGTCACTTTCTTTGACTTGGACCCAGTTTTATCAGGTGTTCTTGGAGAAGTACACCCCCCGTACTTTAAGAGATAAGAGGAGAGATAAGTTTAATGACTTGGAGTGAAAAGGGTGATGAGGTCAGAGGATTAGTGTTTCCATTGCAGCTGGCTACTCTTGAGCTTATGGCTATGGGTTCTTCGTTTCAATCTATGGTTGATCATGCTACAGAGGTTGAGTCTGCTAGGATTTGAGCTCATGGTGGGGGTAACGGTAAGAGAATCCACCAGTTTGGCAGTTTCAGTGGTTCTACTTTGAGAGGTAGGGGCCAGTCGGGCAGGATTCATCGGCATTATTCTAGCCGCCTATCCAGTCAGCGTTTTAGATATCAGCTGGTGGCCCTTCTGGGCAGAGTGGACTTAGTACTGGGAAGACTTTTTGAGGTTTCTATTCTCGACCTTCAAACCATGGTGGATATTCAGGTTCTTCAGTTTCAGTGGCTCGGCCCCAAATACCCTGAGTTTTCTATTCGTGTGGAGACCTAGGACATTTTACGAGCGAGTGTCCTCAACCCAGATAGAGTGAGGCCCAGCAGGGTTCCAGTTTTCAGACCCCCAAGACTCTAACACCTTCAGTTAGCCAAGGTGGATCTTCAGGCAGTGGTGAGTCACAGCCTAGCAGAGGCGGATATCAGTCTAGGCTAGGTGGTCATCAACCCAGTAGGGGAGGTTCATAGTCTGTGAGAGGAGGAGCTCAGTCTAGCCGAGGAGACACACAATCTGATAGCGAACGAGTTCATTGCTATGCGTTCCCCAGGAGAGCAGAGGCGGAGGCTTCCGATGTAGTCATTACAGGTACTATTTTAGTTTGTCATCGATCGGCCTCAGTATTAGTTGATCCTGGATCTACCTTCTCACACGTGTCTACACATTTCTCTACTGGTTTGGATATGACTTGTGATATTCTTTATGTGTCCATATGTGTTTCTACTTCGGTCGGAGATTCTATAGTAGTAAATAGAGTCTATCGGTCATATGTGGTTACTTTTATGGCTATGATACATGGGCAGACTTGGTGATCCTTAGTATGGTGGACTTTGATATTATATTAGGCATGAGCTAGTTATCTCTGTACCACGTGATTCTAGACTGTCATGCCAAGACAGTCACGTTAGCGATGCCAGGCATTCCGAGGTTAGAGTGTAAAGGTGCTCCTAGCCCTACTCCTAAGTAGATTATATCATTTTACGTGGGGAAGAAGTTGGTAGATAATGGGTGTTAGGTGTATTTAGCACACATTTAGTACACGAGTGCGGATACTCCTTCCCTGGCATCTATTCCTGCAGTTAGCGAGTTTGTGGAGGTCTTTCCCACAGACTTGCCTGGTATACAACCTGATCGTGATTTCAATTTTTGCATTGGCTTGGAGCCAGGAACTCGGCCTATTTGTATCTCACCTTACCGTATGGCTCCGGCATAGTTGTGGGAGTTGAAGGAGCAATTGCTTGCCTTGTTGAGTAAGGGGTTCGTCATGCCTAGTGTTGACCCTTGGGGTGATCTTGTGTTGTTTGTGAAGAAAAAAGATGGTTCTATGCGGATGTGTATCAATTATCAGCAATTGAACAATGTTACCATTCAGAACAAGTGTTTGATACACCACATCGATGACTTGTTTGATCAGCTTCAGGGTGTGTCGGTCTTTTGCAAGATCGTCTTGAGATCGGGTTACCACCAATTTAAGATTAGAGCCAAAGATATTCCTAAGACGGCCTTCAGGACCTGTTATGGTCACTATGAGTTCTTGGTATTGTCTTTCGGGCTTACATGCCCCTGCAACTTTCATGAATTTTATGAACGAGATCTTCATGTCTTATTTGGATTTGTTCACGATTTTTTTCATTGATGACATTTTGGTGTACTCTCGTAGAGAAGAAGACCATGAGAAGTATTTGAGGATTGTTCTTGGGTTGCTGAAAAAGAAGAAGTTGTATGCCAAGTTTTCCAAGTGTGAGTTCTGGCTCAGTTTCGTGGCATTTTTGGGACATGTTGTGTGTAAGGAAGAGATTATGGTTGATCCCAACAAGATTGAGACAGTTAGAGATTGGGCTACGCCTACTTCGGTGATTGATATTCAGAGTTTCGTGGGCTTAGCGAGTTACTATCGTCAGTTCGTGAAGGGGTTCTTGTTACACCTCGCATTTTCAGAGCATGAGCATTCCACGTACTTCACCGTATTAATGGAGTATCAGAGACGTCCCATGAAGTTTTGGAAGGTACAATCCATGAGAAGTTCGTAACAACGAAGTAAAGGATGAATTACGATCTCGTAAGTCGTAACCGGGAATGACAACCCTGAAACCAAAGGACATGATAAATTATAAAGCATGATTAATGATAAATATCATGTATGGAGAGTTTCGGAAGATTCCGGGACCAAGCAAATCGAAGAAAATAAGTTTGTCGAAAATTTGGAAAAAAGTTGGCAGAATTTTGGACAGAATTTTGGGTCAACTTTGGAGGGGTATATCTCCAGGTATATTAGGAGTTTTAAGGTCTTTCAAAATTCTAAAATGAAGTTTGTCGAGTCTAGCTTCCAACGCAACAAATCGCTCATTAAAACGACATTGGAGTAAGGAGTTATGACCTTTTTAAGATAACCCCTCACACTGCCAAATGGCTTCCGCAGGTCCCACTTGAGAAAGTCGGCGGACTTTCAAGGGGTATAAAACCCCATCAACCCTATTTTTCATCATTTTACATTCTCATGATTCCTAGAAACCTCCTAACACATCCCCCAAACATTTGTTGCCCATTAAATCAAGGATTTAACAAGATTACACTAAATTAGTCCATAAAAGGTGATTGTTCTTGCTTCTACTTGATGTTGTGGTGAGTTTGGTCTTGAAGAAAGTTGGTGTGGATAAATTTCTTCAAGTATAAGGTATGTTCTTCATATTGTCTCTTATGTTGAGTTGATTTGAAGGTTTAGCAAGTCTTAAAAGTGAAAATAGTTATAGAGGAAAGGTTATAAAGTGTTGTATTGTAGTTGTTGTGTTTATGGATTGATTTGAGCATGTTGTGGCCCTGTGTGTTTGGGATGATTTACATGTATATTTATGGTATCTAATATTGTTGGTGTGCTGATGAGATTATGCTCGTTGATTGGGAAGAAAGGAAGTGTATATTGTTGTTGTATGTTGAAAAATATCGTGTGAGCTATTTTATGGAATATTTTGTTATTGATGATGATGTGGTTGATATTATTATTGTTATTGTTGTTGCTTTATTGGTATTGTGATTTCGGGCTAGGGATATAAGCAGGGGAGATATTGCCTAAATTTCGGCAGGATTTAAAAAGAATTAATTTGTGGGCTTAAAACAAGCATATGACGATAAGCCTAATGATAATATGAATTCTCTTGAATTTAGATTTACGAGCTTGGGAGGATAAGCGTTAAATAGTTAAAGTTAAGGTGACCGAAAAGGTATGTTAAGGCTGTCCCTTTCTTTCAAAAGGCATGATTCCTATGTTATGATTCCATACATGTTTTCCAGAACATCCTTGTTCCCAAAAAGGTAGAAGTTCATGATTCTTAGAGTTCCTTATGATGCTAAAGATAAGTATGTTCCATGATGATAATGATGATGATGACGATTCCATTTTTGTAGATTCCAAAGCTTATGATTTTGATGCTATTATGAGATTATTGAGTTTATTTCATGACTTTCTTGATTTTATTCAACGTTGATCTCACCTTATGTTACTTGTTCCTTCAAGGTGAGATATAGGGATAATGATTGTTCCATAATATAAATCGGAGGTTACTGACCTTACGTCACTCCGATAGAGTCGTAGCTTTTGTTTGGGCTCTCATGCATGCTACTTATATTATATATGTATATGATATATATATATATATATATATATATATATATATATATATATATATATATATATATATGTATATATGGGGATATGGGGAAAGGTGAGGCGTTGTATACGCATAACCACTTGAGCAGTTGGTATATTATGATATCGTTCCGGACGCGGGATGCCCGGACGCGGAATATATGGATAAATGGATTGGGCCGCTCGTTCCACGACAATATATATATATATATAATTATGATATGATATATGGATTGGGCTGCACGTTCCGCAGCAATATAAAATATTTATGGATCGGGCTGCACGTTCCGTAGTACTATTATTTATATATATATGAGGAATGTTTTTTTAAAAAGAATGCTAAGCATGCATGGTATCCGCCTTATGAGGAAATCAGATGTAGAGGTTATCTTTATCTCATGTTATGTTCTATATTTCTTATTATATTGCTATTCATGCCTTACATACTCAGTACATTGTTCGTACTGACGTCCTTTCTTTTGGACGCTGCGTTCATGCCCGCAGGTAGATAGGTACACGGATTTGACCCATAGGTGATTTATTAGCAGATTCTCAGGAGCACTCCACTTACTTCAGAGTTGCAGTCTTTTATTATTGGTCCTTATGGTCACTTGTATTCTATGTAGAGACTCGTAGACATGTGTGTATAGTTAGACATTTCATAACCCTACCGATCCATATCATTGTATAACATTTTAGTAGCCTTGTCGGCTGGTGATGATGGACATAACTGTTGAAGATTATATAGAGATGTGCCGTTATATTGTGATATATGTCCTTACAGATCATGATATCCAGGAGCTATCTTTATGGTCCACCCAGAAATGTTTATGAGATATATGTTTAGAGGTGCTCGGTATGTTAGCTCCGGGTGCCCGTCATGGTCCTCTGGTTGGGTCGTGACAAAGGTGCCTTTAAAAAGGCTTCCTTAGGTCATGTGACTTAGAATTTACACATCCATGTTCTCTGAATCTGTGCTCTTATCAATCAACCAACCTAGCATTATTAACAAAGCCAACTAACTTCTCAAGTCAAGTTTAGCCAAAAGGTCATGATTAAATTATGTTATTACGCTATACTGTGGCTAACAAGACACCACTCAATCTAAGCGTCTTATCCTTCCAAGTTGATTTATCTTTTGATTTTAAGCTAAGTCAGACTGACTTCTAAATGAGACATCGACCTCTTATTCATGTTAAAGACTATATTTTTTTCATTTCTTAATCCGTTTATACCTGTTAATAGGATTAGCATTAGTCCAGAGGGTCACCCAAGTCACTAATGTCTACTACAGAGTTATACTTCACTATGTTCAAGGGATGGAAAGTCAAACAAGGATTAAAGCATTCATTCAAAGAACCTTTTCAAGTTCTAATACCTTTCTTAATAAAGCAACATCAGAATATTTGTCCAAGCAAGCACACATTTAGTCCATCTTAATCAAATAAGCAATCATAATAAGACTAAGCACCTGACTTAATAAGATTATGATGTTTAGGAAAAACTACTAGTGGTGGATTTAAACAATACGAAAGTAGTAAACTTCTAAGAACACCTAATAGTAAAGGCAAGGTATCAACATACAAACAAAATAGCCCAGTAAATAACTAAAAAAATGAGTGACAAGATCAAAGTGTTACCTTTTTGGGGCACAGCCGTGAACAAGAATGGATTTGAAGACCTTTTGTGCTTCCAAATCCCACACTCAGCCACACGAAATACAAAAACACACAAGGAAACTAATATTTAGAACTGGAAAGACTCAAACCTTTTAGTTAAAGTCTAAAATTATACTGATGAAACTTCAATTTCGAGTAAACTCAAAGTTCAAGCCTCTTTTTTTGGTTGTCAGAACTTGTTTTTGTGAGAGGGTTGGGGTTCTATAAATAGAACCCCCAAAGTTGTAAAGAAACTCAATAACACCAATGTGGTATAAACATATTTTCTCAGAAATTAACCCTTGCAAACTAATTCTACGGTCTAGATCGAACTAGGTTAACAATGAATGGCTCGATATGAGCCCTATTTCACTCCATCCGACTGAGATACATTCAGCCAATGGGATTCGAGAAAACTTAAACACAATATAACAATAAAACACAGAAATCGCATTTTGATTAGAAAACATACAGGAAAAAGGAAAAAGAAATGGAGACTAATACCGTGTTTGGACAGATCCGCGTGAGAAAACGTTGAAGCATTAATTGTTGTATGAATATGGTTACGCAAAGCCGGTGGAGAACCCCGTGAGTTACTCGCGTTTTTGCCATTTTTTGCACAGATAGAGAAGGGGGGGGGGGGAGGTAGGGTGTGGGGAGAAGAGAGGAGAGAAGGGGTGGGGGTAAAGGGAGTGTTTGGTGTGAAAATGAAGCAAGGAAGGGTTTTACCCCCTCTTGTTCAGATTATTTTGGGCCGGGTCAGTCCGTTTTACCTGGACCTGGTCCAAAATCAAAAGAAGAGGGAAGAGGCCTTTTGTATATTACGTAGATATACTTCGTGTATACTAGGTGTATATACGTATGTAGGGGTTGGACGGGTAATTTAATGAAATTGACAAACATTTAAAACAACCAATTATCAGTCATAGTACTTAGTTATAATCAAATTAAGACGTAATTAATTTAGGATACGATTAGTAAGTTCATTTTCGCAAACATGGCCTCAATTGGTTTTAAAACTAAATGATTGTTGCGCTTATAACCCCTTTATTAGCCAATTGCTATAATATCCCCGATTAATCTTAATCTAATTAATTATTTCACTTATGGTCCTATTTATCCTAATTAACTTGTTAAAACTAAATTTGCATTAATGACCTCAATTGATTTGCCAATGGATTTGGTCATTTCAATTAAAGCCACTCAAAGGCTAATTTTGCAAAAATGATCCCTATTGTCTTAAACCAGGAGTTGGTTAATTCAATTGTGGCCATGATGTAAACAATTAGTAATTAAAATCAATTTGCAATGATGACCCTCTAATTGATTAATTAACCTAACAATTTATTAATTTCAACCAATTATGCAAACCCACAGAATTAAAGATTGAGGGGGAAAATGGTCAATTCTCTTAATTACGGAAGCTCCTGGGACTTAAAGAGAATAAATCATTTGTTAATTTGACCTTTTGACAATTTATCAACTAAGTAAACAATTATTCAAAATTGTTTTGCTTTTGATTAAATCTGACAAACATTTCATAAATGTCATAAATGTACCGATTAATTCCAAGATGATTCATAATATTATGGAAATTATTTTGTCAATTTAGAAGAGAGAAATGTTGATCCAAACAATTTTATGAAAATTACTTTGACCCCTTTGAATTGCATGATTCACTTTATTTATCATCTGAGGACTCTAGGTAATAAAAATAAATTATGGGAAGTCAAAAATTAGGTGTCAACACATACTAAAGTCATCTACCCTTGAGTTGTTCTTTTCTTATTGTAAAAGGTTGATCTGTATTCATTCCACACTGGCATACTTCACCAGATCCAATGCTGCAATAGCATCCGTTTCCCAACAAGACAAAGGCAAAACAAAAATGACTGGTACTTCAGAAAATGAACAAAATTAGAATAAGCTTGTCGTCAGGGGCTCATCCCCACCAAACCTGCAAGAATCCCCACATTCTGAGGATGTCATCAAAATATTGTTTGGAAAAGTTGCCGACCTTTAAAAGAAGGTTACATAAGCTTAAATGGCCAGTGTTGCCAAAGAAACACCTATTGAGGCAAGGAGGCCTCCACGACCTTTTCCATCTCTAAGCTCACCATTGCCCAATCATATCACCACCTACCCCGCTGGAACGATACCACACCCTACTAACCCTAGCACCTCTTATCACACCCCACTGCCTCTCAACACTATTCAAATCCCTGGAACTATCCACTGAGTACTGTCATATCAAGCACCACAATATACTCACCCCAGCCCCACTATAAGCCCAACCACCATCTCCCTGCCGACCGCTAAAGTCACTCACCTACACAAAAGCATTCCTTTACACCCAACCATTTCCATCCATACCCTTGTCACACCAATCACCTTCTCCCCAGTCACCAAGAGCTTGATCACTATAAAGAGATGGAAAAGGCCTAGAGAGCCGAGCAAGACAGGCGCGACAAAGAAATGGACAGCAAGATGGCCAAAATGTTAGAGTAATCCATGAGAGCTACTCGTAAGGCTACGGGTCTGAGCTATGACGACCTCAGCATCCAGACGGGTTTGGATTTTCCCGAGGTCTTCAAAGTGCCCAATTTCAAAATGTTCAATAGAACGGGGAACCCAATGGCCCATCTACGAGCTTACTGCGACCAGCTGGTCGGTGTCAGGGAAAATTCGGCACTCATAATGAGGCTATTTAGCGAAAGTTTAACTGGAGAAGCCCCCAAATGGTTCATGGCACAAGACATACACCGATAGACCACATGGGAAGCTATGGTGGGACCTTTTATGGAAAGGTTCCATTTCAATGTGGATACAGTACCAGACCAGTACTACTTGAAACAGGGGAAACATAAATCCACCGAGACCTACCGTGAATACGCGAGTAGGTGGAGGGTCGATGCCGCTTGAGTGGAACCTCCAATGAGCGAGGAAGAACGGGTATCCGCTTTTATCTGTTCCCAAGAAATGGATTTCTATGATCGAATGTTGTCAATGGTCGGGAGACCGTTCTCCGAACTAGTAAAGATGGGGGAAGCATAGAAGATGGCATCAAATCAGGAAGGATCATAAGTGTAGTCGGCAAGGCTACCAGATAAAATATTACGGGACTCGCTAGGAAGAAGAAAGAGGACGTGGCAAACGTTTCCCATACCCCTAGCCCAAAGCTCAAAAGAAAGGAAGAATTCCAATCTCCCATGGAAGTCTACCAATCACCACCCCCAAATGCTTACATATCCACACCATACAATCCAGTGCCTGTATATTATGCGCAACCCAGTTTTCAATCATCATCACAAAACTACCAAGCTCCATAAACTACCTTTCAATCACCGTCATAAAACTACCAAGCTCCACAAACTACCTTTCAATCACCACTACCGAACTACCAAGCTCCACAGCCAAATTACCAAACTCCTGCGCCCGGTTACCAAGCCTAACAAAACAACCCACACACGCAAATTATCAAAACCAACTACCACCAAATACCAATAATTTGCCATGTTATAACTTCGAAAAGAATCCTGCCCGTGTATTTTCTACGCTGTTGGAGACCCGAACTGAACTGTTCAAAAGATTAAGTGCCGCAGGAATGATCCAAAAGGTTCAGCCAAAGGCCGTCAATCCTGAAAACAGGTTCTATCAAGCAGATCAAATGTGTGCCTTCAATTATGGAAGGAACGGACACAGTACTGAGGATTGCATGAATCTGAAGTATAAAATAATAGATTTTACTGGCAAAAGGAGATCGTCCTCTAAATTGCTACACCAAATGTAAACACCAATCCTTTGCCTAATCATGGCAACAACACGATTCACAAGATCAAAAGAGAAGAGGATTAGGATGTAGGAAAACCTATAATCCGAGATCCAATTCAAGCACTTGAGCATACAGTGGCGTCACTCATAATACAAGGTCACCCGCAGTTTAAGTTGCCTATCCCCGTGTTGGTTGTCGTGCAAGTATCTCAAGAGGTGATAATGGCACCTAGGAAGGAGTTTGTTGTACAAGTAGCAGCGGCCTAAGGGATGACCTGGTCCGGGAAGTGTTACACTCCTGAAGATTTGGCCCAAGAAGCGCCCCGAAGGGAAGGAAACCAAAAGAGGTCCATTACTGAGGGCGAAGCTGAAGATTTCTGGTGTCGAATACAGTCGAATGAGTACTCTATTATAGAGCACTTGAAGAAAACCCTAACCAAAATATCTGTGTTAGCACTATTGCTAAGCTCACCTCAACACCGACTAGCTTTGATGAAGGTATTGGAAGAAGCCCATGTCCCCGTAGGGATAAGCAGTGAGAGTCTGGCCGAGATGGTTGCCAATGTCATGAAAGAGCATCAAATCGCGACCGATAAAGATTTTCCCAAAGAGGGCCCCAAGCACAACAAAGAATTACATATCACCGTCATGTGCCGAAATAATGCGGTGACCCTAGTTTTGATTGATAACGGAGTAGATCTATACATTTACCCTGAATCCACTCTCAGCCAGTTGGGTTATGATATCGGGAAGGTTCGTCAAAGCAGTACATACATAAGAGCATCCGATGGGACCAAATCTGATGCCATCGAGAAAGTTGACCTTCGTGTCCAAATGAGGCTCGCAGAATTCATCACTGAATTCCAAGTCATGACGATAGCCGCCAATTATAACTTGTTGCTAGAAAGTCCATGGATCCATATGGCAGGAGCCGTGCCATCTTCACTTTACCAAGCAGTAAAATTTCGGTGGGATGACCATAAAGTTGTAATTCACGGAGAAGGCAGTATCTATAACTACCCAGAAAACTCGGTGCCAGTCATCGAAGCAGTTCCTAAGGGAATAGATTTCCACTTGATGGAGTTAGTAGGGGCTTCCTACAGAGAAGATGTTATAGAAGTTTCCATGCATGCAGTCTACAAAATGATTTCCTCAACTATGCTCCAGAATGGCTTTGAACCCGAGCGAGGTCTGGGAAAGGATTAACACGGCATCACATAGCCATTCCCCATTCCCCAAATGATGATGAAGTCTCAGAGGCTGCTAAGAAAAAGAGGGGTTCTGTAAAGCTGCGCAAGCCAATTTCGAATCTATACCAGTCATTTCCATTAAGAATGCCCATGCCGAATGATGTAAATGTTGAAGAAGGGTTAGGGAAGCTATTTCAAGAAGAAGATTTCGTGGTGGTGTTGTATGAATGCACTAAGGCGCCCACAATCCGCGATGCTGATGCGACCGAGCAACTATCCAATTGGACCTCTACCCCTCTCTTGGCTCTTCAGCAAAGAAATAATGAATTTATGTTATAAAATCGATGAGAATCGGTCGAGGCCCGATTACTTACCATTTGCCCTTCTTATCACCTCGTGAAGTTTTCGAAAATGGGAATGACTTGATGTTGATCCGAGTCAGGACCACACTGTTTATTTTCTTTACAATCAATTAATAAAGGCTTCAAGTTATGGAAAATAACTTCTCTTTTGCTTTAACTTGGGCATATATATTTCGCACTAATCTTACTTTGCTTTGACTTTTCAGTAATAAAAATAATAAAACAACTCTAAACGTCATGACATGTTATGAAATGAGTAAGTCAAGTGACATAGAAGAGGCAGGCTACAAGGAGTATAACGAGGAAATAATGCTGCTTGAGGGTCTCGTGTAAGAGTTAGAGAAACTTGAAAATGAGCAAAAGCCGAACTTAGATGAGACAGAGGTGATTAACCTAGGTGACGAAGAGAACATCAAAGAGACTAGGATAAGCGCACATCTAAAAGCGCCTCAGAAAGTAGAATTGATAAATCTACTAAGAGGATACATGGATATTTTTGCATGGTCATATACTGACATGCTAGGATTAAGCACCAATGTAGTGGCCCATAGGCTACCCATCAATGCGAGTTTCACGCCAGTCAAACAAAAGACCAAGCAATTAAAACCAGATCTTAGCATCCGCATCAAAGATAAAGTAGAAAAAAAGATTAAGTCTAGAGTAGTGTAAGTAACCTCATACCCCACGTGGCTAGCCGACATAGTACTGGTACCGAAGAAGTATGGAAAGATCCGAATATGTGTGGACTACCGAGATGTCAATCGAGCTAGTCCCAAAGATAACTTCCCACTCCCAAACATCCACATACTCATCGATAACTGCGCAAAACATGATTTACAATCGTTCATGGATTTTTTAGCAGGATATCATCAGATTCTGATGAGTGAGAAAGATGTGGAGAAGACAACCTTCATCACTCCATAGGGAGTGTATCACTACAGAGTAATGACGTTCAGTCTTAAGAAAGCCGGCACCATTTACATGAGGGCTATGACCACCATCTTTCAAGACATGATCCATAAGGAAATTGAAGTATATGTGGACGATGTCATCATAAAATTGAGAGAAAGATCGGAGCACGCTACGCATCTGCGAAAGTTCTTCGACAGACTCTGCAAAATTCAACTTAAAATTGAACCCGCCAAATGTGCATTTGGAGTAACTACCAGAAAACTGTTGGGATTTATAGTCAGCCGAAGGGGCACAGAATTGGGCCCATTCAAGATCAAAGCCATTTTGGAATTGTCGCCCCCAAAGACTAAGAAAGAGGTCATGAGTTTCTTGGGAAAGTTGAATTACATTGGACGATTCTTAGCCCAATCCACCATCATTGTGGAACCAATATTGAAACTACTAACAAAGGACACGCCTACAAAATGGACTGAGGAGTATCAGGAAGCTTTCGACACCATCACGAAATACTTGTCGAATCCACCAATCTTGGAACCTCCCAGAACTGGGAGTCGACTCTTGTTATACTTATCGGTATCGAAAAATGCCTTTGGGTGTGTGTTAAGACAGCATGACAAGATAGGCAAAAAGGAGCGTGTAATTTACTATCCAAGAAAGAAGTTCACCGCTTGCAAAGCAAGGTATACATTAGTGGAAAAGACACGTTGTGCTCTGACATTGGTAGCCCAGAAGCTGAGAAATTACCTGTCATCGTACACAACTCACTTGATATCCAAAATGGATCCCTTAAAGTACGTCTTTCGCCAACCCATGCCTATAGAGAAATTGGCAACATGGCATATGCTATTGAGTGAACTTGACATCATATACATAGCACAGAAGGCTGTCAAAGGAAAAGCATTAGCCGACTTACTGGCAGAAAGTCCAGTGGATGGAGATTTAGAGCCACTTCGAACCTACTTCCCAGATGAAGAAGTATTGACAATTGAAGAAGACTCAGCTGAGCCATATTCAGGGAGGAGATTATTCTTTGATGGCGCGGTCAATTACAAAGGTTCAGGAATCGGAGCGGTCTTGATATCAGAAATTGGATAACATTGCCCGATGGCCATAAAGCTCAATTTTTGATGCACCAACAACATAGCAGAGAACAAAGCCTGCATCTTAGGCCTCAGAATGGCATTGGATATGGATATCCACAAATTGTTGGTCATAGGCTACTCAGATCTATTAATCCATCAAGTACAAGGCGAATGGGCTGCAAAGAATGCTAAAATCTTACCTTATGTAAACCTCGCGCAATGGTTGTGCAAGAAATTCAAGAAGATCGAATTTAAGCACATGCCAAGAGCTTAGAATGAGTTTGTCGATGCTTTAGCCACCACGGAGTTAATGATTCAAAGATCCCGAAAGCAATTACATTGACCCGCTGGAAATAAGTCTGAGGGAAGAGCATGCCTATTGTTCCCATGTGGAAGCAGAGCCCGATGGAAAGCCACGGTACAGTGACATCAAGTTGTATCTTGAAAAGGAGGAGTATCCCCAAAATACCACAAGCAACTAAAGGAAGATCATCCGAAGAATAGCTAAGGGGTTTTTCCTAAATAAGGATATAATCTATAAAAGAACGTCGGATCTAGGTTTGCTTCGATGTGTGGATGCTATTGAAGCCATGAAACTGTTGGAAGAAGTACATGCTGGAACTTGTGGGCCTCATATAAATGGTTTCGTTCAGGCCAAGAAAATCCTTTGAGCAGGTTATTACTAGATGACAATAGAGGGTGATTGCTGCAAATTTGTGCAAAGGTGCCATCAGTGTCAAATCCATGGATATCTAATCAGAGTCCCGCCATTAGTGCCATAGATTACTTCACCAAATGGGTGGAAGCCACACCTCAGTAACAAAGAAAGTGGTAGCGAACTTTGTGCGAAACAACATCATATGTCGTTTCGGCATACTTGAGTCCATCATAGCGGACAATGGAGCAAATCTGAACAGTCACCTGATGAAGGATATCTGCGAAAAGTTTCAAATCACTCATCGAAATTTGATACGCTCAAATTACACCTTTTGTTAAAGTAAAGCAGACGATGTCAAATATAGTAACCCAATAAGGTTGGGGTTGAATCCGACAGGGAATATGGTGTGAAAAGTTAACTAAATCGTAGAATGCTTTATTTAGGTCTAATGTCTTACTCCGGTGATTTTGCGTAAAAGTTGGTTGTTTATGATTAATTGCTAACTAATTTCTTTGGATTGTAATATACGGTAAAAGAAATCAAGGTTGTGTCCCCGTCAGATAGAGTGTATGATCATGGGTATTGATCTTGATATACTTCTAATGGATCGTTATATGAATGTACTTAACCTCTATGTGAATCGCTACTATTTCCAATAAATAAATATTATTTTCTTTCTATGATTTTCTCAAATATAGGAAAGTTGATATGAAGAACAGTTAATTATGCCAAGTAAATTCCTCTTATTCGTAAGTGAATTTATCAAACAAGGGTCAATACCTTTAGTTCTTGTTATTTATTCTTTCCAAACCCTAAATACTTTCCCAAGTTAGATAGAGTTTATGGCTTTAATCAATGTTTTCAACCATTAATTATGAATGAAGAACGAATAATAAATAAACCCTAACAACCCATTATACATATATCAATCCCAATTCCCAATCACAAAACACCTATCTTTGGGTTCACAACCTTAGTAAGGGTGTTTAGCTACTCATGACAAAGAACAAGAAATAAAACAGAAATAAAAGATTGAAGACTTCATAATAGCTTACTTTTGATTAAAAGAGAAATTAATAATACTTGAATTGATGTTTGAAAGCTCCAACAGCAAAGGAATATTCAATGCTCTAAGTCAAGAGTCAAAGTCTATTAGCTGATAATAAATAAAACCCTACATTGGACTATTTATATGTTTCAAAAATATAAAAATTATATAATTGCACTTTGGTCCCTGACGGCACAAATTACGGTCCGTAATTCAAATTATGCTCCGTAATTCAAATTACGCTCCGTAATTCAAATTACCGGCCGTAACAACTTTTACGGTTTGCTTTCCCGCTGAGACTTGGACAAAATCACCATCTATTTTTACAGTCTGTAATTCATTTTACGGTCAGTAATCCACTGATCGTAATTTTTCATCTCCAAAACTTGTCTCTCTGCCTCATGACATATCAAATTTTACGTTTTGAATTATGGTCTGTAATTTGAATTACGGACCGTAACAGTTGTCCGTAAAAGATGATGTTCTTTTTTGCACATTCTGTTTACGCTTATCCTTCGTTACGCTCCAAGATTACGTACCGTAATGAAAATTACGACCAGTAATTCTTCACTAATGCAAATTCTGCAACTTTTCAGTTTTTGTCCTTTAAATGTGCATCTACCTGCAAAACACTAAAAACATATTAAAACGACACTGACTTTCTTAAAAACAAGTAAAACTTAAGGTTAAAAAGCATCAAATGTGCCACAATTTCACGGCACATCAACAACCCTAACTTAAAGTTTTTGCTTGTTCTCAAGCAAGTAATACGACACAAACGACTCAACTAACTTAGATACAATAGAGTAAAGATGTCTACAATGGTTTTACTCCAAACTATAGGCATGCATGTTTATCACCAGTAACCACCTCAATTTTCAAATTCAGAACACGACTTATACGAAGGACACTACAACTCACAGTGATGTTTCAATCCATGACATAACATTATTAGACGCATCAATGTACACACAAACGTCACTTTTTAGGGAATGCTCATAATTTAATCCTAATGCCCTCTCACAAACCAAAAAATGTCCCTCACACATATGTACAACGAGATAGGGACTAAGGCAGAGGAGAAGAGAAGCACTTTCACTCACAAAGAAGTTCAAGTATCACAAATGCACATACCATAGGCTTGCCCTTATTTTCGATGCTATACACTTCAGACTGTTTGGTTGAGATCACTCTAGGACTTTTATCGAGTTGTAATGTAGGCTTCGGGACGGGAATGGTACATATTTGGATATTAGTGACTCATCCTCCTTGACACTACACTATTTTTACCTTAATTCGCTTTTCTTCTCCCTCTTTTTATTCTTTTGCTTTCGCTGTGGTTTCATCAAGTTATTTCAAACTGCCAATTTTTTTTTATTTTTTTTTTCCTTTCTTTTCAATCCTTTCTGATTTTTCTTTGTTTTTACCTCTTTTTTTTTATAGGTACTTACACAACTACTTAATCAACCACACCGATTTCTTTACTAAGTAACTCGTAGCACCCCCAACTTACGCTTTCACACATGTTTCACCCCTAACTCAGGCTTTTAGCCTCATTTCATCAATTCCTAGTGTCAAGGAGGGAACAAGTGCAACAATGGGATATTTTCAAACAAGGGTACAAGCTAATTATTGCTAGTCAAGAAAAAGGCTAAAGGCTCAAAAGGGGAGACTAGTGATAATATTCATGGACTGGGTAGACTTTTAAGGAAAAATTGGCTTCAATATTCACACAAAGAAAGCCTAGGATCATTTCAACAACCAAACTATCCTTAGTAATTAAGCACGACTAACGGGGCAAGTTCTAGATTGCAAATGCAAATACATGAACATATACTAACAACTTACTCACACAATGGCATAAGGATTTCAACTTAACACAACATCCCAAGCGATCATTTATCTTACACGATACCCTCATAATCATCATGTCATGAAAAGAACCAATCACGTCAATTCGTAGCTACTCCTAAGCATGCATCAAAATTTTGGGGGGTTCACCATTTTTAATAAAAACAACACAAACATGCCGTAAGTTACAAAAGTACTACCATATAAGTCAAAACTACTCTATTATACATAAACACTACCTAAACATGCCAGGTTCAACATAAAATAAACCCTTCGAGAAAAGAACACATGGCAAAGAAAAGCCGAGGGGGTTCCTAATCTCATATATCCATTACACAACAGATTATGCACTCCCCATCCCCAACTGAAAAACTATGCATCACCCCTGATGAATCAAATTAAATATAAGTAGGTGTACAAAATACCTGGGCGCCCTAGGCACTATGCTTATCCCGAGTAGGCTTTCGATGGGCTAGGGTCGTCCGTCGTGGACGACTAGACGAACCTAAATCCACGGAGCGACTCACCCGAGGACATGTGCATAGCTTTTCTCACCTAATTTTCCTCCTCTCAACGCAATCTTTGTTCCCGCTCTAGTGGGTCCATCTCATCTTGTTTTTCTTCCCTTTCGTTAGTGTACGAGACTCGTCCCCATTATTTTCCTCAGAGTCAAGCAAATTTGTAACCGGAACTCCAAATCCAAGTTAATCTGTGGAGCAGAAACTGGCTCATCTACTCGCTCTTGCGCCTTTAGCGCCTCAAAGTCGGCCTTCAACTTGGCTAATTCATCCCTCAATGATGTCGAACCACCTCCGGGTGTGGCCCTCTCTAAAGCAATAAGTCTCATCTCGAACCCATCTAATCTGACCGGAAGCTCGTGACTGCGTGATATTCTTCTCTGATTTTCCCCTTGGCCTCTCTAATTTGTTTTGCCACCTGAGGCTTAATCTGAGCCATAATCACCCCAATCTGCTTTTTCGCCTTTAATGTCTTGAAGGCTATCTCGTGATAATTAGCTCTGGAGAAATTTAGCAACTTTGCCTCTTAAGACGGTGTCTCGTGGTAGAACAAAGAAGCGAAAGCACCGGCGTAAGTCGCGGGCGTAGCAAAGAAAGTGGTGGTGGCATAGCAACGAAGACAACTTGCAAGAAGAGGCACCGAAACCAAGTCGGCAATAATAGTAAGGGCATTAGTAGCAGTTGTAGCACGGTACTAGCAGCTATGGGAATAGCCTGATCAGAGGCAACACCCTTCTCAGTATGGCTCGAACTCATCTAAAATTAAGTCGCGTCATCATCACCGGGCTGCTCTAACCCAGCATCATCCTCACTTCCCTTCTTAATCTTCCTCCAGTCTCCCACACGAGCTACTCTGACAATATGGTCTCTCTCAGGAATATCTTTTACCATCGCTCTCTGACATAATTCTGTGATGAGACATGGAAATACCATGGAGGACTTAGGCTGGTGTGCTCTGCCTCGAATCTCCTCACTGATCAGACGCCTCACGTTCACAGAATAGCAGGCCATCAATGCAGCTACCATCACTACCTGACTAGTGGAAAGAACATTATCAGCCTGAGTCGGGAGCACTCTGTATCTGACTAAGCTCCACCAGAATTTGCCTTCGGTAGTCAGACAATTTTTGAAAATCTGAGCTTTAAAATTTGTTACCCATTCTGGATCACCCTTAGCTATCATAGATGCGACCCACCTCTTCACGGACCTCTCATCCTTTCTCGCTCTTTTATCAAGGAACTCATGTTCATCAGCTGGCTCCACGAAATCATCGCCAAAGTATACGCGGTTGATTGCTTTGGAGGAGATGTCCACCTTGACATTCCGGACTATGACAAAATCAAGCATGGGAACTTCTTGTCAGAGGATACTAGGTTTCTTCATCTGAAATAGGATGGCCCCATAGGAAGCATAAAACTCCCGCACTATCTGTGGACAATACTCCCCTAGCAAATGGCTGAAAACACCGAGTTGGTACAACTGTAAAGTTTTCGCAGTGCGAGGGTATGTAGACAAACCCTCGAATACCAACATCCGTTCTTCCAAAATATTCCTTTGCGACTTCCCCCTTTTTTCATCGGAGCTAACCCAACATCATACAATTCTTTGGACCCTTTAACGGAGAATCGAAGTTTGTTTTCCTCCAATTTCCTTGTACGTATGGCCAATCGGCGACCCTCTCCTCCTTCCCCTGGATTTGGAGATAGCTCGTAATCCTGAGCCTGGCTGGAATCAAGCTCAAATGAGCTACTTGCTTGTTCTGTTCCGTCCGTTTCCTCATGTCTCGATGTGGCCGAAACTGACTCCTCTTCTTCAGACTGGGAGGAGCCAAACTCGGACTGTGAAGGTGTCATTAGCTCGGGCTAAGCATGTGGAGGCCCTTTTTTTTCTTTTCTAGGATGACTTCCTTCTCCTCTTCAGACTGGGAGGGGGAATCATGCAATACATGCTCAAGTTGTTTTCCTCGGCCCGAAGCTTGGGGCCTTGTACCTCTTTATGTACCATGCTTCATTGTCATTCCTGTTAAAAAGGCACTTCTTAGCTACAAGTAAGCAAACTAAGTAATAAAATGTTTTTTTGGATTTTGTTTTTGTCCGTGACCATAATTGAAAATTACGGATCGTAATTTAAATTACGGTCATAGTGTCCCGAGTTTTTCGTAATTTTTGAATCACGGTTCATAACACATTCGTAATTTTCGAGTTCAACTTTACTTGAGTTCAACTTTGCTTCGGCTTTGCTCAAGACATCATACACACCAAATTTTCACATGGTTTCAATTTATATGGGGTCAAGTTACTCAGACTTCACCCTTATTTCGATTTTAAACTCATAGCAATTTTAACGAACAATTGGCGTGCATAACAATCTCGGAATCCAAATTGGAATTCGTCAATTGAAACGCCCTCCAACCCATTAGGGTTTTGATTTCTCAACCCCATGAGGTTACAACAACCATAAAACTAATCCCCATTGATAAACATCATTAACCATGAAATTTCTCACTAAAACCCTTGTTTTCTCAACACCCACAATAATATTGCAACCATACGAGCAAAGTAAGGATTAAAGTGTCAACATACCTGTGCTTTGATGAAATTTGAATAGATTCTTGGAGAAAATTTAGTGAAAACCAACAAGCAACACAAATTTTTGAGCAAAGGGATTGCTTTCAAGTGAACAAGGATGGGTGTGATGAAAGTGGAGATGGATGTTAGGGTATTATGGAAATTTAAGGTGGGATTTTAGTGGGAATGGGACATGGGATCGTGGGTTCAAGGTTGTAAGAGGTGGAGTTGGTGTTTGAAATGGTGGGAATGAGGAAAGGCGCGTAGGTTTGTATATTTTAACCCTCTGCTCGATCTGATTTTTAGTACCTGTAATTTTTTTCAACATTTAATTACGGACCGTAATTAGAATTACGGTGCGTATTTTAATTACGATCCGTATTTTATGTGAAACTTTTAAGTAGGTCACTGTGTTGTGTCATCAAAAATTACATTCTTGGTTACGGACCGTAATTCCAATTACGGTTTGTAATTCTTGGGCATAATTCTTCATTTACAACACAGTGCTCACTGTTTTGAGGCATGAAAAATTACGTGCTGTGTTACGGCCCGTGATTGAAATTACGGTCTGTAATCACTTGGCGTAATTTTTCATGTATTAAACTAATGAGTCTGATGATATTCTTACCTATTATCACCTATATTTTCTGCATTTTCATCCTGCACCAAAGCAACTGTTACCCTATATACACACTATCTAAGTTATAAAAATTCAAAAACAACAAAAATTAAACATGGGTTGCCTCGCAAGAAGAGCTTATTTAAACATGGCGGTACGACGGTGTCACCAATTTACTCCTGGTCAGGATTCTCCGGTTCAGCATTCATTCTCAGATGCTTCAACCGGTACCGATCAACAATTCTATCCCCATCAATGCAACCATGGTAGTGCTTCACCCTCTGCCCGTTCACCTTAAATGTCCGAGTTCCATCTCCGGACTTCAATTCAATCGCCCCATGGGGTGAAACACTTACCACCTCAAAAGGACCGGACCACCTTGATTTTAACTTGCCTGGTAGTAGCTTCAATCTAGAATTAAATAGAAAGATAAGATCACCCTTGTAGAATTTCCGCTTTAGGATCTTCCTGTCATAATACTATTTCATCCTCTCTTTATACAATGTTGCACTCTCATAGGCCTGATAGTGGAACTCGTCCATCTCATTGAGTTGAAACAACCTGAGTTTGGTCGCTTCTTCCCAATCCATGTTCAATTTTTTCAAGGCCCACATGGCCTTATGTTCAAGTTTAATTGGCAGGTGACAAGCTTTTCCAAAAACTAGCTTGAAAGGCAAAGTCTCAATCGGAGTCTTGAAAGCAGTAAGCCCATAGAGCATCATCAAGCTTGCGGGCCCAATCAGTTCTGTTTGCATTCACCATTTTAGCTAAAATACTCTTGATCTCCCGATTGGAGACTTCAACTTGCCCACTTGTCTGAGGATGATAAGTTGTTGCCACCCTATGTTTGATGATATAATTCTCCATTAATCCTGCGAAGGCTCTATTGCAGAAGTGAGAACCACCATCACTGATTATAGCCCTCGGGGTGCCAAATCGAGTAAATATGTTTTTCTTTAGGAACCCATGACACTCTTGGCTTTATTATTAGGTAAATTCACCGCTTCTACCCATTTCGACACATAATCCACAGCAACTAAGATATACTTCATTCCACAAGAGCTCACAAAAGGCCCTATAAAACCAATACCCCAGATATCGAACACCTCTGCTTCCATTACAAAGTTATGGGCATCTCTTGCCTCCTACCTATACTCCTTTGTCTCTGACACTGATCACAAGACCACACCAATAGATTTGTATCATGAAAGAGAGTAAGCCAGTAGTAACCGCATTCAACAACTTTAGCAGCAGTCTGATGACCACGATGATGATCCCCAACTGAAGAGTCATGGAATGCTTTCAAAATCGCCATCACTTCACTTTCAGGAACACAATGTGGAATGATGTTAGCAGTGCATGTTCTGAACAGTATGGCTCATCCAAATAATATTGATGAGAATCCCGCACGAACCTCTTCTTTTGGTATGCCTTGATCTCCTCTGGAATTATGCTTGTTACCAAATAGTTATTAATATCTGCATACCATGGTCCCACCTCCATTGACACCACCAGCACCCGCTCATCTGGAAATGCATCATCAATATCTAGTTTATTTGAAGGTCTCCCAGCTTCTTCAAGCTTAGAGAAATAGTCAGCAACCTGATTCTCAGTTCCCTTGCGGTCTTTAACCTCGAAATCAAACTCTTGCAACAACAACACCCATCGAATCAGTCGTGACTTAGCTTCCTTCTTCGCCATCAGGTACCTCAATGCAGCATGATTAGTGTATACCACAATTTTGGACCCCAACAGATAGGCTCAAAATTTTTCAAACGCAAAAACTATAGCAAAGCCTCTTGCTCGATCCATCGTGTAATTTATCCGAGCCGCATTCGTTGTCTCCGTTTTCGCATAATATGTAGGGTGCATAATTTTATTATGTCTCTAGCCAAGCACAACGCCTATAGCAAAACCGTTCGCATCACACATCAACTCGAACGACAGAGACCAGTCTGGAGAAAAAATAATTGGAGCAGTGGTCAAACGCTCCTTAAGTTCATCTAATGCCTTTCGGTACTTCTCATCAAATTTGAACTTAGCCTTTTTTTTTCAAGAAGCTTACACATCGGATTAGCAATTTTTGGGAAATCCTTGATGAAATGCCTATAGTAACCAGCGTGTCCTAAGAAACCCCGGACACCCTTAACTAAGATAGGTGGAGGAAGCTTTGAAATCACATCAATCTTAGCCTAATCGACCTCAATCCCCTTTTCATAGATTTTATGCCCGAGGACGATGCCTTCCTTCACTATGAAGTGGCACTTCTCTCAATTCAGCACCAGGTTAGTCTCCTCACAGCGTTTAAGCACTCGACCCAGATGGCCAAGATAGTCATCAAAAGAATCACCAACAATCGAGAAGTCATCCATAAATACCTAAAGAAAGTCTTCCACCATATCAAAAAATATCGACATCATACACCGCTGAAAGGTAGCCGGTGCATTGCAGAGACCGAAGGGCATCCTGCTGAAAGCGAATGTCCTATAAGGACAAGTAAATATCATCTTCTCCTAATCCTCAAGGGCGATGTTGATTTGATTGTAGTCCGAATACCCCTCTAGAAAGCAATAGTAAGATCGCCCCGTTAGCCGATCAAGCATCTGATCAATAAAAGGCATATGGAAGTGATCTTTGCAAGTAACAATATTAAGCTTGCGATACTCCATACAAACTCTCCAACCTATCACAGTCCTCGTCAGAATCAGCTCATTCTTTGCATTAGGCACCATTGTGATGCCGCTCTTTTTTGGAACACAAAATCGGCTCACCCCTTTCCGTCAGCAATCGGTAAACCACTCCGGCGTTCAAACACTTGATGATTTCTTTCTTGATGACTTCTTGTATATTTTTATTCAGTCTCCTTTGATGCTCCACACTCGGCTCGCTATCCTACTCTAACTGGATTTTATGCTCACAGATCCCAAACAGAATCTGCTGAATGTTTGCTATGGTCCAACCAATAGCACGCCTATACTTACGTAATATCTCCACCAGTCTCTTAATTTGCTCCTCAGTTAGTAATGCTGAAACAATCACTGGTAACATATTTTTTGGACCAAGGAACTCATACTTCAAATGTGATGGGAGCTGCTTAAGCTCAAGCTTCGGTGGCTCAATGATAGAAGGCTTTGCTAAAGGAGTTGTTCTATTTTCCAGATCAAGAGTAAGCTTCGTTGGGTGGTAAGAATATGAGCCCAACCCAACAAGAAAATTAACCATCTCCATATACCCCTCCATATCTTCATCATCAAAATTTACAAGAATCGCAGCAAGAGCTTCTCCCAAACTTTTCTCTTCCATCTTGAATTCCACAGCTTCATCAACAACATAAAAAGAATCAATCACCGAAATGCTCTCATAAGCACTAACTTCATCCCCTTAGTTGCCTAAAATGTAACTTCCTCATCGTTGACTCGAAATTTTATTTCGTTCTTTTCCGAATCCATAAGAGCTCTTCCCGTAGTAAAGAAAGGTCTCCCCAGAATAATAAAAATATCCCGATCAACTGCACAGTCAAGAATCACAAAATCAGCGGGCAACATAAATTTACCAACCCGCACAAGAACATCATCAACCACGCCAACCGGCCGCTTAATAGATATATCAGCCATCTGTAATCTCATAGTAGTCGGCCTTGGCATCCCCAAACCTGATTTCTTATAGATAGCAAGTGGCATCAAATTTATACTCGCCCTATTATCACACAGAGCATGAGCAAAATCATGGTACCAAACAAAGAATGGTGAATGCCCCAGGATCTCCCTTTTTCTGGACAGTAGTTGTTGAAATAATGGAACTCACAGTGTGAGTCAAACTCACGATTCATGTTGCACCGTCTTCTTCTTGGTCAACAGGTCCTTCAAGTACTTAGCAAATCTGGGCATCTCCTTGATAGCATCCAAGAATGGGAAGTTCAGAGATAACTGCTTCAGTTGATCATAAAATTTTTCAAACTTAGCATCTTCCTTCTTCTTCACCAACCTCTAAGGAAAGGGAGGTTTAGACTTGAAAAGCTGAGTCAAATGGCACAGAGCCCCTTTTATAGTCTGCTTGCTGTTGTTAACAGCCACCTTTGAACTTTCAAGAATATTAGCAACTTTCTCTTCATTAGCAATCTCATCAACAATAATTGGTGCATCAGACCGCACCTCTTCCTCTTCATTAATTGGCTCGAGATCAACAACCTTCTTTTCAGCACTTTGGAGTATTTTACCACTCCGAGTACTAATAGCAAACACACGGTCTACACCACCTCCCCCATTCTTCGAATTCAGAATAGTGTCACTAGGAAGTCCTCCTTTTTTAGGAGGGTGCTGCTCTTTAGAAATATCATGCATCCGTGATTCGAGCTTTTGAATAGCTTCTGTATGAGATCCCACTGTCTCTGTTAGACCAGATAACGTCTTTTCAGACTTGGTTTGATTTGCCAGAACCTTCTCAAGCATTGCCTCAACCCTCGAACTACCTTGATCGTCTGACTGCCCTTTTGGTGGAATATATGGATTGGAACTCTTATTTCTGAAATTGCTATTGTTGCTGTAGTTATCTTGGTTTATGCCACTATAATTATTATTGTAGTTCCCCTGGCTATTGTTGTAATTACCTTGGCCCTGCTGAGGTCTCCATTGATTTTAATTTTGCTAACCCCCTTGGTAATTTTGCCTTTGATAACCTCCTTGAGAGTTGTTCACATAGTTAGCATCTTCGACCTATGGACCCTTTTGATATGGACCCTCTTGGACTTGGTACATCCCCTTCAGCATACCTGAAGCATCTTCGCAAATATTTACCTTCTTGATCTGGTTCTCAGCAAACTTCTTAGAAGCTGAGCCAATGTCTGCTGAGTATCCTGATTCTCCTTTACCATAGTGTGGATCATAGCATTCCCGTAGGGTACAATCAGCATTGTTCGAGTACCAAGCCTGATTGTGCATAGTCAATCTGTTAAGTATGTTGGTAACTCGAGTGCAAGTTTTATCCATAAAACAACCATCAGCTGCATTGTTCGCAATTGACTGTGTTATAGGATCCAGCGCTCGGTAGAACTTATTCATTTATGTTCTCTGAAAAAACCATAAGTTGGAAATTTCTGTAGCTATTCTTTAAATTTCTCCTAAGCTTCGTATAATTGTTCCCCCGGTCGCTACTTGAATTCATGGATTTTGTCACGGATCTCAGCCTTCTTGCTAGGAGGATACCACTTCTTGAGAAAGACTGCTACCATCTCTGCCCATATAGTAATAAAATTCCGGGGCAGCTTCTCAAACCACGTTCTTGCTTCTCCAGCTAAGGAATATTTGAAAAGCCTTAGCCGAATACCATCTTGTGACACATTGTTTTGGATGTGATGAGCACATACATCCAAAAATTTCTACAAATGTCGTTGAGGGTAATTCTCGGTAGAGTTCCGAAAGTATCCCTCAAGCTTCAACAACTGGTAGAGAAAGGAGTCAATTTTGCAACTAGCAGCTCCAACACGAGGATGAACAATCGCAGATGCATAGTCTTCCTCTGGTACAAGATCAGCGAAGACATTCTCGTCATCCTTTTCATTCACGTGATCATTCAATTGACCACCCTAGTTACCTGCTGCTGCACGTTAGTTTTCCTGATTCTGATTCATGTTCACCTAATTCACAAGGAATAGCAAACAGGTGTGATGGAATAAGAAACAGACTTCAATCAAAGCAAACATTATTTTGTAATTTCAAAACTGTATTCCCCGGCAACGGCGCCAAAATTTGATACGCTTAAATTACGCCTTTTATTATCGTAAAGCAGACGATGTCAAATATAGTAACCTAACCAGGTTGGGGTCAAATCCCAAAGGAAATATGGTGTGAAAAGGTTACTAAAATCGTAGAATGCTTTATTTAGGTCTAATGTCTTGCTCCGATGATTTTGTAGAAAGTTGGCTATTTATGACTAATTGCTAACTAATTTCTTTGGGTTGTAATATACGGTAAAAGAAACCAAAGTTGTGTCTCCATCAGATAAACTGTATGATCATGGGTATTGATCTTGATATACTTCTAATGGATCGTTATATGAATGCACTTAACCTCTATGTGAATCTCTACTATTTCCCAATAAATAAAGATTATTTCTTTTTATGATTTTCCCAAATATAAGAAAGTTGATATGAAGAACGGTTAATTATGCCAAGTAAATTTCTCTTATTCCTAGGGAATTTATCAAACAAGGGTTAACGCCTTGAGTTCTTGTTATTTATTCTTACCAAACCCTAAGTACTTTCCCAAGTTACATAAAGTTTATGGCTTTAATCAATGTTTGCAACTATTAATTATAAATGAAGAACGAAGAATAAATAAACCGTAACAATCCATTATGCATATATCAATCACAATTCCCAATCACAAAACACCCATCTTTGGGTTCACAAGTTTAGTAAGGGTGTTTAACTACTCATAACAAAGAACAAGAAATAAAACAGAAATAAAAGATTGAAGACTTCATAATGGCTTACTTTTGATGAAAAGAGAAATTAATAATACTTGAATTGATGTTTGAAAGCTCCAGAAACAAAGGAATATTCAATGCTCTAAGTCAAGAGTCAAAGTCTAATAGCTGATAATAAATAAAACCCTACATTGGACTATTGATAGGTTTTAAAAACATAAAAATTACAGAATTGTACTTTAGTACCTGACGACACAAATTACGGACCGTAACAACTTTTACGGTTTGCTTTCCTGCTGAGACTTGGACAAAATCACCATCAATTTTTACAGTCCGTAATTCATTTTATGGTCAGTAATCCACTGACCGTAACTCTTCATCTCCAAAACTTGTCTCTCTACCTCATGACATATTAAATTTTACGTTATTACGGACTTTAACAGTTGTCCGTAAAAGATGATGTTCTTTTCTGCACATTCTGTTTACGCTTATCCTTCGTTACGCTCCTAGATTACGGACCATAATGAAAATTACGCCCAGTAATTCTTCACAAAATGCAAATTCTGTAACTTTCCAATTTTTGTCCTTTAAATGCTCATCTACCTGGAAAACACTAAAAACATATTAAAACGAAAATGACTTGCTTAAATACATGTAAAACTTAAGGTCAAAAAACATCAAATGTGCCATAATTTCTCGGCACATCAGAATTCAACTGCCTATCGGCCACAAATGAATGGAGATGTAGAAGTAGCCAATAAGAACATCCAGAGGATGTTAAGGAAGATGGCGGACAACTACAAATGCTGGCATGAACAACTACCTTATGCTTTGATAGGGTACCGGACAACAGCCCGAACTTCAACAGGTGCAACTTTGTACTTGCTCGTCTATGGTACTGAAGAAGTCATACCTGTTGAAGTTGAAATACCAACATTGAGAATCATTCAAGAAGCAGAGCTGGACAGTGCAGAGTGTGTCCGGAGCCGATACGAACAACTAGCTTTAATTGATGAGAAGAGGATGGTTGCTGTATGTCACGATCAAATATACCAACAAAGGATGGCACACGCCTTCAAAAAATGAGTCAGAGCTAGACTTTTTTAGATAGGACAAATGGTACTTAAGAGAGTATTCCCACATCAAGACGAAGACAAAGGAAAATTCGCTCCCAAATTACAAGGTTCATACGTGGTCTGCAAAGTACTCTCCAGAGGAGCGGTGATACTAGCAGACATGGATGACCAAGAGTGGCCCAGAGCAATCAACTCAGATGCAATCAAGCAATATTATGTATGAAGACACGCTTTTCAGTTGTATTAATTAGTTATTTAGTTGTCATAGTCATTTCTTTGCTTTGCTTGTAATCGTTTGTAATAGATAGAAAAATTAAATGATTTCCTTATAATATGAACTATGCAATGACCTGACTTCCCCCCAGCAGAATACATAGGCAGTCCATTTGGGATCTGGTCACATTATTAGTAAAAAACAAAACTTAATTATTTTATTTCGAACTACATTCGACCTGATTCCTGCTACGATAGGATACGTAGGTGCTCTTTGAGCTATGTCATACCAAATGAAAAAACCCAAGAAACCCCTAGGAAGCCACAGATGAGGTTTCGAAAGGATCAAAGTTGGTAAAAGAACTTACCCAACATACCTAACTGGGCAGAATGTTTTAGAGGACCTCAAAAAATCCTTCAACAAGTCCGGCCCAAGAGTCAGCTGGTCCAGAGTCTCATCAAGGGTCAACGCAAGAGTTCACCAGAGCAAGATTCAAACTGGGGCAGAATTTTGGAGACCCTCTCAAGAATTCTACACAAAGATTCGAAGCTTCAATCATCAAATGCAGTAAAGAGAGGATGATCCCCATTCAAATGCACATGTCATGACAATCAACTTAAATAGCTTTAAAAAATTACATCTTTCACAAGTAAAAACCTGAAACAACTCATTGATAACCAATTTATAAAAATGATTTATGAAAATGATTTGTGAAAAATAAGTTAAGATAAATTCATCTTTCGATATCAATCCAAGAAGATCAGACTCTAGAAGAGCAAACCAAGCTGGCAAGGCTAGGATGCAACCGAAGATAACGACTGGATCAAGTTTATAGGAAACTAACATTTTTCTAATGTAGGTCTCCAGTGTCGTCAGGAGGATGACCATTTTTTCTAGAACTCCATTTTATTTACAACAAGCAAAGAGGACGTAAAGGAAGAAAGAAAGATGATCTAGCCAAAAGGGCCATATTTTTCATTTTGCATGTCGCGAGGGCCATTCATTCATATAAACATCCCACGAGGGCCATTAATACAAACATGTCGCAAAGGCCATTCATACAAATATGCCGCGAGGGTCATTCATGCAAACTGCCGCGAGGGCCATTCATTCATACAACCTGCCATGAAGGCCATTTTTACAAACATGCTGCGAGGGCCATTCATACAAACATGCCGGGAGGGCCATTCATACAAACATGCCGGGAGGGCCATTCATACAAACATGCCGCGAGGACCATTCATACAAATTGTCACGAGGGCCATTCATACATACAAATTGCTGTGAGGGGCATTCATACAAATATGCTGCGAGGGTCATTCATACAAACTCCCGCGAGGGCCATTCATTCATACAAACTGTTGTGAGGGACATGCATAGAAACATGCCACGACGGCCATTCATACAAACTGTCGTGAGGGCCATCCATTCATATCAAACTGTCATGAGGGCCAGTCATATAAACTGTCGCGAGGGTCATTCAATTATTCAATTTATTGTTAAAATTATTGAAGGTCTAATTACCAAGTATTTTACTCTGTTTAATTCAAGAAATTTTATTAATTAAGTAATTAATCATTTTTAACTCTCTATTTTTAACCTTGAATAATCAGTTTGCATTCTTTGCAAATTTAGAATTAATCATAACTAATTTAAATGCTTGGGTATGGTTATATTTGAAAATTGTCTATTAAATGATCAATTGTGGATACAATTGAAATAATCAATTGATTAGTCAATTATGACCGTAATTGAAATAATGTTTTTTAGGAGAACCACCCAGTTCCAAAATCAGAACTTGGGTGGTATTTTATTGATAAGAAAAAGGAAACATGAAAGGGAGGACCTAAACCTTGCCCTTGTGCAAAATGAAAGTTGGACAAGCCCAGTTTTGATGCATGAATATACACAAACCTATCATGAGCTAAATGATGCATGTCTTATGGGGTGGAAGTAATCTTCCTGAACAGAGGATGGGATACTAAAATGATGCATGATTCCTATGTGAAGAAGACACCAAACACCTATCTTTAGTTGGTGTTTGGTGCCCTCTGTTTTACAAGAGACTCTAATGCAGATAACCAACTAGGACTAGATCAAGGAGGATCAAATTGATAAGGATTGTTGCTCTTAGCTCTGCTTCTGATGGTAGGCAGTCCCCATCTATCCATATTCAAACAACCTTTCACAGGTCTGGGCAGTTCATTGAAAGTATTATAAGAGACTATGTAATTATGGGAGTGGCTGAGCTGTGCCAACTTGTCTGCCACCTGATTAGCTTCTCTCAGGAAATGCTTGATTTGAAATACTTTCTGGCTTAGTAAGTCTGGCATCCAATTTGCAATTTGAGAGATGTTTCGTGGTGTCTTTGTTTTACCTTGGATAGCCTGAACTAGTAGCAATGAATCAGCTTCTATGATGAAATCATGCATTCTCATATTCAAACACCACTCTACACAATGTTGTAGGGCCTTTGCCTAAGCCAGTTGCTGGTCCCTTTACCCAAGTTTATGCTGAAAGCATGAATAACCTTGCCATTATGGTTTATGATTACTCCACCTCGCCCACAGTCATCTCCTTTACAGCTTCCATCAGTATTGAGCTTGTTGAAACTAGGTGGGGAGAGGATACCATTTGACAGACTTGATTGACATCTTGGAGTAGCTGTTATTCAGCTTGTTACAGAATATATACCAGTCAGATTCTGGTTGCATTAGGGGAAATTGCTTGTTGATGATCTAGAATATGTGTGATGATATATTTCTAACTGACATAGCACTATTAAAATTGATAAAGTTGAATCTGATATTGCACCTCACTTTCTAGATGTCCCAATATACCACCTGAGGGAGGATGCCTTTGATAAGAAATGCTACAGGATTCCTGGTTTTCAGACTCCACCAGTTTACCATGATTTGCCTAAGAGGGATGTTAGGACCTTAATCCCCAAAGATTGACACATTTTGGAACAGAGCTCCTTAGCCAACTCATTTTAACCAAACAAGTGCTAAACAGTTTCAATCATGTGATCAGTGCAGCAACAGCAAATAGAAGGCCCATGAATTTTAAACCTTCCTATGTTACTGTCAATAGATGAATTATTTTTGATGAATCTCTATAAGTGGAAATTGATTTTCAATGAGCAGTTCTTATGCCAAGTTCTTTTATCATGCCAGTTTCCATCTGCTTTTTTCCTCAATAAATTCCAAGCTGATGAAACTGAAAACTTGCCTTCAGGATTTAAAGTCCAAATTGGTTTATCAGCCCTGTCTGTGGTGAAATGAATTGATATGTGTTGTACAAAGAGCTCTAATAATCAGAGGTACTATGTACCCTCCTCTGTCCCAATTCCACACACCATTCATGTAGACTTTATTAAGTTTGCAGTTGACAGGAATGTAATCTTGCGGGCTTGTTTGTAAAGGGCACCCTCACCGCTCCAATTATCATACCAGAATGACAAATCACCTTGGCCTATCTACAAAATTATGTTCTCTTCTGTGGGTTGTCTGATGTTGCATATAGCTCTCCATATATGAGATTGAGCACCAGCTATTATCCTGATAATAGGATTTGTTCTTGAAAAATACTTGGCTAGAATGTGACCCTTCTAAAGTGAATTTTTTTATTATCAAGCTCTACCATTGTTTTGCTATGAAAGCGTTGCTCATATCCCTTAGACATCTGAAGCCTACTCCCCTTTTTTCATAAGGTAAGCACATTTTTATCCATTTGCACTAGTGGTACTTCCTTTGAGATTCATTTCCACTCCAAAGGAATCTAGCAATGGCACCTTCCAGTTGCTCAAATGTTCCTTTTGGAGGCTTTATTGCTGCAAGAAGATGGACTGGCATGGCCAGTAAAATGTGTTTGATCAAGATGATCTTACCACCTATGGAAAGAAACTTGGCATGCCATGAATGAATTCTTTTAGTAATTGAGTGGACCATCTCAGAAAAGTAGACTATTTTCATTCTACCAATAAACAAAAGGCATCCTAGATATTTGATTGGCCATTCCTTTCTCTGCATTCTTGTCAGGTTAGCAATTCTATGTTTTAACTCAATGTTTGCTTTTGGAGAGACTGCTACCAACTCTTATGTTTGTTGATCAACTGCCCTGAAACATCTTCATAAATAGTCAGTAACTTCAAGACTTTTCTAATATCAGAAGGTTTACCAAAGGTGAACAGAATTACATCATCAGCAAAAGCTAGGTGGGTAATATTGGGTACCCTAAGGAGTCTGTGGTACCCAGAGTAGTTAGCATCATTGGCTAAATTATTAAGGAGCCTAGACAATAAATCAGTACACATAATAACCAGGGCAAGGGACAAAGGGTCACCTTGTCTCAAACCCCTGCTGGATTTGAAAAAGCCATTTCTTGCCCCATTAAGAGCAATAGTGTACCAGTTATTAGAGATATGCCTGAAAATAATATCAATCAAGGTTTCACTAAAACCAAACTTTCTTGTGATTCTGCATAGATAGGGCCAAGACACCCTATCATATGCTTTGGTCATATCAAGTTTGAGAATCATATTATCATGTTTGTTAGGCTTAAAAATATCCTGGGCAAGTTCTTGGGCAAAAAGAATGTGATCAGTAATTCCTCTACCTTGAATGAATCCACTCTGATTAGGGGAAATAATAACAGGGAGCACACTACTAATTCTATTATTAAGGATCTTAGAAAATATCTTAATAAGAATGTTACAAAGGCTGATGGGCCTAATGCCAGAAAAGGATTGGGGTTGGGGGCACTTGGGGATCATAACTAGACAGGTGTGAGAAACATACCTTGAGGCAGGTGCTCCTTCAAAGAATTTTGTAATAGCTTTTTGGAGAACAACTAGGATAATGTCTATACATACCTGATAAAACTTTGCACCAAATCCATCTGGACTTGGTGCACTGTCAGGATCCATATTCTTAACAGCATTTCTGATCTATTGAGTGGAAGGCTTGGTAATAAGGTTGGCATTCATTTCCTCAGTAATCATGTTAGGGATATGATCCAAAAGATCATAGCTACCTGCACAGTCCTGATAACTAAATAGCCCTTCAAAATGCTTTATAGCTGCTTCTCCAACATGTTGATGACCTGAGACTTTATGGCCTTCTTTTTCAAGGATGTTTTGAATGTTAAGCTTCCTTCTTCTATCTTTAATCACTTTGTGGAAGTAAGATGTGTTTTTATCCCAATCTTGAAGCTATTTGGCTTTGGCCCTCTGTCTGTAAATAGCCTCCTGTGTTTTCAGAAGTTTGGTACACTCTGCTTTAGCCTTATTAAGAGTACTCCTATTTTCTTCATTAGGATCATTTACTAGCCTTTCTTCTAAGATGTTGATGTGCTTTTCAGCCTCCTTAGCATCTTTGAAAATGTCACCAAAAGCTATTCTAGACCAGTCACTTAATTTAGATGATAATGCTTTAATTTTACAATATAGTTGCCATATAGCAGTACCCTCAGTATGCATTGACCATACCTCTTTAACAACTTTAATGAAATCTTTGTGACCACACCAGATATTGAGAAATCTAAAGTACTACTTAGTACAAATATTTTCTTTATCAACAGATACAAGAAGGGGAGAGTGGTCAGAACCTGTTCTTGAAAAGTTAGTGACCTTAGTTTCATTGAAACTGTCCAGCCAGGCTTATTGAAGAGTAGTCTATCTAGCCTTTTCCAGATGGTTTTGGGTGACCCCAGTTGTTGCACTAGGTAAATTGAGAACTTGAAAAGCCTGCATCAATTAATCCACAGTCAGTCATGCATTCAAGAAAGTCTAAACTTTTGTGAATATTGTATGGTGCCCCCCCCCCCCCCCCATGTGTTTCTTCAGGATAGGTGATTACATTAAAATCACCTATCACCCCCCATGGACCCTTTAGTTTATCAGCCAAACTTTGGAGTTCCTCCCATAGGGGTTTTCTAAGGGGGATGGTGCCCTCAACATAAACACTAGTAATGTGGAAACTAATACTACTCTGAGGACAAGAGATTTGACAAGTAATGTGTTGAGAGGCATTGTCTATAATATCCACATTAATACTAGATTCCCAGAAAGGCCAAATTTTGTTACTAAGGTTTTGATAGCAATGCTGAAAACCTAGTTTCATCATGTATTTAATGTGGTGCTTCTCTTTTCTTTTAGGTTCTTGAGTACAAACAAACTGAAGTTGGTTTTCGAGCCTAAGGCTTCTGAGTCTTTCCCAAGCTCCCATAGTCTTAATGCTCCTGGCATTCTATGAAAGGAACCTAATCATTGCAAGGTTTTGGTGGGGGTGATCCTAGTTCTTTTGAGAGAACCAGGCTTATCACTTTGGAGGATACTAGTCCCTCTAGGTGATAGGTTGTTGGAGTTAATAATATCAGTGTCATCCACAGAATCATCATTGTCAAGAGTCAATTTTCTTCTGACTTTGAGACTGCCCCTTTTTGTCTGAGGCATTCTCATTGTCACTTTGTGTAGCACTGTCATGCTGCTTAGATTGATCCTCAATGCTGTCCTCCTTGAGGTCAACAACTATTAGCTCTTTGTTTCCTGTTGAGTCGTGAGGGTGGTTCTCCATTGTCATCTCCTTTGGCTTTGCACCTGCATCCAAAGGGGAAATATCAGCTAAAATATCAAAGGAATTTGATACTGGCAGCTTTTTTTCCTTAGCCTTTCTCCCTTTGATCCTTGGTTTTTTGGGAGGTTTCTCCATGTTCTGCATCATCAGGATTTCCTCCTGAGTTTTATTCCAATTTTCCTAATTATTGTCAAGGTTGAATTAAACTTTTTTCTGGCTTCTCTTCTTTTTCTTGGGATAGGGTGGTCTCATTCTAGTAGGGGGTGGGTTGGGGATGCTTGAACAGTCTTGATTTTGTTTGCCATGATCCCATATTCCCTTGTTCCATTTCTTGCCATTGTTTTCTGAATTCCTCAAAATCTTCCTCAGTAAATCCCACTTTTTCATTATTGTTGTTAGTAGGCATTTCATCTATGATCTCCATGAGCTCTTCTGATGCTTTATCTTTCAACTCTTTGGTGAAGTTCTCTTCTTCTTTGTCCACAATAATGTCCATTTGATCAGAATCTGGGGAACCTTTTACGTTTGCTTCTTTTTCAATAATAGCCTGGTTTTTGTGCCCATCTTGACCCTTTGAACTATTTTCCCCTTTTTGAATTCTTTCTTTTCTTTCCTTGGCATTTTGTCGAACACTTTGTGCATTGGTTTTAGGGGCTTGTAAGGTACTTCCATTGCCATTTTCTGACAGGATTCTCCTGCAGTTTCAATTGCCATGTCCTTGCATCATGCATTTGAGACAGTAATCAGGGACACCTTCATATTCGACTGGCTGAACAATTTCTTCAATTTTTCCTGTCGATTGATTTAAAACGCTAATCTTTATCTCTGTCAATCTTGGCTTGGCTAAGTCTATCACCACCCTTACCTTGGCTACACTTGGTCGTGTCTTTGAATCTGTAGCTCTGTCAAGGGCGAGAGGATAACCAATTGGAGTTACTAGTCTACATATTACCTCCCAGTGGAAACAGTGCCACTTGAGACCTAGAACAATCACCCATACCGGCGCTAGAGTTGTCTCTTCAGTAGGTTTAAAATCTTTTACCCATCGTTGTAATCTCATAACCGTCTCCATATTGAAAGGTATGTAACGCCGGTAATATAAGGTTTTACAATCATCTTTGTCGGTAAAATCCAAGTGTCATGACCCGACTAGGGCCATGATGGGTACCCGGGACTAACCGCCGAGCACCACTCATTCTGATGAGTACGTTCATTTACATTTCTTATGCTCGTAATCATAGAAAACTATTTTCATTTGAAACATATTCACTTTATATACATAAGCCCTTCGGATATAAAAATAACATATATATATATATATATATATATATATATATATATATATATATATATATATATATATATGTGTGTGTGTGTGTGTGTGTGTATATATATATATATATATATATATATATATATATATATACATACAATGAGAAACTGTGAGACCATATCACTCACACTACGTATTTACGAGCCTCTACTAGAGTACTAGACATATGGACGGGACAGGACCCCGTCGTGCCCAAAATATATATATACAAAAAGAATAATCAATGGCACCTCCGAGACAATGGAGTGCTCTCAAGTCAGCTAATAGCTCCTACGAGTCTGGATCACCTCCCTGTCTACCTGTGGGCATGAACACAGCGTCCAAAGAAAACGGACGTCAGTACGAACATTGTACTGAGTATGTAAGGCATAAACAATAACAATATGTCAATAAAATAAGGAAGCATCAATGAGGAGAAATCTGTAACTGACTATCAATTATATAAGAAATAATGCATGCTGCTTACTTCATAATCATCATCATATCATGTATGCATATATGTATAAGCTGCCCGTCCATATAGGTACGGTGTGATAATTATTAGCCTGCGTTAAGGCCTCCCGCGTCTGGGGTACCATCTCATGCCGCCCACTAGTAGTGTCTGCCCATGCCATCTAGACATGATGTATATGCTGCCCGCCTTAGCGGTGTCTGCCCGGCCATATAGGCGCGGTGTAACATCATCATCATAGACTCATCATATACTCATCATAATGCATGCATAGAAACTCAAAGACAATTATAGTTTATCGGGGTGACATAAGGTCGTGAACCCCCGATTCCATTATGGAGCATTCATAAACATTCTGCCTCACCTTGAAGGAATTAGCATATAAGGTGAGTGTACATCATGAACAACATCAATAGATTATAGATAGCATCATTAGCTTCATAGGAACATCATATCATAGACTCTAGGATCTTTAGACTTTAGCTCATCATCATCATTATCGTACTCATAATGTATCTTTTATCTCATATGGCTATTCATGAACATAGACTCTTAGTTTTCTGGAATGTAGGAGATTTTTGAAGGAGGAAAATCATGCCATAATATTCATGCCTTAGAAAGAAAGGACTAGCCTCACATACCTTTTTCATTTAGCTAGTCTATCGTTTGCTTGTTCTCCTCCAATGCTCATGTCTTTACCTTCAAGAGAGTTCGTATCGACGTTAGCTAAACGATTATAAGAACGGCTTACTAAAGCTAGAGAAAATTGGGCAGCATTTTCTTTGTTTATACAACTTTCCTCATATCACATATCAACTCCCAATCATCCATAACAACAATCACAATATCATAAACAACAATCATCATTCATTTATATTATCCACATTTCACAATTTCACTTCAGTTCCTCCATACTCATGAACATTGTTCACTATGGCATTCTTTCACATATAATGCTTATCCCATGTTCTAAATGTCATTCATAACATATTTAATATCACAACATATCAATATCCACAATTTAATCCACGCTTCTATTCAAAAATGACATTATTCTTGCATTCATGACCCATTTCTATTTCCTTCTACAATCCAAGTGTTTCAAATTTTCAATACCTCAAACATCATTAAAATACCATAAAACTTACCTTAGATATTGTAGGAACAAGCCTTGAGTGGCAATACTCTTCTTGCACCAAAACCCTAATTCACTTCTCTTGGAATTTCTTGGCTTGGATGAACTTTGATGTGTTTCATACACTTAGTTTTGTTGGTTTGATGAAGTTGATCATCAATTTCCTTTGGATTCTTATGGATGAAAAGTGGAGAATATTCTAGAGGGTTCTTGAGTTGTGGAGTGAAAATGAAATGAATTAAATGAACTTAGGTCCCTTATATCAACGTTTAAAATCTGTCCCGACCAGATTCTACGGACCAACATACGGTCCGTATAAATTATACTGACCGTATGTCTGGCTGTAGATCTGGTGCATTCTGGGCTGATTATACGGCCAGACATACGGCCAGTATAATTTATACGGCCGGTATGTTGGGTCGTATAATGCCCAGTTCATCCGAACTCATTCTCGTCGACTCGTTTGATCTCCAATCCTTATGGAACCTTCTTGATACTTGTTTAACACCTCATTACCAATCTAAGGGATGTTATAACTCTTCTCCAAAGCATCATTAACTCGATACTCGTAAATCTTGCCCGACACACAATATATAACTTGCTTTCCTTAACAACTTTCTTTCCTTACCTTAAATGTCTTGAAATCTCGTTTAGAATCATCAAATATTATTTCTCACTTATTGAAACATTGTATACGTGTCCTTCGTTAGCCTATTCACTGTACGTTAACGGAAAATTTTTCGAGGTGTAACACCAAGAACATATATCTTGAGTCAAAGAGTCCAATCGTCAATTCACCTTTAAGCGGGAATCTTCTCTTGATTTCTTTTCTAATGGTGTCGATTTGAGGTTTGTTTCTTGAGAATTTACCAACTAATGTTAGACGGCAATTATGGGCAAGAAGTGTATCTTCTTCAGTGGTGAAAGAGACCTTTGCTACTCCATTTTCAATTTAGAATGGTCTGAATGGTAATTTGATGACTTTGTGATTTTGATCTGTGGGTTTAGCTATGTGCATGGCCTGGGCGCATGTTTCTTTAGACTGAGTGATTTTTGCTTGTTTTTGTGTTAAATTGATGGTTGAATCGTTGTGGAAGGTGTTTTCTGTGATGATTTGACCAGGTAGTTGCCCGGTGGAGCTGGCCGGAGCCATGGCAGGTGAATTGGGTGAGATGCCCAAGCGGTTAAGGAAGATGGAGTTAGTTAGTTAGTTAGTATCTTGGAGCGTAATTTTTTAGAGAGATGATTTTTAGAGGTCATCAGATTTTTAGAGGTCATCATTTTAGTTGATTTCATTTTTAATTGAAATAATCAATTTCATGGTTTAGACCAACTAAGGCTATGTTTGCAATTTAGGTCCTTAAAGTAATTAGACGTGTTTGAATTAACTAATTGTCCTTTATTTATAATGTGGCCATAATTAGGAATGTTCAATTAATGAATATCTTAATTTTTTGGCTATTTGTTAAATTTGCGTATCTGCCCTTCCACATATAGATATATACATTGATATACACGAGTATACATGTATACTTTTGTATATCACATATATATACGTAAGTCCACCTCCTCATCTTTTATTTTGGCCAAGCCCGGTCCACATGTGGACCGACCCGGCCCACTTAGTCTCTAAATGCGATGAACCCCCATTTCCTCTTTGATTTTTGATGAAGAGCCAAACTAACCCTTAAGGGCTCCTCTTAAATGTGAGAGAGAAACCCTAGCGCCACCAGATCTTCTGCCTCTCTCCTCTAATAATCATCTCCATTTTTGGTAACATGGCACGCGTACGATGCTTTCTCTATGTCTGGTATAGCCTAATGGAGCAAAGCATTAAATGCTTCAACCATTTTTCACCAAACACGGTATAATTTGTTTCTTTCTTTACTTTTACGATGAGTTAACAGTCAACGAGTACAAATCCCATCTCAATGTGATTTCAAACCCTCAAATCCCATTGGTCTGTCCAGAACCTTGAGGATCTATTGTAGTTTGTTCAAATCTGACCCTTTACGTGTTATTTGTTTTGAATCCTAGCCGTAGAATGGAGAATCGAAGGGAACTAGTCCCAAATATGGATTAGTGCCACATCAAGTTCAACTAAGGTTTTGAGATATTTTTGGTTCTATATAAAGAATCCCCAATTCATACTTTGCATATACCGAATATCACACATATTCACCTAAAAACTAGAAACTAGGGTTTTAAAGGAAGTGACCAACTAGAATTGGACACTTTAACTTAAATCTGTGTCATTTGAGTAAATATCTAAAGTTTTTGTTTTGTTTGTGGTTGAGCGTTGGGGTTAAGAAGCAAGGGATCTTCAAGTCCAATCTCGACATTTGCTTGCACGCAAAAAGTTAGTTTTCTTTCCTTTTAGTTATTTTTTTCAATATTTTTTTTGCCTTGCTATGTGTTTATGTGTTTATCTGTATTTAGTTAGTCCTTTTACTCTTGGTTAGTTAGTTATGTATGCATTCTTTCTTAGTTATTTCTTAAGTATGCTAATACATGTTGGTGTAGTTTGGTATAGGATAGTTCATCGTTGATTACCTCGATTAGTTTAGCTTAGTTTAATTTGATCTGTATTAGTTAGCTTAGTTTAGTATTAATGAATATGACATTTATAGTTTATATGTCTTAGTCTAGTTGACTGCTTATATGTTAGATAAGCTTAATCATCATGCCCATGGTTTCTTTACTAATTGATCCTGTGTGCTTGATTGACACTTGTTAGCTTTAATTAGGTTTAGTTTGTGGTTAATAGTATGTATACTCCAGTGTTTACAAGTATGTTAAACTAAGCTCAAAATCCCTACTTTAACTATGTGCTTAGTTCAAGTTAGTCCTACGTTATCATCATGCCTGATATCTATTTAGCCTGGGTTTATTCAAACATATATATATTTTTCTAAGATTTATGTAGGTCAAATTTGAACTAAAATGTGTGTTTGGGTATATGTCATGATGTTATGAGTCTGATTGAGTCATTTATGCTTATCCAACATTTACCTTAGATAATTGGAGTTTGGCATAGGCTCAATACGTTCTTAATGCATGTTTAGATTCTAAACTCAGTCTTGGATAGCCTTTATGATCTTTGGCATCTTCTTATATTCCATATCTGTCCATATGTGTTGGTTGGGACTATTAGTGATAATATATAGGACCGAATAAGTGCAGATGCTTGGCTGAGATTTTCTTGCTGACCATTTAAGCTTAGATAACTAGTGCACATATCTGATGCTTCCTTTGCTATGCATTTATTCATTTTTTGCTTTTCAATAGCTTGTGTGTTTTCCTGAATGCCCTATAGGATCCTGTGATATTACTACTCTCAGTTTCTGTTTCGTTTAAGCATGAAAATCTTTATCTTTCTTTGAAATGATAACTGCTGGCCTTAAGAAACAAAAAAAGATGCTATACCTTTATTATCTCATTATAGAACAACTTTACTTGCTTTGTCCTCCATTACTCATTTTGAAGCTAATATCAAGGCTAAATCATCTAGTTTAAATACTCACTTGACCATAACAAAACTTAGAGAATGTCACATTGTAGGATTATAAATGAAGCATGTCAACTGTATACTTGTTTATATGGCAATAGCCAATTATGCCCCTGTTTCCCATCTCTATTAGTTTTACCTTGTTATTTTAATTGATTTAAATCTGAATGTGGTGCATAGGCATGTTTTAATCCTGTGAGAATCTTATGTTGTTGTTTCTGTACTTATCTGATGTCTGAATGGAATCTTTAGGGGTTGTTAGTTGTTGGTCTGACTTATTCAAATGAGTCAGTGTTGGTAATCTGAACTACCTTGCATTGTTTCACATGCTAATTAGCCATGTAATCCTAGAAAGCAATCTAGCTCTATCTAAAATGCCTAAATAAGCCTCTATGTGAAGCATGATTGTGACTACAATACGAAGTGACCCTTGTTAGTGTGAGAGACTCTACATGCCTGGTTTAACTTAGTTAAACATGGTTAGGACATTCTTCATGCACATCTTCCTCCTCTTCCCCTAGATTTGAGTATTAGCAAGCCAACACTTGAACCTGTGTATGTCCTCTTTCCTGGCACTCATGTAAGCAAACTGTATGCATGCTTCAGTTTGATAAAAAACTTGGAAGAATATGGACAGGAGCATATGTTTGTAGTTCTGGCATGAGCTTTTTTCTCCCTTTTAGTGATTATTTTGAAGTGATTATAAGTGTGTGTCATCACCCTCTTTCTTTTACCTTGTTTTGTTGTTATTCATACTATATGTATGAAATATACAAGGTATACCAGACTTGCATATACTCTGGTGTATATGAGGGGTATATCTTGTATATCACTTAGCTAACTTGTGAATTCTCTTCTTGCCTACTTTGTAGTGAGGCTTTAGGCCTAATTTTCTTGTGTATTTATCTTGTTGGGCCTGTCTATTCCTCTTTAGTTATTTTGTCACTAAAAATGGGTTTGTTCCATCCTTTGGCTGATTCATATTGTCATTAATGTTGGGCCTTGGCCACTGCGTGTTTATTCTTTGTTTTCAGTTGGGCCTACCTGAGTTTATTTCAATTGTTTGGGTTTATGATCCTTTAGTCTCGTTATTACTTTGTGATAAACATATTCATTATGAATATGCATGCTTGATTATATTTCTAGTTTATATTAGATGAATTACAAAGTATAGACACCCTCTAACGCGATTTTCCTTTTCCTCTTTCTCCTTTTTGCATGGGACCTCAACGTGGGCCACTTGGGCTGTCTTCTCCTATTAAAACGGTTGGGCTTGAGGCCCAACTCCCTTCATTCAATAGAGCCCGGATCTAAGATAGAAATATTGAAGGCCTAGCCATGGGTGAAATTGGTAACTGGTGGGCTTACGTAGGCCCACTCGCCTAACCTTTCTTCTTTTCATTCTATGTTTTTATACCATGTATATATATATATTGTATACGTAAACAAGTTGTAGAATATTGAAAGCCAAATGAGTTAGAATTTTAGGAAACTTGCATAGTTGTTAAAAATTTCTCAAAATGACTTTCAAAGTATATCACGATCTACTACAATTGCATGCAATTAGTAAACTTTAAAATTCCTACAATGTATTTTAAGTCAATAACTGAAAATCAACAAAATGCATAAGTTGTTGATGAATTTGGTTGAAAAAATGAGTTGTTTGGGCCGCAAGCTCTTAAAGAAAGAATTAGAAAACGGACTATTTTTGAGACTCAATCAAATCCAGGTTTAACCCATTTCGGACTTCATTTACAAAACTGGGAACTTGGGCTGAATCTTTTGAAACAATTTGATTTGGAAAGATGCAAATAAAAAATGAGCTTCTTTCAAACTTATGACTTAAGGTTAGTTTCAAACCTTTTGGGCCAAAGCCCAAACCTTAAGGCAAACGAACAAGGAGAAATACACTTAAACCTTGGGGGAGAGATGGCTTTGAAGTAGTATATAGTTGACCAAATTGAGCTTCAATGAAGTAATAAAATAAGTAAACTCCCTTTTTGTATTTGTACAAAAACCTATACTATTTTTTGTAAAGGATGTACTCCATTTATTTTCTTATGTACATATAAAAAAATTATGACATTAGGACCAAGTTAGTAGGAACTCTACTTAAGGGAAACCTTAAGTGTGGCTTAGTCCGGAAATGAAGTGAATTAAACCCCTTATAACATATTAAAACCATCGTCTTCCTTAAAGAATATTTTTGCCAAAAAATGGAGTTTTATGATTAGGATGACAACTTTTAGAAACAAATGAAACATTTTAGCAAATAATCACATTAATCACATATTGAAGCTCGTAGGTCAACCGTATTCTACGGATCCTTAATACAAGGGTGTTTAAAACCTTCCCTAGGGGATCAACAGAACTTTTACCTGGAACTCTAGTTTAAAAGGATTTTTCTCTTGTTTGATAAACCCCTTTCGCCCGATTTTTCTAATTTCCCTTAATAAAATTAGGTGGCGACTGTAAAAACATAAAATCCAAATAGAGTCCATAAGTTCTTAGTAGCTTTTATGCACCCGCGTAAAAGTGAACCGTAACACACACTTTCAAATTCTATGAATTGTGACCTATGGGGGACTCGCAAGGTCTATATACCAAAACAGAATTCTTAGATATCCCAGATCACATCAGGTCTCAGTGTTTTAGGCTTCCAATCACAATACTTAGCCCCTAGGCTCTAAATCACAATACTCAGCCCTTTGGCTCACAGTACCTGTCATCTAGCCAATCTGGCTCAAAATACCATCATCACTCGATCCGGAATTATTTTCCCTCGGACCTTTCACAAGTATCCCAAAATACACATGAGGTACTATAATAAGCATGAATATGACATGCAACACAATAAGCAATCAAGCTAAGCAATAAAGACTCATTCTTTAGCTCTTATCCACTTTTAAACGAGTATTTCAGGAGTGATGAGAACATGTAATCACAAACAAGACAGGTAATAAGCATAGAATCAATAAATAAGGTACCTTATATCTGAACCACAAACACAAATCAATCTACGCTATCAGCTAAAGCCCAAAGCATGGCATTTAGACCGGGATATACAATTGAAATTATGTAAATACCCATATTATGGCACCGGTACCCGATAAAAGTGTTCGTCACCTCACAAATATCAGGGCCAACTTAATTCACCCCATTATTCCCTCGTATTAGTCCAATTTAAACTAACCATGATGCTTAAGTTAATGTTCATAGTCTCAACATGCCTGATTTGAAGTCCGAAGCTCAAGTGATCACCACACGGCCTTGCCCTTCAAAACCTCCGAACGATACCAAAATGTTCAAATACAAAATCTACATAATTACACATGTCCTTAGACACCCAATATTGCTATGATAATAATTTGGGTCCAAGAAGTCACCCAAAAAGCAAATCTTGAGCCCCATAGGTCAAAATTTTAATTTCATTACAAAATCAGATTCAATTGAGTCAAAATAGTATTCTAGAATATTAAACGAGTTCAATGATACCCATATTGCTACACTTTGATTCGGAACCCAAAAATAAACCCGAAAAGGCAACCGCGAGACCCCAAGGGCAAAACTGTAATCTTATTGAAAAAATTGTTTAACCATAGCTTAATTAGTATAAATCCAAAAAACTCATTAAAAAATTCATCATCTTGATCCTCAAATTCATGATTTACCACTTTTCAACTTTTAGGTTCAAAACCCCAATTTTTCCCAACAAAAATCAAGACTAAAACTTAAAAAAGCCTCGGGGTTCATGGGAAAATACAAAAACTGAGGGTAGGGACTTACCCACTTTTTGATACAAATCCTATTACATCTCGAAAATTTCAGGTTGTTGCATTACGAGTAGACTAACATAAAAACTAAAGTGGACATGAAGTCCTTATGAGATTAAAGAGAGTATTTGATAACTTTAAGCACGTACCATAAGATTTTGAAGTCATATGAATCGGTTGAATTAAGTTCGTCTAAGGAAGTAGAATGTAAGCCATGTTTGGGATGATTTCGCGACAATTGAGTTATACTTTGTTTGGTAATGACTTGAGGAGAAGCCATAGGGTCCCTTAGATGGATAACGAAGTGTTACACAAGTGCCAAGAAGGTTCCATAAGGATTGGAGGTCAAACGAATCGAAATGAGCAAGTTATCGGATGGGGACACTTTGACGGACCATTTGACGGACTGTAGAACATTTGACAGCCCGTCAAATAATGGAGCACCACCGTGAAACAGTCACAGTGAGCCATGTGTGGCTGGGCATTTTGACATACCGTAGGAATTTTGACGGTCCGTCAAAGTGAGCGTGGAATTGCCCGACGGGATTTTAAGTTACGCTTTATATATTTAGTTTCATTTCATTTGGCCACATTATTTCCCCAAATTAGATCCTTGAGCTCTCCAAAACCCTCTCTCTAAGTCTATAAACTAATCCAAGCCAAATCCAAGAGAATCAAGAGATTCAAGTGCTAAGAAACTTGCTAGGGTTTGTGGAACTCAAGATTTCCTATGGCGTTGATGTTGGAGACTTCACTTTAGTGGAGTAAATTGATCCAAGACTTGTTCTTGAGTGATTAAGGTAAGATTTTACATCTTTTACATATGGTTAAGGTTGTTTGATTGTTATGCCATGTGGGTGAAGAAAGAAAAGTGAAAAGAGAGTCCAAATATGAACTTGAGGATATTATGAGCTATAAGTTAACTTGAATTATGATTCTTGGCATGTTATGAGTATAATCTTGATATGGGTGATACTGATGATATTGCAGAAGTGTTGTATGTAAGTATGCATGGTGTTGTGTTGTGGCTATTTTTATGCATGATCATGAAAAGGAGTTTTGGGGATTGAATGATGCTTAACTTGAATGAAGTCTCTTGATTATGGTATTGTTGATAATTTCATTATTGTTTGGGAGTTTTTTTAGAATTTTATAGAAGTAGATGAATTAGGAAAAATGCTGCCCAATTTTCGCTAGCTTACGAATTATACTAGCTTGGACTTGAGAGTCTTTGAGACCTAACCTTGCTATGAACCCCCCTCTTAAATGTAGATCCTTCGGGCTTCGGAGGAGAACGTTAAGTAGTTAAGAAGACATAAAGGTATGTAAGGCTAACCCTTCTTTCTCAAGGCATGATCCCATTGTTGTATACCCATATGTGAAATCCATAATGTCTTCCATGACGCCTCCATTTCTAGAAGTGTTAAAGCTCCTAAGTCTTGATACTCTCATGATATTGTTGATCTCATCCTATGATAGTTGGCCCTCTAAGGAAATATATAGTAATGATAATGTTGATGATGCTTATGTACTCTTATGTATATATATGTCTGGCTATTTGGTAATGCCGAGCTTATGTGGCCGGGTATGATATCTACTGCGCGCACACCACTACAGTTGGGTAGGTATATGATCGAGCCTTGTTATGGCCGGGTATGTATAACACTGAGCCTTGTTATGGCTGGGTATGTATGACACCGAACCTACATGGTCAAGTATGGTACTACTATATGTATATGTGTATGTATGGAAGGTTTTCATTAGAAAAAGGGTAAGTAAGTGTGATGAACGTCTCAAGAGGTATAAGTGGTTATTCTACCCCATGTTATCCTTTATGTTTTCATAATGAAATTACTTATGCCTTACATACTCAGTACATTGTTCATACTGACGTCCTTTTGTTTGTGGACTCTGTGTCATGCCTGCAGGTGGACAGGGAGACAAACTTGACCCTTAGGCTGCTTATTCAGAGACTACTTAGAGGAGCTCCATTTGATTCGGAGTTACAGCTGTTGGTACTATTCTTTTGTGTACATATATGGGCATGGTAGGGTCCTGTCCCGTCTTTATGATGTTACATGCTCTTTTTAGAGGCTCGTAGACAGTTATGTATAGCTATATGTCTTTTAGCCTTGTCGGCTCATATTTGTATATCATTTTGCTAGCCTTGTCGGCTTGCGTATGTAAGTATGGGCATAGTTGTTGATGTTATTATAAAAGTGCCATGACCTGATAGAAAGTGTATTATTGATGCATAGAGATTATGAGCAGGCCATGTGGCTCACCTAGATATGATTGTAGAAGTATGATGAGAGGTGCCCGGTGGGTTAGCTCCGGGTACCCGTCATGTCCCTCCGGCTGGGTCGTGACAAAAGTGATATCAGAGCAGTTCCGTCCTAGGGTGTGTCTATGAGCCATGTCCAGTAGAGTCTCGTTTATGGGTGTGTTGCGCGCCACACTTATAAACAGGAGGCTGCGGGCATTTAGGAATGAATGACCTTCTTTCTTCATAGATCGTGCGATAGAGTCATGATATAAGGATTTCTCTTTTCTTAACCGTGTGTTATGTATGTCAGAGATGCCTGTAAAGAGAAAAGCTACAGCAGCCCAAAAGGGAAAGACAGTGGCAGGAAAGTGGACTGAGAGAGTACCGCCGATAGATATAGAGGAGGGTGAGTCCCAGAATGAGGTTCCATCTCGATCCTCTCACTCGTTGCCTATTTCAGAGGAGCATGAGGGAGCCTCAGCCCCAGCTCAAGCACCCCCAGTTCTCCCACCAGATGCTTCAGGCCAAGATGTGAAAGAGGATATTCATTTGCTGACTCAGTTAGTCGCCGTTCAGGCCCAGCGGCAGGGTACGGGTCATGGTGATAGGGCGGTTAGTGCAAGAGCCCGTGATTTTATTAGCTTGAAACCTCCGAAATTCTTTGGGTCAAAACAGGATAAGGACCCCCAAAGCTTTATTGATGGAATGTTAAGGACACTTCGGTTAATACATGCTTCAGACGTCGAATCGGTAGAATTGGCTTCCTATAGACTACGGAATGTTGCGGTTCATTGGTATACGGTTTGGATTTATTCTACGAGAGTCAATGCACCTCCCCCAGTATGGCAAGAATTTGTTGATGCTTTCCTCCGACATTACTTGCCCCCAAAGGTTCGGCGGGCTAGAGTCGACAAGTTCTTGAATCTTAGACAAGGAAGTATGAGTGCTTTAGAGTATAGTCTCTACTTCAATTCTTTGGCTAAGTATGCTCCAGCCATGGTAGCGGATATGGGTGATCAAGTGCATCGGTTTGTGAGTGGCTTAGGGCCACATTTGATGGATAAGTGCTTGACTGCGTCACTTTAAGATGGTATGGATATTTCTCGCATTCAAGCCCATGCCCAGAATTTGGAAGAAAGCCAACAATAGCAAAGAAGTGAGCGTGAGGGTGATAGAGGTTATGGCAAGAGGACTAGATCTTCCGGTCGGACAAGTGAGTTCAGAGGAGGGCAAAGGCAGCAGTTTTCTAGGCATTCAAGACATCCCATGACTAGTGCCCCTTCGCGATTTATAGGCCAGAGATTTGATAGATCTATTCACTCGGGCCAGGCAAGATTGCCCATACCACGACGTTCTTAGTACGGGAAGGTACACTGGGGCCATTGCTGATTGGCTTCAGATGCTTGCTATGCATACGGTCGGCCAGGCCATATCATACGTGACTGCCCCTCGATTGGTGGTAGGGGTAGGGTTCAGCCCTTAGGGTTAGCAGCTGGGTCTTCATCATCTATACGTCCTCTGGGGCAGGGCTCACAAACACCAGTCAATCATGGTAGAGGTAGAGGAGGAGCGCCCGACTCTAGTGGTCCTCAGCGCTGTATTTATGCTCTGGCGGGGCGACAGGATCTTGAGTCCTCCCCTGATGTTGTCACAGGTATATTATCAGTATTTTCGCATGATGTATATGCATTAATTGATCCAGGCTCTACATTTTCATATGTTACTCCTTATATTGCTGGTCGATTTGAGGTGAAATCGCGGAGTCAATCAAACCTTCGAGGTATCTACACCCGCTGGTGATCTGGTAATAGCTAGTCGAGTATATAGAAATTATGTAGTTGTGATTTGTGATCATCGTAATATGGCTGATTTACATGAGTTGACAATAGTGGACTTTGATGTTATCATGGGCATGGATTGGTTAGCATCTTGCTATGCCAATGTTGATTGTAGAACAAAAATGGTTCGCTTTCAATTTTTGGGAGAACCCATTTTGGGATGGAAGGGAAATACAGCGTCTCCGAGAGGTAGGTTTATTTCCTATCTCAAGGCAAGAAAGATGATTGATAAAGGTTGTATTTACCATTTAGTCTGGGTTCAAGATATAGAAGCCGAATCACCAACCCTTCAGTCAGTCCATGTAGTGAATGAGTTTTCGGATGTATTCCCGGATGAGCTTCCAGGCCTTCCCCCAGAGCGCGAGATTGATTTTGCTATTGATGTGCTACCAGATTCTAAACCCATATCTATTCCTCCTTATAGGATGGCTCCCGCAGAGTTGAAAGAGTTGAAGGAACAATTTAAGGACTTGCTTGAGAAAGGCTTTATTAGTCCTAGTTCTTCGCCGTGGGAAGCACCCATGTTGTTTGTAAGGAAGAAAGATGGCTCCTTGCGAATGTGTATTGATTACAGAAAACTGAATAAGGTGACGATCAAGAATAAATATCCGCTTCCAAGGATGGATGATTTATTTGATCAATTGTAGGGTGCCAAATGGTTTTCAGAGATAGACTTGAGATCCGGTTATCATCAGGTGAGAGTCAGGGAGGAAGATATTCCTAAGACGACCTTCAGAACCAGATATGGTCATTTCGAGTTTCGGGTAATGTCGTTTGGACTAACTAATGCACCGGCAATATTTATGGATTTGATGAACAATGTGATCAGGACTTTTCTAGACTTGTTTGTGATTATGTTCATTGATGATATCCTGGTATATTCTCGGTATGAGGCAAAAGATGCAGACCATTTACGTACTGTTCTTAGAGTTTTGCAGGCTCGAGAGCTATTTGCAAAATTTTCTAAGTGTGAGTTTTGGTTGAATTCAGTGACCTTTTTGGGGAATGTTATTTCAGCAGATGGTATTCGAGTGGATACCCCAAAGATTGAAGCTGTGAAGACTTGGCCGAGGTCTACAACACCTACAGAGGTTCGTAGTTTTCTGGGTTTGGCAGGTTATTACAGAAGATTTGTGGAGGACTTTTCTTCTATTTCTACACCATTGACGAAGCTAACTCAGAAGGCGGCTAAATTTCAATGGATGGATGCTTGTGAATGCAGTTTTCAGGAGTTAAAGAATAGACTAACTTTGGCAAACACTTCTAGAAGGATCGGAAGGCTATGTTGTCTATTGTGATGCTTTAGGCATTGGGTTAGGATGTGTGCTGATGCAGCATGGTAAGGTGATTACTTATGCTTCAAGGAAATTGTGGAAACATGAGAAAAATTATCCAACCCATGATCTCGAGTTAGCTGCGGTGATCCAAGCATTGAAGATGTGGAGGCATTATTTTGTATAGTGTCCATGTTGATCTTTATAGGGATCACAAGATCCTTCAGTATATTTTCAAGCAGAAAGAATTGAATTTTCGGCAAAGGCGATGGTTGGAGTTGTTGAAAGATTATAATGTTAACATCCTATATCATCCCGGGAAGGCGAACATTGTGGCTGATGCTCTTAGCCGTAGATCTATGGGTAGTTTATGTGATGTTCAGCCAGAGAAAAGAGAGTTAGCTTGTAAGCTCCAGTAGTTAGCTAGCCTAGGAGTTCGGGTGATGGACTCGGGCGATATGGGAGCTACCATTCAGAATTCAGCTATTTCGTCACTAGTGGTTGAAGTGAAAGAGCGCCAGTATGAGGATCCTGTATTAGTTCATTATAGAAATACACTTCCTCAGAAGAAAAAGTCATCCTTTGAGATTTCTAGAGATCGAGTTCTCCGATGTCAAGGCAGGTTGTGTGTTCCCGATGTTGCAGGATTACGTCATCAGATTTTGAAAGAAGCCCATTGTTCCCGTTATTCTGTTCATCCCGGAGTGACGAAAATGTACCACAATCTTAAATCCATATATTGGTGGAATAGAATGAAGAAAGACATAGAGAAATTTGTGGCTCAATGTCCTAACTGTCAGCAAGTAAAAATTGAACATCAAAAGCCCGACGCGTTGTTGCAAGCTATGGAAATTCCAACTTGTAAATGGGAGGCGATTAATATGGATTTCATCGCAGGCTTACCTCGTTATCAGCGTAAATATGATTCTATATGGGTAATTGTCGATAGACTTACGAAGTCAGCTCATTTCCTACCAGTCAGAACTACATATGTAGCTGAAGATTATGCAAAGCTTTATGTCAAAGAAATAGTACGACTTCATGGTGCTCCCGTATCTATTATTTCCAATAGGGGGACACAGTTTACAGCTAATTTCTAGAAGTCTTTTCAAGAAAGTTTGGGGACTCAGGTGAGTCTTAGTACAACATTTCATCCGCAGACTGATGGGCAAGCTGAGCGTACCATCCAGACTCTCGAGGATATGCTATGGGCATGTGTGTTGGATTTTGGAGGTAGTTAGGATGATCACTTACCGGTTATTGAATTTTCTTCTAACAACAGTTATCATTCCAAAGATCCAAATGGCCCCATATGAGGCTTTATATAGGCGCAAGTGTAGATTGCCAATTGGGTGGTTCGAAGTGGGAGAAACTAAATTGATAGGGCTAGACCTGGTCCAGCAAGCTATAGAAAAGGTCAAGCTTATACAGGATGGATTATTAACGTACTCAGAGTCGTTAGAAATCCTATGCAGATAATCATCGACGAGACTTAGAGTTCCAAGTAAAGGACTGGGTATTCTTGAAGGTGTCGCCAATGAAGGGCGTCATGAGATTTGGGAAAAAAGGCAAGCTTAGTCCTCGGTATATTGGGCTTTATGAGATTGTACGCAAGGTAGGACAGGTGGCCTATGAGTTAGATCTACCTTCGGACTTGGAGTCAGTCTATCCGGTTTTCCATGTATCGATGCTTCGTAAGTGCATTGGAGATCCTGCCAAAATTGTACCGGTAGATGATGTCCAAGTCACCGAGCAATTATCCTACGGTTACACCCCGTAGTTTCATATGTTGAGATTCGAGCAACCTTTCCAGAGGTTTGTGAGATTGTATGTGTTTATCTTATGGTTATGAGCGTTTAAGTTCATATAATAAGCTATGGAAGGATTGGAGGACAAGTGATTTAAGGAAATTAAGTGTGTTGGAACTTTGGAGAAAGTAAGAAGGGCAATTTTTGCCCAACTTGGAGGAAGAATATCTTTTAGTATATGTGATGTTTTGAAGCAAAGGAACAGCCTAAATTGAAGTTCAGGAAGTCTAGTTTTCAACGCAAAAAACCGCGCGTCGATGGTACATCGGGATCAAACGTTATGAGCATTTTAACATAGACTGTCCGAGCAGGGGATTTACTATGCGCGAACGCGCCCCAAGGTGGCGCGAACGCACAGAGCAAATTCTAGGTCGGTGTAGACCGACTCTAGAACATTATATAAGGGGGTTTACCCCCTCATTTTTCATCAAAACACCCCCAAACCTCTCCAAAACATTCTGGCGAGTTCCCCCAACTTTCGTTCATCAAATTTTACCGCGAATTAAGTGAAATCTACGGATTTAGGTCCGGACAGCGTATAGTTGTGATTATAATATCGTATTGTGGTGAAACTTGGCTTGGATTCAAGGTGAATATTGAGGAGATTGCGGTTCTAGTGGAAGTAAGGTATGAATTTTTTCTTACTAATATTGATTTAAGCTTATTTACGGAAGAAAAGTTATTAAATGATCGTATAATGAATTTATGAGTTGAGAAATTTGATAAAACATCGTGTGGGATGTTTATGTAATATATTGGTATTGATAATATTATTATTGATGTTGGTATTGTTGTTGTTGTTGTTGGTTGCTGGACTGTGATTTCGGGCTAGGCATTTAAACAGGGGAGATGCTGCCCGAATTTCGACAGATTCTAAAAGGATTTTAATTAAAGGCTTGAGACAATTATATGATAGTGAGCCTAACAATAGTATGAAGGGTTTTATATGTAGATTACAAGACTACGAACGATCGTAAATAGATTGCAAGACAGGAGATAGGTTGGAAAGTCGAGAAGTGAGTTTCCAAGTATGTTAAGGCTAAACCTTTCTTTCTTAAGGCATGATTCCTTTGTTGTGAACCTATACATGATATCTTCAATAACCCCGTCTCTAAAAATACCAAAGCTTACAATTCCCGATGTTCTTGTGATATCATTGAACTTGTTCATGGCTATTGATGTTATTCATTGATGTTGGTCTCACCTTATGATTTTGTTCCTTCAAGGTGAGATGTGTTCATGATGATAGTTCCCTAATAAAACTACTAAAACACTGCCAAAAATCGACAGACAAAAAACCGATGGACTGCGTCAATTTGAAAAACCGACGAAAAACCAACGCAATGCGTCGGTTTTTTCGCATTTCTAATTTTTTTAATTAGAAAACCGACGAACGACGTCGGTTTTTTTGATAAAATTTTGAATATATATTTCCTCAAAAAAAAAAAAATCGACGTCCCACGTCGGTTTTATTAAAAAAAATAATAATAATTAATATAAAACCGACGGACAACGTCAGTTTTAGTTTTAAAAATATTTTAAATAATTTACAATTCATTTTGTTTTTTAAAAAATTAATAAACAATTTTTTTAGGAAACCGATGGACCGGGTCGGTTTTAATTTTTTTTAGTCAAAGTTGGTCAACTTTAAAAAAGCCCGACGGACAGGGTCGGTTTTGTCCGTCGATTTTTTTTTTAAACAAAATGGCCAAACGGGTTCACTCTTCATTTCTCCTTCTCTTCCCAAGCAAAATACCCATTCCCCTAAAATCCTACCCGCCGCCAACTCCTGTCCGCCTAGCCACGCTGCCCATTTCCCCGCCGCCTAGCCCCGCCGCCTGCGCAGCCCACCCCCAGACCCGTTTTTAACTTAATAAATTGAGGTTAGTTGCTTTTAAATTAGGGCTTTTAAAATTCTTTCAATTTTAGTTTTATTTGTAGATTTTAGGCCTAATGTTAGTCTATTTAGCTTTGTTAAACATCATGTGCAATGTTATTAATGTTGAATTTGTGAAAAAATGTAAACTTTATTTGACTAGTTTACTTTTTTTTTTTTTGCTTGAGATTGTGCTATATTTTATATTATTGTCAATGTATTTGTGTTAGCTTAGTTATCATTGTTTGAAATATTATTGATGTTGAATATGTGCAAAAATGTATACTTTAATTATTTGACTAGTTTTTTTTTTTTTTTTTTTTTGGATTGTGCTTTTTGTTAGAATCCATAAGTTATTAGAATTGTTATTGATCATTCAAAATTAGAATTGGTTGAGATTGTGCTTTTCAAAGTTAGATTTGTTAAGTTATAGTATTTCTATAACATCAAAACTAAAATGTAGACTTTATTTCACTAGATTTACTTTTCAATTTTTAGAATTGGTTGAGATTGTGCATTTAAAGGTTAGAATTATTAAGTTATGTTAGAATTACTAAGTTATAATATTTCTATGACCGCAAAACTAAAATGTAGACTTTATTTGACTAGATTTGCTTTTCAATTTTTAGAATTAAAGTTAGAATCCATAAGTTATTAAAGTTAGAATTGTTATTGAGAATTCAAAGTTAGAATCTGTTGGGATTGTGCTTTTCAAAGTTATATTAAAGTTAGAATCCATAAGTTATTAAAGTTAGAATTGTTATTGAGAATTCAAAGTTAGAATTGGTAGGTATTGTGCTTTCTTAAATTATTAATGTTCAATTTGTGAAAAAATGTAAACTTTATTTGACTAGTTTACTTTTCATATATATATATATATATATATATATATATATATATATATATATATATATATTATATATATATATATTGTGCTATTTTTTATGTTCATTGTCAATGTATTTGTGTTAGCTTAGTTAGAATTGGTTGGGATTGTGCTTTTCCAAGTCATATTAAAGTTAGAATCCATAAGTTATTAAACTTAGAATTGTTATTGAGAATTCAAAGTTAGAAGTGGTTGGGATTGTACTTTTCAAGGTTAGAATTGTTAAGTTATAATATTTCTATAACCTCTAAACTAAAATGTAGACTTTATTTGACTAGATTTACTTTTCAATTTTTAGAATTAAAGTTAGAATCCATAAGTTATTAAAGTTAGAATTGGTTAGGATTGTGCTTTTAAAAGTTATATTAAAGTTCGAATCCATAAGTTATTAAAGTTAGAATTGTTATTGAGAATTCAAAGTTAGAAGTGGTTGGGATTGTGCTTTTCATGAAGGTTAGAATTGTTAAGTTATAATATTTCTATAACCTCTAAACAAAAATATAGACTTTATTTGACTAGATTTACTTTTCAATTTTTAGAATTAAAGTTAGAATCTATAAGTTATTAAAATTAGAATTGGTTGGGATTGTGCTTTTAAAAGTTATATTAAAGTTAGAATCCATAAGTTATTAAAGTTAGAATTGTTATTGAGAATTCAAAGTTAGAATTGGTTAGGATTGTGTTTTCTTAAGTTATATTTTAAGTTAGAATTCTTAAGTTATAATATATTTCTATAACCTCAATAATTTGTGGGTATATTTTTGTAGATGGATCGTATGTGGATGTATAATATGAATAATAGTGGTCGTGTTGGTGTACATGATGAATTTGTTGAAGGTGAAAAGAGTTGAGGAAAGTAACTTCATGAAAGCGAACCTCGAATCGCTCAAGGCACAAGTTAAAAGCCACATTGAATGTGGAAAATTTGGTGTGCCCCCCCCCCCCCCCCCCCCCCGACCCAGAAGATGATGATGACGGAGATTACGTAGCCCAGTCACCGGATGATCAGTTGTAGTAGTTTGGATTTAATAATGGACTTATGTTAAAACTAGTTAATAGTACTTTTGGTTGGACATTTAAATATTTTTGAACTTTGAAGGTCCATTTTGATCGTATTTGATGTGTTTAGATAGTGTTTGATGTGTTTTATTGTTACTTAGGGTGATTTTATGTGTTGTAGCTCTTTTAGAATTGATTTGGAGCATTTTAATGCTAGTTTTGAGCAGCTTTTGGTACTGGTTTTTGTGCAAGTGTGGCTGCAGAAAATGCAGCCATTGCATGCAGGAAATTTTCCAGAAAACCGACGCATTCCGTCGATTTTCTGGAAATTAATTCTGAAATTTTTTCAGAAAACAGATGTACTGTGTCGGTTTTTTATTTTAAAAAAAAACCGACGCAATGCGTCGGTTTTTCATAGAATTTATATTGTTTTTATTTAAAATAAAAAAATCAAAAATTAAAAAAATGGACGCAGTCCGTCGGTATTTTTTATTTTTATTTTTTATTATTGGATAAAAATCAACGGACCATATAAGCGATGCAGTCCGTCGCGAAAAATCAACGTCGTCCGTCGGTTTTCAAAAAGCGACGCTGTGTAAACCAACGGTTCGTAATAGGTCGGTTACCCGTCAGTTTCATTGAAAAAACCGACACGATCCGTCGGTTTTTGACAGTTTTTCAGTAGTGTAATAATCCAACGAGTTTAGAAACAGGTTCTTAAGGAGTGCTTTGTTGGACATGAATAGTGAGCTAGTAGAAGATCCCTAGTGAAGTATGTAATGCTAGAAGAGAGGTTTATGATGTATCTCAGGATTTGTTTGAGGTTTAGTTAATCGGGGAGAAGTCCTAATGGCTTAGAATATGCTTATAAGTCTTACGTAATCATGTAGGCATTAGCGGATAAGTGATGACCATGAGAAGTGCTTAGAAGCTAATTGGTAAAGAATGAGTACTAGAAGTATATAATGGGTACCTATAGGGGATATTTGGATCGGGCTGCACGTTCCGCAAAGACATGCATTCATAATTACCACTGGTCTCGGACCGGTCGGGTAGATGTTACCACCAGGCTACGACCGGTTGGGCAGATATGTATTTACCACCATGCTACAGTTGGTTGGGTAGTTGTTACCATCGAGCTACGGCCCATTGGGCAGTTACCACTGATCAGTTGGGCAGTTGCGCTCTACCATCGGGCGATAATCGGACGGGCAGTTACCACCGGGCTACGGCCGGTCGGGCAGTTACCATTGGTCAGTTGGGCAAATAGCACCAGGCTGAGATATGATATGTAGATCAGGACCATAGTATTATATATAGACATAGTCAAAGATATGAAAGTATAAAGAGACATGCATACTAGATATTCATTAGTAAGTCAGATGTGCCAAGTTGATTCTTATTCTTCTTCTTTGCAGAATATATTTATTGTGTTATATTTCTGCCTTACATATTCGGTACACTACTCGTACTAACGTCCTTTCTTATGGACGCTGCGTTCATGCCCACAGGTGTAGTCAGACAGGACGAGGATCTTCCCCAGTAGGCTGCTTTCAGGTACCAGTTTTGATTGGTGGGCTCCACTTCTTCCTGGAGAATTTTCGAGTCAGGGTCGTATATGTACTTTGTGTTAAGAGTCTGTCAGGGGTCCTGTCCCGACTTGTATACTTCAGTCAGGTTCATAGAGGCTTTGCAGACGGTGTCTTGTATGCAGCTTAGTTATGTCTTGTCAGTTGTTATGTCGGCTTCGTGGGCCCATTGTATATATATGTACTTATGCATGATATTATGTTTGAATTTAGCCCCTTGGTCTTATTTTGCCGCTTGAGATATAGAGGATGCGAGTTATAAGTTGGTTCGCTCAATTTTTGTAAGATACCGGGTGCCGCTCACGCCTTACCAAGGTTGGGTGTGACAAATTGGTATCAGAGCAGGTCTGTCCTAGGGTTGTCTGCAAGCCGTGTCTAGCAGAGTCTTGTTTATGGTGTGCAGTGCACCACACTTATAAACAGGAGGCTACAAGGCATTTAGGAAGATTTCCCTCCTTTCCTATCTTAGATCGTGCGGTAGGACCATGGTATGAGGATTCTCCTTTTCCTGACCATATGTTATGATTTCAGAAATGCCTATGAAGAGAAAAGCAACAGCGGCCCAGAAGGGCAAGGCAATGACCGGAAGAAGGATTGAGCAGGAGCCGCCGGTAGATATAGAGGAAGGCGGGCCCCAGAATGAAGTTCCATCTCGGACCTCTTATACCTCAACTGCTCCAAAGGGGCATACAAGAACTCCAGCACCCCTAGTTCCCCCACCTGATGCCTCGGGTCAGGAGGAACGAGAGGCTATTCGGTTTATGACTCAGATAGTAGCCGCTCAGGCCCAGCGGCAGGGTACAGGTTATGGTGATAGAGTCGTTAGTGCCAGAGTCCGAGACTTTCTTAATTTGGATCCTCCAGAGTTCTTTGGGTCAAAATCGGAGGAGGAACCACAGAATTTCATAGACGAAATGCTGTGAACGTTGCGAGTGATGCATGCTTCAGACACCGAGTCAATAGAGTTAGCTTCCTACAGATTACGGGATGTGGCTGTGTATTGGTATAATGCTTGGATGTCTTCCAGAGGAGCTAATGCACCTCCACTAGTGTGGCAGGAGTTCGTAGATGCCTTTCTTCGACATTATTTGCTACCAGAGGTCCGTCGAGCAAGAGTAGACAGATTCTTGACTCTTAGGCAAGGGAACAGAAGTGTGCGGGAGTATAGTCTGCAGTTTAACTCTTTAGCTAGGTATGCTCCAACTACCGTAGCACAAATGGAAGACCGAGTTCACCAGTTTATGGCGGGACTCAAGACGCATTTGATTAATGAATGTTCCACAGCTGCTTTACTTGACGGTATAGACATCGCCCGTATCCAAGCGTACGCTCAGAATCTAGAAAGGTCAGAAAAGAAGGCAGTCTGAGGATTTGAATGAAGGTCAGCCTAAGAGACGTAGATCTTTTAGTCAGTTAGAGGATGTCGGGGGTAGTCTTAGGTCCCCACTTTCAGCTGCTAGTATTCCTTCACCGTTGCGGGGGCCACGTCATGAGAGGCCGGCTTATTCTGAGTTAGGTCAGAATTCGAGGGCTTCGGGTTTTCAGCACCGGAGAGAATCGGCACAGATGAGGATGCCTCCTCCACAATGCAGTCAGTGTAGTAGAGCCCATTCCGGACGATGTCATCAGGGCTCTGATATATGTTATACATGTGGGGTTTCAGGTCACTATATGAGGGATTGCCCGATGAATGATAGAGGTGGTATAGCTCAGCCTACTGGATCAGTAGCAGCTTCAACTTTCTTAGTACGCTTCCCATAATGAGGCCCTCTGACATCAATTAGCAGAGGCAGAGGTAGAGCTGGAACCTCTAGTCTAGCGATGGTCAAAACCGCATATATGCTTTGACGAGGCATCGGAATCGTGAGCGACTTTCCTATGATAATCCGGTATAATTACTAGTTATGTGCGGCAAAAAAAAAAAGTTATTCTTATTTATGGTGGCTGGTGTGGTATCGTGTATTTTAGCTTGCGTGTCACAAGTTGGTAGTATTATAGTTACCGAGGAAACTCGCAGAAATTTCCATAGAGATCCCCGAGAGTTTAACATTCGAGGACGAATGATTTTAAAGAGGGGTGGGGGGAGTTACACCCCGTAGTTTCATATGGTGAGATTCGAGCAACCTTTCCGGAGGTATGTGAGATTGTATGTGTCTATCTTATGGTTATGAGGGTTTAAGTTCATATAATAAGGTATGGAAAGATTGGAGGACAAGTGATTTAAGGAAATTAAGTTTGTTGGAACTTTGGAGAAAGTATGAAGGGCAATTTTGGCCCAACTTGGAGGAAGAATATATTTTAGTATGTGTGAAGTTTTGAAGTAAATCAAAAGCCTAAATTGATTCAGGAAGTCTAGTTTTCAACGCAAAAAATCGCGCGTCGATCAGACATCGGGATCAAATGTTAAGAGCATTTTAAGACAGACTGTCCGAGCAGAGGATTTACTCTGCGCGAACGCACCCCAAGGTGGTGCGAACGTGCTGAGAAAATCCTAGGTCGGTGTAGACCGACTCTAGAACATTATATAAGGGAGTTTACCCCTCATTTTTCATCAAAACTCCCCAAAACTCTCCAAAACATTACGGAGAGTTCCCCCAACTTTCGTTCATCAAATTTTACCGCGAATTAAGTAAAATCTCCGATTTAGGTCCGGACAGCGTATAGTTGTGATTATAATATCGTATTGTGGCGAAACTTGGCTTGGATTCAAGGTGAATATTGAGGAGATTGCGGTGCTAGTGGAAGTAAGGTATGAATTTTTTCTTACTAATATTGATTTAAGCTTATTTACGGAAGAAAAGTTATTAAATGATCGTATAATGAATTTATGAGTTGAGAAATTGGATAAAACATCGTGTGGGATGTTTATGTAATATATTGGTATTGATAATATTGTTGTTGATGTTGGTATTGTTATTGTTGTTGCCGGTTACTGGACTGTGATTTCGGGCTAGGCATATAAACAGGGGAGATGCTGCCCGAATTTTGACAGATTCTAAAAGGATTTTAATTAAAGGCTTGAGACAAGTGTATGATGGTGAGCCTAACAATAGTATGAATGGTTTTATATGTAGATTACGAGACTGGAACGATCGTAAATAGATTGCAAGACGGGAGGTAGGTTGGAAAGTCGAGAAGTGAGTTTTCAGGTATGTTAAGGCTAAACCTTTCTTTCGTAAGGCATGATTCCTTTGTTGTGAACCTATACATGATATCTTCAATAAACCTGTTTCTAAAAATACCAAAGCTTACAATTCCCGATGTTCTTGTGATATCATTGAACTTGTTCATGGCTATTGATGTTATTCATTGATGTTGATCTCACCTTATGATTTTGTTCCTTCAAGGTGAGATATGTTTGTGATGATGGTTCCCTAATAATAATCCACCGAGTTTAGGAACAGGTTCTTAAGGAGTGCTTTGTAGGACATGAATAGTGATCTAGTAGAAGATCCCTAGTGAAGTATTTAATGCTAGAAGAGAGGTTTATAATGTATCTTAGGATTTGTTTGTGGTTTAGTTAATCGGGAAGAAGTCCTAATGGCTCAGAAATATGCTTACAAGTCTTACGTAATCATGTAGGCATTAGCGGATAAGTGATGACCATGAGAAGTGCTTAGAAGCTAATAGGCAAAGAATGGGTACTAGAAGTATATAATGGGTACCTATAGGGGATATTTGGATCGGGTTGCACATTCCGTAGCACATGCATTCATAATTACCACTGGTCTACGACTAGTCGGGTAGATGTTACCACCGGGCGACGGCCGATTGGGCAGATATGTATTTTCCACCATGCTACGATTGGTTGGGTAGTTGTTACCATCAAGCTACGGCACGGCAAAGGCGATTACCACCGATCGGTACAGGGCGGTTGCGCTCTCTCGGCGATAATCGGACGGGCAGTTACCACTGGTCAATTGGGCAGATAGCACCACGATGAGATATATATATAGATCAGGACCACAATATATATAGACGTAGTTAAAGATATGAAAGTATGAAGAGACATCCGTAGTAGATTCTCATTAGTAAGTCGATGTGCCAAGTTGATTCTTATTCTTCTTTGCAGCATATATTTATTGTGTTATATTTCTTCCTTACATACTAGGTGCACTACTCATACTATCTTATGGACGCTGCATTCATGCCCACGTGTGTAGTCGACAGACGAGATCTTCCCGCAGGGCTACTTTCGTGCACCGCTTTGATTGGTGGGCTCCACTTCTTCCGGAGCATTGCCGAGTCGTGTCGTATATGTACTTTGTGTTAAGAGTATGTCGGGGTCCCGTCCCGACTTGTATACTTCAGTGTTCATAGAGGCTTTGCGTACGGTGTCTTGTATGCAGCTTAGTTATGTCTTCCTAGTTGTTATGTCGGCTTCGTGGGCCCATTGTATATATATGTACTTATGCATGATATTATGTTTGAATTTAGCCCCTTGGTCTTATTTTGCCCCTTGAGACATAGAGGATGCGAGTTATAAGTTGGTTCGCTCGGTTTTTGTAAGATGCCGGGGGCCAGTCACGCCTTACCAAGTTGGGTGTGACACCTACGAAGAAGTTCTCATTGCCATTCCAGATAGGCAAGTTCGGAGACTCAGAACCAACGATGTAGCTGTAGTTAAAGTCTTATGGAAAAATAATACTAATAATAGAGAGAAAATAACCTCAAAGGCAGAAGAAGACATGAAGTTCAGGTATCCACATTTATTTCCACCTCCAAAGGAGACTCAGGCAGAGACGCCATTGTCCCCAGGTATGTAATGCTTTCTTTATGATTTCTTGGTCGTGTGTGGCCATGATTGTTATTGTTGTTGTTGTAGCCCCGTGAGGTGATATATTTTGGGTTGCTGTGATAGGATGGTAGTGATATATTACAGGGTAAACTCTGGCGAAATTTTTGTAGAATCCCTAAGAGTCTAACATTCGAGGACGAATGTTCCTAAGGGGGGAGAATGTTACATCTCGGAAGTTTCAGGTTGTTGTATTATGAGTAGACTAACGTTAAAAATAAAGTGGACATGAAGTCCTTATGAGATTAAAGAGAGTATTTGATAACTTTAAGCGCGTACCATAAGATTTTGAAGTCATATGATTCGGTGGAATTAAGTTCGTCATAGGAAGTAGAATGTAAGCCATATTTTTGATGATTTCGCGACAATTGAGTCATACTTTGTTTGGTAATGACTTGAAGAGTAGCTATAGGGTCCCTTAGATGGATAATGAAATGTTACACAAGTGCCAAGAAGGTTCCATGAGGATTAGACGTCAAACGAATCGAAACAAGCAACTTATCGGATAGGGACACTTTGACGGACCGTAGCACATTTGACGGCCCGTCAAATGGTGGAGCACCACTGTGAAACAGTCACACGAGGAGCCATGCGTGGCTGGGCAGTTTGACAGTGCATTTTGACGGACCGTAGGATTTTTAACGGTCCGTCAAAGTGAGCATGGAATTGCCCAACGGGATTTTAAGTTACGCTTTATATATTTCGTTTCATTTCATTCGGCCACATTATTTCCCCAAATCAGATCCTTGAGCTCTCGAAAACCCTCTCTCTTAGTCTATAAACTAATCCAAGCCAAATCCAAGAGAATCAAGAGATTCAAGTGCTAAGAAGCTTGCTAGGGTTTATGGAACTCAAGATTTCCTGTGGTGTTGATGTTGGAGACTTCACTTTAGTGGAGTAAATTTATCCAAGACTTGTTCTTGAGTGATTAAGGTAAGATTTTACATATGGTTAAGGTTGTTTGATTGTTATTCCATGTGGGTGAAGGAAGAAAAGTGAAAAGAGAGTTCAAGTATGAACTTGAGGATATTATGAGCTATAAGTTAACTTGCATTATGATTCTTGCATGTTATGAGTATAATCTTGATATGGGTGATACTAATGATGTTGGGGAAGTGTTGTATGTAAGTATGTACGGTGTTGTATTTTGGCTATTGTTATGCATGATCATGAAAAGGAGTTTTGGGGATTGAATGATGCTTAACTTGAATGAAGTCTCTTGATTATGGTATTGTTGATAATGTCATTGTTGTTTGGGAGTTGTTTTAGAATTTGATAATTTGGGGAAATGCTGCCCAATTTTCGTTAGCTTACGAATTATACTAGCTTGGACTTGAGAGTGTCTTTGAGACCTAACCTTGCTATGAACCCTCTTATATGTAGATCCTTCGGAGGAGAACGTTAAGTAGTTAAGAAGATATAAAGGTATGTAAGGCTAACCCTTCTTTCTTAAGTCATGATCCCATTGTTGTATAACCATATGTGAAATCCATAATATCTTCCATGACGCCTCCATTTCTAGAAATGTTAAAGCTCCTAAGTCTTAATACTCTCATGATATTGTTGATCTCATCCAACGATAGTTGGCTCTCTAAGGAAAGATATAGTGATGATGATGTTGATGATACTTATGTACTCCTATGTATATATATGTCTGGCTATTTGGTAATATCGATCTTATGTGGCCGGGTATGATATCTACTGCGTGCACACCACTACAGTTGGGTACGTATAAGACCGAGCCTTGTTATGGTCGGGTATGTATAACACTGAGCCTTGTTATGGCCGGATATGTGTGACACCGAACCTACATGGTCGGGTATAGTATTACTATATGTATATGTGTATGTATAGAAGGTTTTCATTAGAAAAAGGGTAAGTAAGTGTGATGAACGTCTCAAGAGGTATAAGTGGTTCTTCTACCCCTTGTTATCCTTTATGTTTTCATAATGATATTACTTATGCCTTACATACTCAGTACATTGTTCGTACTGACGTCCTTTTTGTTTGTGGACACTGCGTCATGCCTGCAGGTGGACAGGGAGACAGACTTGACCCTTAGGTTGCTTATTCAGAGACTACTTAGAGGAGCTCCATTTGATTTGGAGCTGCAGCTTTTGGTACTATTCTTTTGTGTACATATATGGGCGTGGAGGGGTCCTGTCCTATCTTTATGATATTACATACTCTTTCTAGAGGCTCTTAGATAGTTGTGTATAGATAGATGTCTTTTAGCCTTGTCGGCTCATATTTTGTATATCATTTTGATAGCCTTGTTGGCTTGCGTATGTATATATGGGCATAGTTGTTGATGTGGTTATAAAAGTGCCATAGCCCGATGGAAAGTGTATTATTGATGCATAAAGATTATGAGTAGGCCGTGTGGCTCACCTAGACATGATTGTCGAAGTATGATGAGAGGTGCCTGGTGGGTTAGCTCCGGGTGCCCGTCATAGCCCTCTAGCTGGGTCATGACAAATCCATTGACATCAAAATCGCCTAAATCCAAGCACGCAAACTTGTGAGAAGAATTAACTAAACTTGGATTGAAGAACACAGTAGTTGTCTCGGCTCGAATCAAATGCTAAATATTCACGAAATTCACATTTGACAAGCCCAACATGACACTTGCGAGATTTCACCCAAAATAGCCATCTGAATCACCCAATTTGGCCTTACAATAGAGAGATATGATGTTTTTAATTTTTAAAGGAAATCAGAAAATTTATGGACGAAATAGGGGCAAAATCGTCATCTTCTGAAAAATTCTCACCAGAAAATCAGCAATAGCAAAATTTAGAAAAAAGTCATATCTCACTCGTACGACAATGAAATGCGACAATTCTTGTTGCTATAGTTTCGAAACTATGGAACGAATCTAAGGTTCAATCAAAACACAAAACAAACGTCGTTTGCTCAATATTCGGCCATTTTTTCTCAAAACGACGTCGAAACCAAAAACAAACACCATACAACTCAAACACATCCGAAACTCATCGGGATCTAACCAAAATTTGTGGACAAGTCCAGAATCATCATACGAACCTACTCGAACTCTTAAAACATCTAAACGGGATTGTCTTGATCCGATTATGACCGTGATCAACTCCATTATCTTAAAAGCTAGTTTCTCAACCAAAAACCTAAATCACAACCGTACCTCGCGGGAATCGAATGAACGACTCGACTAAGTCATATATCACATTCTGGACCTAACGGAATCGACAAAATATCAAAAAATGACTCATTTACCCTCGATGTTAACTTTGGTCAAAATTCTTCATTTCTTAACTTAAGGATTTATAAAATATTCTCTTCCTTACCCAAAATTTATCAAAAAGCCTCGGTAATCGCGCCACCCATTCCCGCAAGTCAAAAATATCAATCTGAACCTAAAGGAACCGATAAATTTCCAATCTGGGTCTTATTTCTTCCTGCGACCATCTTTTCATCATAAATAGGCATATTAAGTACTAAAACCAATTTAATTGTCAAAAACAAACCAAACAAATTCTATAATTAGCTCCGTCAATTTTTACTAGTCACAAATAATATTACCAATCTAATGAATCTTCAGATCGCCAATCAGAACACATTTTCCCCGAACAATCAATTAATCCAAATAATTAAATATCAGGATTTTCAAAATGAAACCATCTCTCGAAGTGATCCAAATGACATCCATTTGACTTTAAATTTTGCAAGAAAGTCAAAATAACTATTGGAGCTTTGGAATAGACAACACACAAAACACAGCATCGATTCTCAAAACGACCGACCTAGTTTTTATATCATCCACCACTTAAACACACGTTCGTCCTCGAACGTAAAGAGAAAAAAGGTATCTGAACTATAGAAATGCTGAGGATATCCACTCTGCATGTCCAACTCGATCTCTCAATTAGCCTTCTTGACCGAACGATGCCTCTATTGAACCTATTACACCTCACACTTTCAGAGCATGAGCATGCCACGTACTTCATCGTATTAATGGAGTATCGGAGACGTCCCATGAAGTTCTAGAAGGTACCAGCCATGGGAAGTACGTAACAATGAAGTAAAGGATGAACTGCGATCTTGTAAGTCGAAACGGGAAGGACAACGTTAGAACCAAAGTAAATTACCATCATCAAGTATGATTAATGATAAATATCATGTATGGAGAGTCTCGGAAGATTCCCGGACCAAGCAAATCGAAGAAAATAAGTTTGAAAAAATTTGGAAAAAAGTTGGCGAATTTTGGGTCAATTTTGGAGGGGTATATCTCGGTATATCGGGAGTTTAAGGTGTTTCAAAACCTAAAATGAAGTTCGTCGAGTCCAGCTTTCCAACGCAACAAATCGCTCGTCAAAATGACATCGAGTAGAGAATTATGGATGTTACAAGTTAGGTTGACGGAAAGGTAAACGCGTGCTACGAAGAATCGCAACAAGAATCGGCGTGCTACAATAATCCGCAACAGTGCAAACCGACTTTGGCATCTTATAAAAGGGGTTTTACCCCTCATTTTTCATCCAAAACACTTCTCCAAACCTCCCAAAAAATTCTGGAGCCTTCCCCAACTTTCATCCACTAAACTTTAGCCCAAAATTAAGTATAATCCCCGAATTTAAGTCCGAACCGCGTATAGTTGTGATTATAAAATCGTATAGCGATGAGTTTTGGCTCAAGTTCAAGGGGGGAATGAAGATATCATTGTATTAACGGGAGTAAGGTATGAATCTCTTCTTGTTAATGTTAGTTTCAGATTATTTACGGATATGAAGTTGAAAAATAGTCGTATAACGAGTTGGTTAGTTGTAGAACTTGGAAAACATCATGTGGGATATTTATGGAACATGATGGTGATGGAAATGATATTGTTGATGTTGGAATTTTTGTTGTTGTTGTTGTTGGTTACTGGATTGTGTTTTCGGGCTAGGCATATAAACAGGGGAAATGCTGCCCGAATTTCGGCAGATTTAAAAAGGATTTTAATTAAAGGCTTGAGACAAGCATGTGAAGATAAGCCTAACAATAGTGTGAATTCTCTTGAATGTATATTTACGAGCTTGGGAGGACGAGTGCTAAGTAGTTAAGGTTAAGGCGACTGAAAAGGTATGTTAAGGCTTTCCCTTTCTTTCTTTTTGGCATGATCCTATGATATGAGCGAACAACGAGTAAACGAGCTTTCATATTACTCTACTCTTAGAAGCACTAGGAGTACTTCAGTCTTTGATGTTCCTGTACCCCTCTTATGATTGTCCCTTTTGTTCATGGGTCCTGAGTTTTGTATTATGATTATGTTAGTTTACAATTATGCATTGCATTCATTTACATATATACATATTGACTCGTGACCATAAGGCATTATATACGCGTATATTATATGTATGTGGGGTATGGGGAAAGGGCGAGGCGTTATATACACATTACCACCTTATCTATTGGTGCACAGTAATGGTGATTATGATGCCCGAAGGGGCCTATATGATATATGGATTGGGCCGTACGTTCCTTGGCACTATTATATGGGATATGGATCGGGTCGTACGTTCCTCAGCACTATGACCTATGCATATCATACGCCCTCAGAGGCATTCTTAGTAAGCAGAGATATACAGATATGTTCAGATAGTCAGACATATAGATGCATTCATACAGATATGTTCAGATGGTCAGATATATAGATGCATTCATACAGATATGTTCAGATAGTCAGACATATAGATGCATTCATATAGATATGTTCAGATAGTCAGACACATAGATGCATTCAGTCAGTCAGATTAGCTCATGAGTTTCAGATTCTCTTCATGACTCCTATGTGTATGTTACTCTTATGCCTTACATACTCGGTACATTATCCGTACTAACTCCTCTATTGTTCAGGGGCTTGCGTTCATGCCCGCAGGTTCAGATAGCCAAGAATTCAGATTGTATTCTTAGGGCACGCTTCTTCAGCTTGACAGTGGAGCACTCCGCTCTTGCCGGAGCTGCCGTCTAGACCTGGTATATGTTTTGATATTTATGGGTAGGGTAGGGGCCCTGTCACGTCCGCAAAGATGTCAGTAGAGGCTCATAGACACTTATATTCAGTCAGACAGTATGGCTCGCTCAGCAACTGTTTGGTTATATAGTTTTATTGGGTAGCCTTGTCGGCTTTGTCACGACCCAGCTAGGGGCCATGGCGGGTACCCGGAGCTGACTACCGAGCACCACTTATCTTGCTGACTATCATTCTCAACACAAACTTATCATGAAACAGTCTCCAAACAGCTCTCAAAACACATATAAGCATAGGCCCGTAAGGCTACACAAATGATGTACAAAATCTACAATGAAGGGGTCACATAGCATCGACAACCCACACATAAGTATCTACGAGCCTCTAACTAAAGTACTGAAATCATGAGGGCGGGACAGGACCCAGCCATGCCCCAATATGTACAGCAGAGAATATACCAAGGAATGGCGACTCCGGAGTAGTAGAGTGATCCTGCAAACTCGTTGTACAAGCTCCTAAACGTCTCCACCGTCTCCCTGTCTACCTGTGGGCATGAACACATCGTCCGCAAAGAAAAGGACGTCTGTACGAACAATGTACTGAGTATGTAAGGCATGTATGTCAACATAATCAAGAAGTAGGAAATCATGATGAAGAGATAACCTGTAACTGATTGCCTCTTAAGGCGGAATCATGCACGCTAACTTTCATATTAAACAACATCTTATCATGTATGCATATATATATATATATATATATATATATATATATATATTGCCCGTCCATATAGGTACAGTGTGATCATCATTAGCCCGCATCCGGGCCTCCCACGTCCGGGGTAAACATCTAAAGCCGCCCACTAGTAGTGTCTGCCCGGCCATATAGGCACGGTGTAATCATCGTCATAGCTGACCACTACGCCTATCGTAGTGGTGTCTACCCAGCCAACTAGGCATGGTGTAGTCTTACATATACATAATCTAAAGCATGCATGAGAGCGCAAGTAAAAGCTTTAACATTATCGGAGTGACATAAGGTCGGGAGTCTCCGATTACATTATGGAAAGACTCTCATTGCTACGTCTCACCTTGAAGGAACTAATATCATGAGGTGAGGTATCAACAAGAAATGACATCAATGGAATCATAAGAATAAGAATATCAAGCTCATCATAGCATCATTATCATAGAACATATCTCATCTCTAGTTCATAAGAAGCTCTTGAGAATCTCTAACTCTTATCTTTTAGGATGTAAGAAGATCATAGAAACATAAGAAAGGAGTTACATAATAAGAGTCATGCCTTTAAAGGAAAGGGACTAGCCTTACATACCTTTACGTCTCTCTAACTTTTCTGACTAAACGCTTCCTTCCAAGTTCACTATTCTACATCCAAAAGAATTCGTACTAAGGTTAGATAACCGGAAACATACTTGGAGCTAAGCTAAGGTGACTAAGGGCTAATGAAAATTGGTGTTATATCCCGTGTTTTTGCACATTCGGGAAATTTGGACATAATTGTGATTTGTAAGAATAAGGCCATGCTTTGATTTTATGTGGTGTGTATGTTGTTACTTATAGAAAATATTGACACGAGAACATTGGACAAGGCCTAAGGGCAAGCTTGGAATTTTGGGAAATTAGTCCCGGAATTTTTAAAATAGGATCCATGATGAATTGGGCTCAAAATAAATAAGAGAAAATGAGGCCCAAAATTAAGGGGGTGGCCGGCCATGTGCCTTGGCCCAACCCATAAAAATTTGTCATGTGATTTTTATATAAGTGAGACAAGTTCAAGAACTTTCAAGAAAAAAAAAAAAGAACTTGGAGAACAACCAACCACCCAATTCGGCCAAGGAAAAAAAAAGAAGAAAATTTTCAAGCCTTCAACTTTGATCCAAAAATCTCTTCCTTCTTGAATTCTTGACAAGTTCAAGATGCTCTTCGACGTGGTATAATTAGTTTAGAGAAAGAACCACGTTTGCGACAAGTTGGAATTTGAAGAAAAAGGTAAGAATTCTATGTTTTATGTTATGGGAGATGTGAGTATGTTATAACGATTAGAATTGAATGGAAATCATGGAATTATGATGTGTGTGTGTGTGTGCATGGCCGTGTGGTGCATGTGTGTGTGTTGTGGCCGTGTGGTATCTTGCATGAAGGGAGATGGATTGAATTCATTTAGTGTATTAATTGTGTTGTTGTGTTCTTGTGGAGTAAATGAAAGGAGAATGGTTTAAGTTGGCATGAAAAATCCATTGTTAGGTTGTTGTAGGGAATTATATGATTTTATTCTAGTTTTATATTAATATGGAAATGAAATTGTTAAGATGCAAATTATGATGATTGTTGATGAAATTGGAAGATGGAAACATACTATGAATATGTATGTTAAAGATTAAAAGTTTTGGATGCATTATGGCTTTGGTGGAAAGTTTGTATATTTTGTGAATATGTAGTAAAAATGATATGAAATGTTCCGAATTTTATTTGAATGGTTTTGGATTAGTAAATAGATATGAGAATGTTGACATGAAGTTGGAAAGGTGAAGTCGGAATGGAAGCTATAGCATTATGTTGGAAAGAAGATTAGTTGTGTTATATTGTGATTTGTAGTGATTGTTGTTGTTGTTGGTGGTGTTGTTGTTGGGCTGTTGTTGATTGTTCTGGTCAAGTTAAATCCTCAGGGATGTTGAATTTATAGGGGAAATGCTGCCGAAATTTCGGTAGGCAAATATGGATTTAAACTTGAATTCTCAAAAGCTTGTAACTCACATTTGGTGATTATGACCAATTGTAGATTTTGGTGGAAACCGGAGTTGAGCTCGGACGAGCGTAAGGCGTGAATAAGGTATGTAAAGCTTGTTCTTTCCTTCTCTTGGCATGTCCTAGGCATGTTAGGCTAAGACACGCGCTTTGGGGACGACTCTACTCCTCGGAATCTGAGCTTTGTTTTGGCCCTTTTCCATTCAATAGAATTGAATTATGTTTTTGGGTTTTGTTGAAAAAAATAGCCTAAGCATCGATAATTTTCACAATTGGAACCGAATTGTCTTAAGACTTTCGTAAGTGACTTCATAAATTCTAATGTTCGTCGTTCACGTCCGCCGCCCCGACCTGATCCGAGGTGGGCCCACAGTCCCGAGACTTTTGTATTGCTCCATTTGACTTATTTTGGTACAATAATTAAAGGAAACTTTTGGGCTGTTGTCCCGACTACCAAAGGACAGTTGTTGAACTACTTCATTATGTTCTATAGTATACTTTGCTGTGTAACAACGTTACTAATATAATTATCGCTTCGGTTTTCCAAAAATGGCTTCGGAAACGCGTTTGTGGTTCACTAGTGATTTTTAAAGAACTAGTTTTGTACAAAGAAACATAAAATTAATTTTTTTTTAAAACTTTCTAAAACCACTCCGAAAGGGGTGCGAGGCTTTACTAATTTATTTCATTTACTACTTATGTTTACGTTATTATTACTAATATGCCCGACGGGGCCGTGATTATTATTATGCCGGAAGCAGCAATGCCCGAAGGGGCCATTATTATTGTTATGCCGGAAGCGGCATGCCCGAAGGGGCCATCACTCCTACGCCGGAAGCGGCTGCCCGATGGGGCCATTATTATTATAGAGCCGGAAGCGGCTGCCCGAAGGGGCCATTATTGATATCGAGCCGGAAGCGGCTGCCCGAAGGGGCTATCATTATTTTGCCGGAAGCGGCGCGTGTGATGTATTGCATTACTCCTTCAGAAGAGGTGTTTTAGATTACATAACTTACTGCGAAAACGTCGGTTGGATTGCGATTATTTACTTAAGGCTTGTTTTGGGACTTTGTGTATTTATTTATGTTTTCTTTTAGCGAAGGTCTGCGATATTGGGTCGATTATGATTTCTTCCTTCCTAAATTACGCGGTGGTCATTATCTATCCTCGCTTTACATATTCGGTACATATTCCGCATGCGACCCCCTTTCTTCGGGGGCTGCGTTTCATGCCCGCAGGTACAGGGATGCGACTCGGCGATCCAGCTACTTAGGGGGATTCAGCGCTAGGAGTCGGACAACTCCACTCGTTCCGGAGGCTGTTCCTATTTTGGTATACTTTTGTGTATATATTCTGTAAGTCGTACTTTTAGACGTCTGCGAGCAGCGTGGGTGTTATGGGTACTGTTTGGTTCTGCCCGTCTCTATATTGTTATACAGAGGTAGCGGTAGCCTCTTCGGCCCGCCTTGTCTTATTCCATGTATATATTGATGTATGTGTATATATGTCAGTACGTTTTAAGACGTTTTGAGGTATATATCGACTTTAGTATTTTATCTAGAATTTTAAAAAAAAAATCTATTGATCGCCATATTCGAGTGTAAGTAGCAAAGGTTGAGTTCTCAGACGGGGTAAGCCCGGTCACTTGTCATGGCCCTAGGTTGGGTCGTGACAAAAGTGGTATCAGAGCAGTTCAGTCCTCGGCATGTTCGCAGACGGTGTCTAGTAGAGTCTTGTTTATCGGTGTGTTGTGCACCACATCTATAAACAGGAAGCTACGAGACATTAATAGGGTGTCATTCTTTCTTTCATGGTAAAGATCGTGCAGATAGAGCTGTGTCGTAAGTAAAGTCCCTAATCTAATAATCTGTATGATTTCAGTAATGCCTAAGAAGGGTAGAGCGACGGCGGCTCAGAGAGGCAGGGCCGTTGTGGATGAGGCAGGTAGCCAAGCCCCCAGGTCTACCAGAGCTCAGACTCACACTGGGATACGCATTCGGTCCCAGGGTTCTCCTATTTCCCCATCCTCGGAGGGGCCCAGAGAGGCAGCTGACCCAGCCCCAGCTCCAGCACCTGTACCAGTACCTCCGTTTCACCGACCGGATATCCAGAATCAGGAAATAAGAGAGATGAAGGATGCAATATGCTTGCTAACCCAAATACTTGTTACCCAGGCTGGACGGCAGGATAGGGGCCATGAATACCCGGATAGAGCTGCTAGTGCCAGGGCCCGAGATTTTCTTACCTTAAATCCCCCAGAATTCAAGGGCACGGACCCAAACGCTGATCCCCAAGAGTTTATAGATGGTATGCAGCGTACTTTAGATATAATGAGGGCGTCGGCTACGGAGTCTGTTGAGCTAGCCGCCTGTAGGCTACAGGGTATAGCAATTAATTGGTTTCAGTCATGGAAGTTATCCAGAGGGAGGGATGCCCCTCCACCGACGTGGCAGGAATTCTCAGATGCCTTCTTTCGCCATTATATGCCACCTGAATTGAGGCGGGCAAGAGTTGACCGGTTGCTTAACTTGCGGCAGGGTAGCATGTCTGTTAGAGAGTATAGTGTGGAGTTTGATTCTTTAGCTAGATATGCCCCTTCTATTGTGCAGGATATGGAGGACAGGATCCATCAATACGTAAGGGGATTAGAGCCGGAGTTACAGGAGGCTTGTATGGCAGTTGCCATGCAGCCGGGTATGGATATAGCTCGTGTTCAAGCTTATGCCCAGGGGTCAGAAGATCGAAAGCGTCAGCGAGAGGCTACCTCAGGGCAGAGTAGTGGTCGACCCAAGAGGGCCAGGTCGGAGGGTCAGAATAAAGGTTCCACCAGAGAGAGCAGACCCCAGTCTAGCGCATCCTCGCAGTTTCGAGGGTCTCAGCGGGGTAGGGAGGCTTTTCCTAGGCAGAGACAAAATCTTCCCTATGCGCCGGGTTCTCAGCAGCAGGCGGGGTCAGGACAGGAGGTAATGCCCCCTCCCCGATGTGCGACTTGCGGGAGACGCCACATAGGACGATGTCGATATGGCGTGTGTTATACTTGTGGTGATCCGACGCACTATGCTAGAGATTGTCCACAAGGAGTGGGCCATGCTGTTCCTGGAAACTCGGTAGCAGCGTCGTCACCTTCGGTAAGAGCCCCCGAGACAGGACCTCAGACTTCTTCCGGCCGAGGTAGGGGCGGAGGTAGAGCACCTAATTCCAGTACGGGGCCACATCGTATCTATGCGCTAGGGGGGAGACCGGATCCAGAGGCTCCACAGGATACACCACCAGGTAATCTAAGTTGGTGAATTTGTTATATTGATTGGCAAATGATTTATGTGTGCTGCGCACAAAAAAAAAATAACAAACTTCCCCGCTATACTTATAAGACCTTATAAGGTTCATTTAACATTCGAGGACGAATGTTTTAAAGGGGGGGAGGATGTTATATCACGTGTTTTTGCACATTCGGGAAATTTGGACATAATTGTGATTTGTAAGAATAAGGCCATGCTTTGATTTTATGTGGTGTGTATGTTGTTACTTATGGAAAATATTGACACGAGAACATTGGACAAGGCCTAAGGGCAAGCTTGGAATTTTGGGAAATTAGTCCCGGGAATTTTTAAAATAGGATCCATGATGAATTGGGCTCAAAATAAATAAGAGAAAATGAGGCCCAAAATTAAGGGGGTGGCCGGCCATGTGGCTTGGCCCAACCCATAAAAATTTGTCATGTGATTTTTATATAAGTGAGACAAGTTCAAGAACTTTCAAGAAAAAAAAAAAAGAACTTGGAGAACAACCAACCACCCAATTCGGCCAAGGAAAAAAAAAAAAAAAGAAAAATTTTCAAGCCTTCAACTTTGATCCAAAAATCTCTTCCTTCTTGAATTCTTGACAAGTTCAAGATGCTCTTCGACGTGGTATAATTAGTTTAGCGAAAGAACCACGTTTGCGACAAGTTGGAATTTGAAGAAAAAGGTAAGAATTCTATGTTTTATGTTATGGGAGATGTGAGTATGTTATAACGATTAGAATTGAATGGAAATCATGGAATTATGATGTGTGTGTGTGCATGGCCGTGTGGTGCATGTGTGTGTGTTGTGGCCGTGTGGTATCTTGCATGAAGGGAGATGGATTGAATTCATTTAGTGTATTAATTGTGTTGTTGTGTTCTTGTGGAGTAAATGAAAGGAGAATGGTTTAAGTTGGCATGAAAAATTCATTGTTAGGTTGTTGTAGGGAATTATATGATTTTATTCTAGTTTTATGTTAATATGGAAATGAAATTGTTAAGATGCAAATTATGATGATTGTTGATGAAATTGGAAGATGGAAACATACTATGAATATGTATGTTAAAGATTAAAAGTTTTGGATGCATTATGGCCTTGGTGGAAAGTTTGTATATTTTGTGAATATGTTGTAAAAATGATATGAAATGTTCCGAATTTTATTTGAATGGTTTTGGATTAGTAAATAGATATGAGAATGTTGACATGAAGTTGGAAAGGTGAAGTCGGAATGGAAGCTATAGCATTATGTTGGAAAGAAGATTAGTTGTGTTATATTGTGATTTGTAGTGATTGTTGTTGTTATTGTTGTTGGTGTTGTTGTTGGGCTGTTGTTGATTGTTCTGGTCAAGTTAAATCCTCAGGGATGTTGAATTTATAGGGAAAATGCTGCCGAAATTTCGGTAGGCAAATATGGATTTAAACTTGAATTCTCAAAAGCTTGTAACTCACATTTGGTGATTATGACCAATTGTAGATTTTGGTGGAAACCGGAGTTGAGCTCGGACGAGCGTAAGACGTGAATAAGGTATGTAAAGCTTGTTCTTTCCTTCTCTTGGCATGTCCTAGGCATGTTAGGCTAAGACACGCGCTTTGGGGACGACTCTACTCCTCGGAATCCGAGCTTTGTTTTGGCCCTTTCCATTCAATAGAATTGAATTATGTTTTTGGGTTTTGTTGAAAAAAATAGCCTAAGCATCGATAATTTTCACAATTGGAACCGAATTGTCTTAAGACTTTCGTAAGTGACTTCATAAAGTCTAATGTTCGTCGTTCACGCCCGCCGCCCCGACCTGATCCGAGGTGGGCCCACAGTCCCGAGACTTTTGTATTGCTCCATTTGACTTATTTTGGTACAATAATTAAAGGAAACTTTTGGGCTGTTGTCCCGACTACCAAAGGACAGTTGTTGAACTACTTCATTATGTTCTATAGTATACTTTCTTTGTGTAACAACGTTACTAATATAATTATTGCTTCGGTTTTCCAAAAATGGCTTCGGAAACGCGTTTGTGGTTCACTAGTGATTTTTAAAGAACTAGTTTTGTACAAAGAAACATAAAATTAATTTTTTTTTAAAACTTTCTAAAACCACTCCGAAAGGGGTGCGAGGCTTTACTATTTTATTTCATTTACTACTTATGTTTACGTTATTATTACTAATATGCCCGAAGGGGCCGTGATTACTATTATGCCGGAAGCGGCAATGCCCGAAGGGGCCATTATTATTGTTATGCCGGAAGCGGCATGCCCAAAGGGGCCATCACTCCTACGCCTGCCCGAAGGGGCTATCATTATTTTGCCGGAAGCGGCGCGTGTGATGTATTGCATTACTCCTTCAGAAGAGGTGTTTTAGATTACATAACTTACTCTGAAAACGTCAGTTGGATTGCGATTATTTACTTAAGGCTTGTTTTGGGACTTTGTGTATTTATTTATGTTTTCTTTTAGCGAAGGTTGCGCGATATTGGGCTGATTATGATTTCTTCCTTCCTAAATTACGCGGTGGTCATTATCTATCCTCGCTTTACATATTCAGTACATATTCCGTACTGACCCCCTTTCTTCGGGGGCTGCGTTTCATGCCCGCAGGTACAGGGACGCGACTCGGCGATCCAGCTACTTAGGGGGATTCAGCGCTAGGAGTCGGACAACTCCACTCGTTCCGGAGGCTGTTCCTATTTTGGTATAATTTTGTGTATATATTCTGTAAGTCGTACTTTTAGACGTCTGCGAGCAGCGTGGGTGTTATGGGTACTGTTTGGTTCTTCCCGTCTCTATATTGTTATACAGAGGTAGCGGTAGCCTCTTCGGCCCGCCTTGTCTTATGCCATGTATATATTGATGTATGTGTATATATGTCAGTACGTTTTAAGACGTTTTGAGGTATATATCGACTTTAGTATTTTATCTAGAATTTCAAAAAAAAAAAATCTATTGATCACCATATTCGAGTGTAAGTAGCAAAGGATGAGTTCTCAGACGGGATAAGCCCGGTCACTTGTCATGGCCCTAGGTTGGGTCGTGACAATTGGGCAGCACTTTCTTTGTTTCTGCCACTTTCCCCATATAATATAACAACTCCCAGACGTCAATAATAACATTCACAATATCATAATCAATAACTTCATCAAGCTAGACATTATTCAACCCTCGACATTCCCTATCAAAATCCTCCATAACCATAGTTATCACCCAACGTCATATTCATTCACCTATAAGGCTTCTTTAACATCCTTAATATCATTAATAACAAGATTATACCAATAACATGTCAAGAACTATCATTCAAGTCAAGTCACTATTCAAGAATACCACTATTTCCATATTTGAACTCCATATTCTACTTTCTTCCACAATCCAAGTTATTCAACCATTCAATACTCTTAATAACATGAAATGAATATAAAACTCACCATTAATGGTGTAGGAATGAGCTTTATATGGCAATACTTTACTTGGAGAGAAACCCAACTTCAATTCCAAAGAGATGCCTGGCTCCTAGCAACCCTAAGGAATATCCAAACAATTGATTTCCTTCATTATTAGTGTTTGATCTTTGCTTCCCCGTGAATTTATGCTGGTACAATGTATGGAATGTTGTAGAGCTCTTGAGAGGTGTAGAATGAATGAAATGAAAAAAGAGGACTCGGGGGTCTCTTTTTATAAAAATTAAAAGCTGCTCGACGAGGATTATATGGACCCTTATACGATCCGTATAACTTATACGGTCTGTATAAGTGACCGTATAATACCTCTAATGAAAGACCCTTCTCTGGACAGGTTATACGGTCCCTTATACAGACCGTATAACTTATGCCGGCCGTATAAGTGGCCGTATAGCCCACAATTTCCGAAATTGCTCCCGTTGTTTCGTTTAACTTCCAATCCTTATGGAACATTCTCAACACTTGTTTAATACTTCACTAACTATCCAAGGAGCCTTATAGCTTCTCCTAGAGGCATTACTAAATTAACATTAGCTCGGTACTTTGCAAAACCTTTCCAAAACACGACTTATACTTCGCTTTCCTCAACGAACTTTCTTCTCTTGCCTCGAATGTTTTTGGAATCTTAATTAGAATCTTTAAGTGCCCCTTCTTACTTTTAGGGACATTATATGCATCTTACCTTGTGTTAGTCTATTTACCGCACAACGGCATGAAATTTTTCGAGGTGTAACACTCTCCCCCCTTAGAAACATTCGTCTTTGAATGTTAAGTTCTCGGGAATTCTACAGAACTTTCGCCTGAGTTTCCCCTGTAATATGGCGCTACCATCCTGTCGCAACAACCCACAATAATATTGTCTCACAGGGCTACAGCACAATGGCAAGAAAATATCGCCACACACGACTAAAAGCATTTAAAAGAAAGCATTACATACCTTATAATAGTGGCATCTCATCTTGAATCTCTTCCGGGGGTGGAAATAATTGCGGATATTTGGACTTCATGTCTTCTTCTGCTTCCCAAGTCATTTCCTCTCGGTTATTGTTTCTCCACAAGACCTTAACCGAGGCTACCTCTTTATTTCTAAGTTTCCGTACTGGCCTATCTAGTATGGCAATGGGTACCTCTTCATAAGCCATCTTCTCCGTAACCTGAACATCATTCACTGGCACGATTCTAGATGGATCTCCAACACATTTGCGGAGCATCAACACATGGAAAACTGGGTGGACTGATTCAAGATCTGGAGGTAAATCTAGCTTATAAGCCACTTGTCCCACCTTGCGTACAATCTTATAAGGCTTAATATACCGGGGATTAAGCTTGCCCTTCTTGCCGAATCTCATTACGCCTTTCATCGGTAACACTTTTAGGAATACCCAATCATTGATTTGAAATTCCAGGTTTCGTCGACGATTGTTTGCATAAGATTTTTGGTGACTTTGGGTTGTCAACAATCGGTCTCTGATAAGCTTGATCTTTTCCACCGCTTGCTGAATCAATTCTGGACCTATCAGTTGTGTCTCCCCGATCTCAAACCATCCAATTGGTGACCTGCATCTCCTACCATACAAAGCTTCATACGGAGCCATCTGGATACTGGATTGATAACTATTATTATAGGCAAATTCGATAAGTGGCAAGTGTTCATCCCAATTTCCTCCGAAATCTAATATACATGCTCGCAAGATGTCTTCTAAGGTCTGAATAGTGCGTTCGGCTTGCCCATCAGTTTGTGGATGAAATGCTGTGCTGAGTCTCACTTGAGTTCCCAAACCTTCTTGAAAAGACTTCTAGAATTTAGCTGTAAATTGTGCTCCTCTATCTGTGGTAATAGATACCGGGACACCATGAAGTCGCACTATCTCCTTAAGATATAACCTTGCATAATCTTCTGCTGAATATGTGGTTCTGACTAGAAGAAAATGAGCTGATTTCGTGAGTCTGTCAACAATCACCCATATGGAGTCATACTTGGGCCGGGAACGAGGTAAACCTACAATGAAATCCATGTTGACCACTCTCCATTTCCAGGTTGGAATTTCCATGGCTTGTAACAATCCTCCTGGCTTTTGATGCTCAATTTTCTCTTGTTGGCAATTTGGACACTGAGCTACAAATTTTGCTATATCCTTCTTCAATCCATTCCACCAATATATTGACTTAAGATCATGGTACATCTTTGTTGCTCCTGGGTGAATAGAATAACGGGAGCAATGAGCTTCTTCTAGAATCTGACAACGTAGTCCTGCCACATCTGGCACACACAGCCTGCCTTGATACCTAAGAACTCCATCTGTAGAAACCTCAAATGGTGACTTCTCTTTCTCAAAAAATGTATCTCTATAGTGACTCAACTGGGGATCTTCATATTAGCGCTCTCTCACCTCCATATCTAAGGATGAAACAGCTTGGTTGTGAATACCAACTCCTACAATGCCTGAATCAATTAGATGAACTCCTAGACTAGCTAGCTGGTGAAGCTCACGGATTAATTCCTTCTTTTCTGGCTAAACATCACATAGGCTGCCCATGGATTTATGGCTAAGCGCATCGGCCACCACATTCGCCTTACCGGGATGGTATAGAATACTCATACCATAGTCTTTCAGCAACTCTAATTATCGCCTTTGCCGAAGATTCAACTCCTTCTGTTTGAAGATATACCGGAGACTCTTATGATCTATGTAAATATCAACATGTACACCGTACAAGTAATGTCTCCACATTTTTAGCGCATGAATAACCGCTGCCAATTCAAGATCATGGGTCGGATAATTCTTCTCATGTTTCCTCAACTGCCTGGAAGCATAGGCAATGACTCTATCGTGCTGCATCAACACACAGCCCAATCCGACACCGGAGGCATCACAATAAACAACATACCCATCTGGTCATTCTGGAAGTGTCAGGACTGGAGCTGAAGTCAATCTATCTTTTAATTCCTGAAAAATACGCTCACAATCATCAGTCCACTGAGATTTTGTTGATTTTTGAGTTAGCTTCGTTAATGGTGCCGAAATAGAAGAGAACCCTTGCACAAATCTTCTATAATAGCCTGCTAATCCAAAAAAGCTACGGACCTCCGTAGGTGTTGTAGGCCTTGGCCAAGTCTTCACAGCCTCAATCTTTTGAGTATGTACGCAAATACCATCAGCTGAGATAATATGGCTCAGAAAAGTCACAGAATTCAGCCAAAACTCACATTTTGAAAATTTTGCCTATAACTCTCGAGTCCGAAGTATTCCAAGGACAATACGTAGATGATCTACATGCTCTGCTTCTGACCGTGAGTATACTAGAATATCATCGATGAACACGATCACGAACAGATCTAGAAAAGGCCTAAATACATCATTCATCAAATTCATAAATACTGCCGGAGCATTAGTCAACCCAAATGACATCACCCAAAATTCATAATGACCATATCTAGTTCTGAAAGCCGTTTTCGGAATGTCTTCCTCCTCGACTCTTACTTGGTGATACCCCGATCTCAAATCAATCTTTGAAAACCACTTGGCACCTTGCAATTGATCAAACAAATCGTCGATTCTCGGGAGTAGATATTTATTCTTGATTGTCACCTTGTTCAACTATCTATAATCAATGTACATTCGTAGGGAGCCATCTTTCTTTCTTACATACAAGACAGGTGCTCCCCATGGTGATGAACTAGGGCTAATGAATCCCTTCTCGAGCAAATCCTTCAGGTGTGCCTTTAGCTCTTTCAGTTCTGTAGGAGTCATCCCATAAGGAGGAATAGATATGGGTTCAGTGTCCGGCAGCACATCAATGGAAAAATTAATTTCTCGTTCCGGTGGAAGACCTGGAAATTCATTTGGAAATACATTCGAAAACTCATTTACTACCAGGATGGATTGAAAAGTCGGCGGCTATGCTTCGATGTCATGAACCCGGACTAGATGATAAATATAGCCCTTAGCGATCATCTTTCTTGCCTTAAGGTAGGAAATAAACCTGTCTCTTGGGGAAACGGTGTTACCCTTCCATTCAAGCATTGGTTCCCCCGAAAATTAAAACCGAACTATTTTCGTTCTACAATCTACATTAGCATAACAAGAGGACAACCAATCCATGCCCATAATCACATCAAAATCCAACATTTCTAGTTCAATCAAATCGGTTGTAGTCTGGCGATCACATACCACAACCACACAATTTTTGAATACTTGCTAGCTATTACTGGATCACCAACCGGAGTAGATACCTCGAAAGGTTTAATTGGCTCGGGTTTCACCCCAATACGATCAGCAATATACGGAGTAATATACGACAAGGTAGAACCCGGATCAATCAATGTATAAACATTATGGGAGAATATGAATGGTATACCTGTAACCACATCGGGAGAGGACTCAAGATCCTGTCTTCCGGCTAAAGCATAAATACAGGGCTGGGGGCCACCTGAATTGGGTGCTACCCCTCTGCCCCTACCACGGCTTGTTGAAGCACGGGAGTCTGCCCTACGGGGTGTACGGATGAAGAAGAGCAGGCTGTTGATCCTATAGGCTGGACCCCAACTCTGCCACCCATCGAGGGACAATCGCGCATCATATGCCCAGTTTAACCACATGCAAAGCAAGCATCTGAGCCACGGCGACACTGACCCGAATGTAATCTACCGCACTGGCTGCATCACGGTACCAATGGTCTCCTCTGACCAGAATCACCTCCAAACTGAGGACCCGCGACCCTCGAACTCTGACCCAGACCAGAATAAATAGGGGGGTCAAATATCCTACCCGCAAACTGAGGAGGTGCACTAGTCGCAGACTGGCCTAAATATCTGGAATACTGTTGCCGTTGGCCCCCTCTATACTACTAGCACCGGCAGATCTGGCCCTCTTGCTCTGCCCTCTATCAACATCGTGCCACCTCTTTGCGGCTGCTGCTGCTCTTCTAAATTTTGAGCGTGAGCTTGAATATGAGAGATGTCCATCCCTTCCTGGAGTGAAGCTGTCAAGCAATCCTTGATCAAATGTGGCCCTAAGCCACTCACGAATCGATGTACTCGGTCTCCCATATCGGCCACCATAGTCGAAGCATACCGGGCCAATGAATTGAAATGAACACTACACTCCCGAGCACTCATATTCCCTTGCTTTATATTCAAGAACCTGTCAGCTCAGGCTCTTCGAACATCGGGTGGCAAATAGTGACAAATAAAAGCATCTACGATTTCCTGCCAAACTAGAGGACGTGCATTTTCCTTCCTTGAAGCTATCCAATTATTATACCATAGAACGATGACATCCCGCAGTCTATAGATTGCTAACTCCACTGATTTAGTATCAAAATCATGTATAATCCTCAGTGTCCTCAATATCTCGTCTATAAAACCCTGCGGGCTTTATCCGGCTTTGACCCAAAAATATTTTGCGGCTTCAAACTCATAAAATCACGGGCTCTGGCACTAGTGGCTCTATCACTCAGACCCGCACTCTACCGCTGAGCCTGGGCGGTAACTAGCTGTGTCAACAACTGAATAGCCTCGGTCATCTGCTGACCCGAAGCACCCGGTGAAGGGACTGGAGGCACTGGAGCTGGAGCTGGAGCCCCTTCATGCTCGTCCAAAACCGGCGGGGTGTGAGAGGTATGAGATGGAGCCTCATTGTGGGACTTACCCTCTTCTATATTTACCGGAGACTTTTGTTCAACCCTCCTTCCGGTAGCATTCTTGCCCTTCTGGGCGGCTGTTGCTTTCCTCTTTACCGGGATCGCTGAAATCATAACGCACAATTCGGGAAAAAGGAAATCTTATAACATAGCTCAATCGTAGGATCTATGAAGTAGAAAAATGGTCATTATTCCTAAATGCCCCGCAACCTCTTGTTTATAAGTGTGGCGCGCTTCACACCCATAAACATGACTCTACTAGACACGGCTCGTAGACACACTCCAGGACGGAATTGCTCTAATACCACTTTTGTCACGACCCAGCTAGGGGCCATGATGGGCACCCGGAGCTGACTACCGAGCACCACTTATCTTGCTGACTATCATACTCAACCTGGGCATATATCATTCTCAACACAAACTTATCATGAAACATCTATCAAAACACGTATAAGCATAGGCCCGTAAGGCTACAAAAATGATGTACAAAATCTATAATGAAGGGGTCACATAGCATCTACAACCCACACATTAGTATCTACGAGCCTCTAACTGAAGTACTAAAATCATGAGGGCGGGACAGGACCCTGCCATGCCCCAATATGTACACCAGAGAATATACCAAGGAATGGCAACTCCGGAGTAGTGGAGTGCTCCTGCAAACTCGCTGTACAAGCTCCTAAGCGTCTGCACCGTCTCCCTGTCTACCTGTGGGCATGAACACAGCATCCGCAAAGAAAAGGGCGTCAATACGAACAATGTACTGAGTATGTAAGGCATGTATGTCAACATAATCAAGAAGTAGGAAAACATGAGATGAAGAAATAACCTGTAACTGATTGCCCCTTAAGGCGGAATCATGCACGCTAACATTCATATTAAACAACATCTTATCATGTGCGCATATATATATATATACTGCCCATCCATATAGGTACGGTGTGATCATCATTAGCCACGTCCGGGCCTCCCGCGTCTGGGGTAAACATCTCAAGCCGCCCACTAGTCGTGTCTGCCCGGCCATATAGGCACGGTGTAATCATCGTCATAGATGCCCACTATGCCTATCGTAGTGGTGTCTGCCTGGCCAACTAGGCATGGTGTAGTCTTACATATACATAATCTAAAGCATGCATGAGAGCTTAAGTAAAAGCTTTAACAATATCGGAGTGACATAAGGTCGGGAGCCTCCGATTACATTATGAAATGACTCTCATTGCTACGTCTTACCTTGAAGGAGCTAATATCATGAGGTGAGGTATCAACAAGAAATGACATCAATGGAATTATAAGAATAAGAATATCAAGCTCATCATAGCATCATTATCATCATCATTATCATAGAACAGATCTCATCTCTAGTTCATAAGTAGCTCTTGAGAATCTCTAACTCTTATCTTTTAGGATGTAAGAAGATCATGGAAACATAAGAAAGGAGTCACCTAATAAGAGTCATGCCTTTGAAGGAAAGGGACTAGCCTTACATACCTTTAAGTCTCTCTAACTTTTCCGACTAAACGCTTCCTTCCAAGTTCACAATTTTACATCCAAAAGAATTCGTACTAAGGTCAGATAACCAGAAACATGCTTGGAGCTAAGCTAAGGCGAATAAGGGCTAATGAAAATTGGGCAGCACTTCCTATGTTTCTACCACTTTCCCCATATAATATAACAACTCCCAAACGTCAATAATAACATTCACAATATCATAATCAATAACTTCATCAAGCTAGACATTATTCAATCCTCAACATTCCCTATCAAAATCATCCATAGCCATATTTATCACCCACGGTCGTATTCATTCACCTATAATGCTTCTCTAACATCCTTAATGTCATTCATAACAAGATTATACCCATAACATGTCAAGAACTATCATTCAAGTCAAGTCACTATTCAAGAATACCACTATTTCCATATTTGAACTCTATATTCTACTTTCTTCCTCAATCCAAGTTATTCAACCATTCAATACTCTTAATAAAATGAAATGAATATAAAACTCACCTTTAATGGTGTAGGAATGAGCTTTAGATGGCAATACCTTACTTGGAGAGAAACCCAACTTCAATTCCAAAGAGATGCTTGGCTCCTAACAACCCTAAGGAACATCCAAACACTTGATTTCCTTGATTATTGGTGTTTGATCTTTGCTTCCCCTTGAATTTATGTTGGTATGGTGTATGGAATGTTCTAGAGCTCTTGAGAGAAGTGGGGAATGAATGAAATGAAAAATGAGGACTTGGGGGTCTCTTTTTATAAAAATTAAAAGCTACCCGACGAGTATTATACGGACCCTTATACGGTCCATATAACTTATACAGTCCGTATAAGTGACCGTATAATACCTCCAGTGAAAGACCCCTCTCTGGACAGGTTATACGGTCCCTTATACGGACCGTATAAGTTAAACGGGCTGTATAAGTGGTCGTATAGCCCACAATTTCCGAAATTGCTCCTGCTCTTTCGTTTAACTTCCAATCCTTATGGAACCTTCTTAACACTTGTTTAATACTTCATTACCCATCCAAGGAGACTTATAGCCTCTCCTCGAGACATTACTAAATTAACATTAGCTCGGTACTTTGCAAAACCTTTCCAAAACATGACTTATACTTCGCTTTCCTCAACGAACTTTCTTCTCTTGCCTCGAATGTCTTTGGAATCTTAATTAGAATTGTTAAGTACCCCTTCTTACTTGTAGGGACATCATATGCATCTTACCCTGCATTAGTCTATTTACCGCACAACGACATGAAATTTTTTGAGGTGTAACAGGCTTGTACCCCAGTTCAGTTTAGTGATGCATGTGTGTATATACCTTTCGAGGGCAGTGACCCTCTAGTTTATGATACCTATCAATCAGCAGATTATGTTGTGAGTGCCCTCAGGTGGCCCAAAGATCAGCATGAACAGGTATGTTATGTATGTATTGTGGCATCTAGGAGGTCAGCTTCTGGGTGTCTGTCATAGCCCTCCGGTTGGGCTGTGACAGAGCCTTCACTTAAACAATCTCTTTGGATCTCAACTTTCGAATTTACCTATCCAAAAACGGCTACCGACTCTTCGTCAAATGTCAAATTCAGACCAAGCAACACTAATACCCATTGAATTACATGAGCACCATCCGAATGGTACTTCTTGGGCATCCAGATATGAAATACGGGATTAGCACCCGACAAACCAAGTGGCAAAGCTAACTCATATGCCACCTCACCAAAGGGACCTATATACCTCGGGCTCAACTTGCCCTTCTTTTCTTACCTCATCACACCCTTCATGGGTGAAACCTTCATCAAAAGTCGTTAACCAAACATGAAGTGAAAATCAAGGACCTTCTGATCCGCATAACTCTTTTTCCTACTCTGAGCTGTGAGAAGTCTTTCCTGAATCAATTTGACCTTGTCCGAAGAATCCCTATTAAGTCTGTACTCTAAGGCCTAACCTCAAACTCATTAAACCAACGACCGGAGAACGATGATATCTCATACCATGTAATGTCTCAAATGGTGCCATCTCAATGCTCGAATGGTAACTATCATTGTAAGCAAACTCTGTAATCACCAAGTTCAATCATACAAGCCCAAAACATATCCTCAAGGACCTGAACAGTCCGCTCAGACTAGCCATCTGCCTAAGGGTGAAATGACATGTAAACTCCATCAAAGTTGTAAGTAGTCTAATCCGGTGAGAGAAAAAGGCGAGGTAGTCAAACGGTCCACAAGGACCCAAATAATCACTAAATTTTCCCAAAGTCCACAGTAATCCTATCACAAAGTCCATAGCAATTCGCTTGCTTACTTAATCTGCCAAATCTTCCTTTAACTTTGCACAATAGTCTAATTCTCACACATCTTTTCCAGCTCCACTTGAAACACCTAATTTTTATTATAACCATAACTCTGAACACGATTGGTTGATTCTAAAATTATCAACATAGTCGCCATAGTTTTTTAGCTAAAGCCACAACCCATTGTAAAAACATGTACCTGTAAGGTACCCTGATTATATTTATCTTTCTTCCATATCTTCCAAAGTTATCTTCATTACCAAGAATTCGTAGAAAGCACGTTGTTACACACCGCGAGTCTAAATCATGTCTTCCTCTGAAAAAAAAAAAAGAATTTGAGCTTGTACTGAACCAACTCTAAGTATTTTCCAAAAAAAAAAAAAACTAACCTTATCTAAGGCCGATTGCGCAAATTTCAAATTCCTTAGCTTAGTTTCGACGAGCTGAAACTACTGAGTCAATACTCAACATCCAATTCCTCTTAATCGTTCAAATAATGTACTGTGCGCATCATCTTAGTGATTACGTCATGCCCAATATGTAAATATCAACTGATCATCCCAAGGACTTCCCATATCCACTACCTCTTCAAAATATCACTAAGTATCGCGTAGACCACTATAATTGCCCGTATAGCTTCCAGAAGTAAAATTTTGTCAAATCACTTTATTATAAGTCACCCGGCTTTAAATAAATAGACCTGACCCTACTAAAATGCACCTTGACTAAAATGTGATCAATAATCAGTCGAACTATTTCCAAATATGTATAAAATGAACAATAAACCTTTCATAAGTTTGTAGTGACCTATTCTAATCTGTTGCTCTTGAGTACTCAACCTTATGATGTCATTCCCAACTTCAAAAGCTGAAATTTTCCCAAGTCGTCTTTAAATCATTATGGAATCTGAAATACATCAAACTCTCCTCCTTGTACTTTCAGCAAGCTCATTCATCACCTCGAACACTACAACATAAGGCCTATGCCCCATACTTCACCCTTCACAACCATCAAATCTCTGAATGCAATATCTTATTACACGTTTAGCAATCCAAAAGTATCAAATCTTACAATCCATGTGCCTTACCACGCACAAATACTCTTAATTTATTTGTATTTGAATTAATCAACTATACTATCTAACCATCAACACTACAACACAATCTACTACCACAGACAAAATCTTACCTCGAAATTATGACTTCCACTTTCATTTGTAGAGATTTCTTCTTATAATTCAACTATAACTTGACCATTCAAGTATGATTTGGAATTACTCATCTAGGTACTGCACAAGTTAACTCCATATCAATATTCAATAACAAAGTCTCGTTGGCACTCACCATACACGTTGAATTGTCTATAGACTTGCTTCTTCATTCTTACTTATCCATTTTATACCCTATGCGAATGATATAATATGAGGTCACCATAACCCATACATGATTCAAGTAATCGCACTGCTTTGAATCCAAGCCTTATTAAGCTTCATCCTCTAAAACCGATAGTAAGATGCCTTTATCTTAATTCTTCAGTTTCTGTATTATATTCAAATCCACTTTTATCATTACCAACCACAAAATACTCAAACCCACTTGTGGGGTGAATTGAAATATCACATATAATTTGAAATAGCTAAGTCAACCATGGAGTAAATAGTAAACCACAATCTTGAGCCTCTAAAAATTTCCCTTGCCTTACTCGAATATTTAAACTAAACATTCCTCCAAGCCAAAAGCATCACATATACAATATTCACATTCGTCCATCGCTAGAGTCATTTATATTACTCGGTCACTGTCTCTCCCAGAAGACTACGACATAGTCAAACTTACCAAGTAATTCATGTTACTTTCACTTTATAAACAAAGTAGTCTCACAAAATCAACAGGCTCATAGCTCAAAATGACTCTTTCTAATCACCATACCCCCGAGATATCAAATGAACCTTCAAACACGACCTTTGCTAAAAGACTACACCCATCTATTCATACAAGATTCAATCATCCATAGTAAGTTTTGCCCAAACAAGCACACCTACCACTTGTACTCGACTTATAACTGAGAATGATCCATTCGAATTCCTTTCATTACATCCAAGTTCCGTCAAGTAACTAAAGACTCATCCACGCACCCTAATACAAAGTCCTACTTCCTCATACCTTATCATAAAAGGTCATCTTTCATGTTTATATGCTTTTCAACCTTCTCTTCATAGCCTCATCAACTATTCCTCCTGTATGATCAATTGACTCATTCAAGTTTTCCTTTGTCTTTAAAATATTAGTACATGTACCATCTCATTGCATCTCGAGAATCTTTATGTTATGTTGAAACCTCTCAAGCATAGTCTTCAAAGTCGCAATGCTTATCACATGGTTATTCTACTAACCATACCATTTAGAATCATAAATATCTTCCTATCACTTCCTATATCATAAATGCACTTTCTTGACTCCCGAGCCACTAACTGCTGAAACTTGGCTATCATGTAGTCGTTTGCACCATCACTCCCATTTTCAAAGGGATATTACCAAACTAAAGAATCTGAATCACAACTCCACTCATTTGAATCTTCAAATTATAGCTACAATCTGAACTTTGTCATGCATCATTATCACGGTGGCGTATCCCATACTCTACCGCGTGATGTCACATCCTGCTTGTCGTGTGCGAACCCTGGGACGTATCGTTACCATTAGTGATAGATTGAAAGAAAGAAGTTTAGACTTTGAACTAAATCACATACACACGAAAAGGAATGAAGGAATGGTATTTTCCTAAGTGTCCCATAGCCTCTCAAAGATAAGTACAGATGTCTCTGTACCGATCTGCAAGACTCTACTAGACATTTTTCGTGTACTTGTGAGACCAGTGAACCTAAAGCTCTGATACCAACTTTTCACGACTCAAGTTCTATAGCCATGAAGGCACTTACTCCCTCCAAGTAAGCAAGCTATCCATAACCGATTCATATGAATTATTAAGTAAAAGCATGCAGACTGAACGTATAAGTCATTTAAAGTCTTAAATAAGTCTCATAAATATATAGAAATACCGAAATAAGTACTACACAGCTAAGACCTGGTGTTACTAGTACAACAACCACTAAAAAACTGATACAAGTCAAAGATAATAGCTAATACACTATTTAAAACAAGGCGACAGGAATAAGTAAATGCAAAAGAAGAATTCGGTGCCACAGATCACCTTGTAGCTCACCCTGAATCTTTTGTAATAGCTCCTCAATGACTAGCGTAGTCTCAAGATCCACTCGTGCTAGGAATAAAATCTACACACAAAATGGTGCAGCAAGTGTAGAGTGAGTACGGGGAAATCAACATATACTCAGCAGCATCGTTGACCGACCCTAACTAAAATAGAGATGAGGGTTGGTCTTCCGAATACTACTTCCACATTTTACCGTTGTTAGTCCATCATAATAGTAAGGATAATAACAAGTTACAAGACTAAATATGAGAAGTCTCTAAGTCCTCAAGTAGTTTATTTAGCCAAAAAAGCTAAAGAGTATAAATCAAGAAACAACGAGACAACTCATCTAAACATAGAGAAAATGAGATGATATGATATGCAAATGTTATTCAATGCAAGGCCTTTCCATCAACGGTATACACATGTTCAAATTCTAATTATAGTGATCCATATGGGGCTCGCGAGGTCCATATACCAACCTGGAATTTTTAGATCTCCCAGATAACATCGGCCCTCAGCCATTTTAGGATTCCAATCACAATACATAACCCCGTAGGATCCAAATCACAATACTCAGCCCTTAGGCTCACGTTACCTGTCATCTTGTCATGACCCAAGCCGATGAGTCGTGATTAGTGTCTGACCTCTAGTGACCAAACACCCCTATACTCATATCTAAATCTTACAGAACATCAAGGGCCTACAACTGACTTAAACTGATCTCATACTGCCTCATAAATAGGTGACATCATGAACTCTGTACAACCTGTATATACATAAACATGTTGAAATAACAGTGCAAGCCAGCTAGGCTACTACATTTACTGTACATAAAAGAATAGAAGCCGACAAGGCTACATCATCTGACTAATACATACAACTGTCTACAGACCTCTACTGGAATAAAAACTGTAGGAAAGACGGGACAGGGCCCCATCATACCCATATGCAAGTACATCTCAAAAGGCTAGCATACCAAAACTGACTGCAGCTCCGGATCAAATGGAGCGCACTGACCACTGCTGGATAGAAGTCCTACTAAGCTGGACCACCTGAACCTGCGGGCATGAACGCAGCCCCCCGAGCAACGGGTAGTCAGTACAGATAATGTATTGAGCATGAAAGGCATAAGAACAACATGTATATATACATAAGAATCATGAATAATGTTATATCCCGCATTTTTGTACGTCGGGCTATTTTAAGCTAATCGCGACAAGTTAAGGACAAGACTATTTTGGGATCCGAGTTAGAGACTTTTAACCTCCGATTTTGTTATAATGCACAAGTTGCTTATAAATTTTATTTGGTATAGAATTATTATTGGAGATTAGGGATTAATTAACCATTATTAGATTATTAAAGTGGGATTAAGACTTAATCATTTCATTAATTAAGTTGAAATTGGCCGTGTGGGTCCCACCCATGGCTTGGCCACATTTGATTGGCTCAAGCCATGAGTGGGACATGTGTCCAACACCTAGGTACCATATAAATAGTAATAGGATGACAAAGCAACCATTTCATCTTCACCAAACTTAGAAAGCTTAAGAGATAGAGAGAGAGACTCTCGGCCATGGTTGGCCGAGAGTGAGGTCCTTGATTCTTGATCAAAAAAATCATTTTTGATAGCATTTCAACTCTAGAGAAGGTGTGTAATAACGTGGAGATGATTTTAGGGCAACAAGAACAAGTATAAATTCAAGGCACAAGTTGGAGCCAAGTTGAAAAGCCAAGTGTTAAAGGTAAGATTTAATCTCCTTTTGCATGTTTTGTGGATGGTTTAAACGTATTGTAATTGGTAGATATGTATAAAAATTGTGTATGTTGATGTGGGAAAGCTGTCCAAGTCGTGTAGGGGCTGTTTTAGGAGAAAATGGTAAATTGATTTACTTGATATTTTGGTTGTTGTTGTCATGGACTTTATGGTGAGAATGAAGGTTTAATGGTTCAAGTTGAAGTTGTAATTGTTTGTGGGCTGTTGTAGAAGTTAATATGATGTTAATATAGTTTTTTGTAATTATGTAAATGATGTTGTTAACGTATGGTTGTTGGTATAGTTCATGGAATTAGAAGAAAAGAATGTGTTGTTGTTGTTCTTGTTGAGTTTGGAAGATTTCGGGTTGTATAGTATGTTGGTTGGGCTGTTTGGAATATTGTGCGGGTTGTCCGAAGCGTTCTCGAGTCTTGTTTGAATGGTCTCGGGTTAGCACTTAGATGCATGATCATTGGTGTTGGCTTGATTGTATGTGGTTGATTTGAATGTAAGGGAAATGTCGTCAAATTATTTAGAAAGGAGTTACTAACGTTAGAATGCGTTTTGAATTCCCTCGTAGCCTAATCGTAGTTCTTGAAGTCTTAATATAGGTTAGAGTACTATTGGGCAGCGTATACGGGTTGTGTTGCGAGTAAGTATGTAAAGCCTATCCTTTCTTTCTTTTGGCATGTCCTAGATGTAAGTATGATCGATACGAGCTTTGAGGTAATTCTATTCATAAGTTCCGAGCATGTTTTATGATTCTTATTTACTTCTTGATATTAAAATTCTCAAGATAGTCGAGCTACTGCCTCGAGCTTTCTATATGATCGGATAGTAAATGATTCATGAAAGTTTCTATTCCTGAAAAACTCTATATTGTCTAATGATCATAACTTTTATAAGTTGCCTCGGATTGACTTGATACATGTCTATGATCCCCGAGACGTTATTTGACATAGTTCGTAATGATATTCAAAGAATACTAAGTGTGACTATTACCCCGATACTCGAGCGTTGATTTGTCTACTTAGCTATTGGGTCTTAAAAGATGATTTATATGCATATGGTTTCTCACTACTCTGCTCGTGCTTGCTGTTATTACTTCTTTCACTGAGTCCCGGGCCAGGACACGTTATCGTGCACAGTTTCACTGCATTATTCACCGAGTCCCTCACTAGAGGGCCGGGACACGTTATATGTATATGTATATGATGATATGATGATATGATGATACGGGGATGGCGGCCAGGATGGCATATGATGATTCCATTCACCGAGTCCCTCACTAGAGGGCCGGGACACGTTATATATGCATATGTACAAGATGATTATCTAAATATGTTTCTAAGTCCTATAATGGATTGGATATGACATTGACATGCATGATTTATGTTTCAAAGGCAAGCCTTGTGGTTTTCTGGTTATTGTACTACTTTTCTATACTCTTTATTTTAGTATGATCCTGTTTACTATATTTCATGCTTTACATGCTCAGTACATATTCCGTACTGACCCCCTTTCTTCGGGGGGCTGCGTTTCATGCCCGCAGTACGTATACTCATTTTGGTGATCCGCCGCTTTGGATTTCCATTCGGTGTCTTGGAGTGCTCCCTTGTTCCGAGCCTAGATTTTGGTACGATCCTCCGATTGTATATATGTGTTTATCCGGGGGTACGGCGGGGCCCCGTCCCGTCATATGTTATATATTGTCACTCTTAGAGGTATAGGCATATATGTGGGTCTGTATATAGTTGCTGCTTAGTCGTGTATATATGACTTATGTTTTGGGGCGTTCCCATTCGTAGTGGCAGCTTTCTCGGCTTGCGTATGTATATATATATGTTTTGGAATACTGTATGTAGTGGCAGCCTTGTCGGCTTGCACGTATATAGTTGGGACGTTCCCCTATATTATGACAGCCTTGCCGGCTCGTATGCGACGTTATCTGTTGATGTTTGTAACTCCCTCGGGAGACAAGTTGTTATGATATGTATAGATATGCGACAGTTTTGAGATGACGTCATGCCTTTCTATATATAAGTTCTTTATTATGCAAGTTGTGAACGAGTATAGTTAACAGGGGTATACGAGTGTCCAGCTCGGGTACTAGTCACGGCTTACGGGGTTGGGTCGTGACAAATAAGATCTGAACTCATAAGCTGAAATGAATATCTGCATGTACTTGTGTGAACTAGTATCTGCATGTATTTGCAAAAAACTGTATAACTGACAATGCCTCTGTGGGCGCATAATCTGCATGCTCATGCCTATCAATGTCGGTCATACATATGTATATGCGTATATAACGCCTGTTAAGCCTCTATGGCATCCCATCATCTCATATCGGCCTCTCTGCGGCCATCATTGTATACATTGTTGCTGTACGTGCAGCCCGATCCTTATATCATCATCATAGTGCACCAGCTGATCAGGTGGTAATGCGTCTATAGCGCCTGCTCATTTCTCCGTATCCCATATACATATAATACTTGCGTATGTAACGCCTTCTGGCCACGGGTAAAATGTGCATATATATATATGAATGAATGTAATGCATGAATAAACTGTTTACATAAAAACTGGACCGATGAACAGAAGGAACAATCATAAACGGGGTACGTGAATATCAAAGACTGAAGTACACCTATTGCTTCTAAGAGTAGAGTAATATGGAAGCTCGTTTACTCGTTTGTTGGTTCATATCATAAGGTCATGCCAAAAGAAAGAAAGGAAAGCCTCAACATACCTTGAAGTATATCCAATCGTCCACCTTCTACCTCTCGAACTTGTAAGTCTATAATTAAGATAACATAGGCCTTAGTTAGACTATTTACCTCGCTTACTAACCATTTTTAGATACATATAGAGCTTAACGAATTGTGGACAACATTTCCCTTGTAAGCTTACAACTCATCAACTTCGCATTCGATCCAACATCGACCACAATACCCACAACAACAATGACAACACTTATGTATCAAAATATACTTAAATCCATCCCCAATCATCTCATAAAAATAACCCCAAATCACTATCTTACCCTTCATCAACTTACCACTTCCATAAATATTCTCTCTTCACTTAAAACCACTAAAACTCTTGATAATCAAATTAAATATAAGGGTAGAAATCATTTACATGCCTTGAGAGGTCTAAGATTCCAAAGCTCAACTTCAACTCCAACTCCCTAAGCTTCACCACTTGAAGAAACCCTAGAAACAACCTTCTTCTTCACAAGCTTGGGTTCACGGGGCTCGGATCTTGCCAAATCACCACTATAAAGGTAGAAAATGTTGGGAGTAGATATACTAGAGTTTTTCTCTGACTTGGAAGAGAGAAAATAAGAATCAAAGTCGTGGATCACATATTTATACTTGGAATTTAAAAGTCCCAGCGGTACAGTTCGACGAGCAGGTCGACGACCCGTCGACGTGTCGACGGTCCGTCGACCTACCCCTGCAGATTTCAAGGCTGTAGGACCCTGCTGACACGGCACAATGACGGTCCGTCGACCATGTTGACAACCCGTCGACGATGACTGGTGTCTGCAGATTTCTCAGATTCAACTCAGATCCCGTTGATTTGATTCGTTAAACTTCTAACCCTACAAATCACCATGGATACCCGCTGGTACCTTTGTACACGGGTTAAGGCACTTTCTATCTCCATAACTCAGACACGAGTCTCAATTCCAAAGGCATACCCGACTATGAAACCATAGGTTCTATTATGACGAGAACGAGAGGCGTAACATTCTCCCCCCTTAGGAACATTCGTCCTCGAATGTTCAAATAATCATGGGCTATAAAAATTTTGGCAGAGTTTTCCCTGTACATATACCCATCCAACCTGCACACAGCAACCCAAACGATGCCACACAGGGCCACATATTACAACATACAATATCATGGCCTCACACGACCAATCATGATAACTGAAAATGGAATAATACCTGGGGGTGATGATGCCTCAGACTGAACCTCCTGTACTGTTGGAAACAAATGTAGTTACTTAATCTTCATTGCCTCTTCCGCTTCCCAAGTCACCTCCTCAACATTCTTATTCCTCCACAAAACTTTAACTGAAGCTACATTCTTGGTTCGTAACCGACGAACCTGTCTTTCCAATATAGCCACTGGAACTTCTTCGTATGATAACTGCTCGGTCACCTGGATATCATCTAGTGGTACCACTCTTGAAGGATCTCCGATGCATTTACGAAGCATGGACACATGAAATACCATATGCACCGACTCTAACTCAGAAGGCAATTCTAGCTCATATGCCACCTTACCCACCGTACGAATGATCTTATACGGCCCAATCTATCAAGGGCTCAACTTACCCTTCTTGCCAAACCTCATCACTCCCTTCATAGGAGAAACTTTCAGGAAAACCTAATCGCCTATCTCAAACACTAACTTGTGTCACCGATTATCCGCATAGGATTTCTGTCGACTCTGAGCTGTTAGCAATCTTTCTCGGATCATTTTCACCTTATCAACTGCTTGCTGAATTAAGTTTGGGCCTACTAACTGATTCTCCCCGACATCAAACCATCCTATGGGCGATCTACATCTCCGCCCATATAAGGCCTCATAAGGAGCCATCTGAATACTGAAATGGTAACTGTTGTTATATGTAAACTCGAAAAGAGGCAAATGAACATCGCAGCTACCTTGGAAGTCAATCACACAAGCTCTCAACATATCCTCAAGTGTATGTATAGTACGCTTCGCCTGTCCATCTGTCTGCGGATGAAACGCAGTACTAAGACTCACCTGAGTCCCCAATCCATTATGAAAAGACTTCCAGAAAATAGCTGTGAACTGTGTTCCCCTATCTGAGATAATGGTCGAGGGGACACCATGAAGTCGTACAATCTCTTTAAGGTAAAGCTTTGCATAATCTTCGGCTGTATAAATAGTTCTGACGGGCAGGAAATGGGCTGACTTTGTGAGCCTATCAACTACAACCCATATTGAATCATACTTCCAGTAAGTGCGGGGCAAACCTATAATAAAGTCCATATTAATTACTTTTCACTTCCGTGTCGGAATCTCTATAGCCTGCAATAGACCTCCGGGCTTCTGGTGTTCTATTTTGACCTGCTGACAATTTGGACACTGAGCAACAAATTTTGCTATATCTCTTTTCTTACCATCGCACCAATAAACTTCCTTGAGATCATGGTACATCTTTGTTGAGCCTGGGTGAATAGAATAGCGAGAGTGATGTGCTTCCCCCATAACCTACTGACGAAGTCCTGCAACGTTAGGAACACATAATCTACCTCGATATCTGAATACTCCATCACCTATAATTACAAAGGGTGTCTTTTCATTCTGAGGTGTTGTATCTCGGTAAGGAACCAGAACAGGGTCTTCGTACTGACGCTCTTTTATTTCTGCCACCAAAGATGACACCGCTGTGTCTTGAACAGTAACTCCTGCATCACCTGAATCTATTAATCGAACTCCGAGGCTAGCTAATCGATGAACTTCACGGATCATTTCTCTTTTCTCTAGCTGCACATGTGATAGGCTACCCATGGATTTGCGACTAAGGGTATCGGCTACTGCATTAGCTTTCCCCGGATAGTACAGAATATCCACATCATAGCCTTTCAGCAACTCTAGCCATCGCCTCTGGCATAAATTCAAGTCCTTCTACTTAAAGATGTACTGGAGACTCTTATGATCAGTATAGATATCAACATGGACACCGTATAAGTAGTGCCTCCATATTTTCAAAGCATGAATCACTGTCGCAAGCTCAAGATCATGGGTTGGATAATTCTTCTCGTACTTCTTCAGCTATCTAGAAGCATAAGCGACAACCTTACTGTGCTGCATCAACACACAGCCCAATCCAATGCCTAAAGCATCACAATATACTACATAACCATCTGCTCCTTCTGGAAGAGTCAAAATGGGTACTGAAGTCAACTTATCCTTCAACGTCTGAAAACTCTGCTCACAAGCATCTATCCATTGAAACTTAGCTGATTTCTGAGTCAACTTAGTCAATGGGGCTGAAAGAGAGGAAAATCCTTCTACGAACCTTCTATACTATCCTGCCAGGCCCATGAAACTACATATCTCTGTTGGTTTCGTGGGCCTTGGCTAATTCTTCACAGCCTCAATATTTTGGGCATCCACTCTAATGCCTTCCTCCGAAATAAAGTGACCCAGAAAAGCCACAGAGTTCAACCAGAACTCACACTTGGAAAACTTGGCATAGCACTCTCTACCTCGAAGAATTCCAAGCACTACTCGTAGATGTTCTGCATGATCATCCTCTGACGGCGAATAAACTAGAATATCATCTATAAACACAATCACGAACAAATCTAGGAAGGGTCTTAATACACGATTCATCAAATCCATGAATACGGCTAGGGCATTAGTTAGCCCGAATGACATAACACGGAACTCATAATGGCCATATCTAGTCCGAAATGCCGTCTTCGGAATGTCCTCTTCCTTCACCCTAACCTGATGGTATCCTGACCTCAAGTCTATCTTCGAGAAGTATTTGGTACCTTGCAACTGATCGAATAAATCATCGATCCTCGGGAGCTGATACTTATTCTTTACAGTCACTTTATTCAATTGCCTATAATCAATACACATTCGCAAAGAGCCATCCTTCTTTCTTACAAATAATACCGGTGCTCCCAACGGTGATGTGCTGGGCCTAATAAAACCCTTCTCAAGCAAATCTTTGAAATGCTCCTTCAATTCATTCGACTCCGCAGGTGCCATCCTATAAGGAGGAATAGATATTGGCTGAGTATCTGGTAATAGATCAATAGTAAAATCAATCTCTCTCTCTGGGGGAATGCCTGGAAGCTCATCTGGAAACACTTCTGGAAACTCATTAACCACAGGAATAAACTGAAGGGTCAGTGACTCTGCTTGTACATCCTGAAGCCGAACCAGGTGATAGATGTACCCCTTTCTGATCATCTTCCTTGTTTTAAGGTAGGAAATAAACCTACCCCTCGGCGAAGCAGCATTGCCCTTCCACTCTAGGACTGGCTCGCCTGGGGACTGAAATCGAACCATCTTTGTTCTACAATCAACATTAGCATAACAAGAAGCCAACCAGTCCATGCCCATAATAACATCAAAATCAATCATATCTAACTCAATCAAATCTGCTACGGTATGGCGGTCACAAACTATAACAACACAGCCCCGATATACTCGCCTAGCTATAACCAGATCACCAACTGGCATAGACACCTCAAAAGGTTTAATCAACTCGGGCTCTACCCCAAACCTGCCGGCAACAAAGGGTGTAACATATGATAAAGTGGAACCTGGGTCAATCAGTGCATACACATCATAGGAGGAGACTGATAATATACCTGTAACAATATCAGGAGACGTCTCACGATCCTGTCTATCGGCTAGTGCATATACGCGGTGCTGAGGACCGCTCGAGCTGGATGCTCCACTCCTCCCTCTATCTCATCCTACTGGTGTCCGAGAAAATTGCCCTGAAGGGTGCGCGGCGTTGAACCAGTTCTCCTACAATCACCTCGCGATCTACATTAACATCCATCCGATCCCAGCCGACAAGACTTGCGTCCTAACTTGCCACACCGGGCACACCGCGGCTCTCATCTCGGCCCGACTCGTCATGCCGAGAACCTCGCCGCTCTAGAACTCTGGCCCGCTCCGGAATAAGAAGAGTTATCAAACCTCGGATCTGAAAATCGCGGAGATACGCTCCCTGCTGAATGGAATGGATATCGGGGATACTGCGGTCCCTGTCCTTCCCTAGACTCACCCACCATCTCTAAAGACCTAGAACTCTTGCCACGGCCCCAGTCACGGTCACGTTTTGTCCTCCGCTGACGCTTGCGGTCCTCCAAATTCTATGCAAATGCCTGTATACGGGAGATATCCATGCCCGGCTGTAATGCAGCAGTTGTACAACCATCTATCAAATGTGGCCCTTGACCAGCCACAAAATGATGAACTCTATCCTCCATCTCAGCCACCATGGCTGGAGCATATCTTTCCATAGAATCAAAATACACACAATATTCCTGGACACTCATACTACCCTGATCAATACGCAAGAACCTGTCTGCTCGGGCTCGTCGGACCTCTGGTGGTAAATAATGGCGAATAAAAGCATCTGAAAACTCTCGCCAAACAGCTGGAGGGGCATTCTCTCCCCTAGATAGCTCCCATGTCTGATACCACTGTACTGCAATATCACAAAGCCTATACGAAGACAACTCCACAGACTCAACCTCATCCGCGTGCATAGCCCTCAAGGTCCTCTGCACACCATCAATGAAATCCTGGGGGTCCATATTTTGCTTTATCACCAAAAACTCTGGAGGACCTAAACCAAGGAAGGACTTAACCCTCGAACTACCAGTCCTATCTAACTGGTCAACACCAACTCACTACCGCTGAGCCTGGGCGGCTACTAATCTGGTCAGTAACTGTATAGCATCCCGCACATCCTGGACCGGTGCATTCGGCTGAGGAACTGGGGCAAGTGCTGGAGGCGGGGTATGCGATGTCTTAGACAGCCCCTCACCGTGAATCTCATCTTGAGCCCTCATAGCCCCCACCGGCCGCTCTCTTGCCTTTCTAGGCAGCTGTAGCTTTCTTGCGGGGAATTACTGAAATCAGAACAATTCATCAGAAAGCGAACGCTTAACACATGGCTTTATCGCACAATCTAAGAGAGAAAGAATGACATCATCCTAAATGTCCTGTAGCCTCCTGTTTATAAGTGTGGTGCATAACACACCCACAAACAAGACTCTACTAGACACGATCTGTAGACAACCCTAGGACGGAACTGCTCTGATGCCACTTCTGTCACGGCCCAAGGCGATGCGTCGTGACGAGTGTCTGACCTCCAGCGACCAAACACCCCTATACTCATATCTGAATCTTACTGAACATCAAGGGCCCACAAGTGACTTAACCTGATCTCATACTGCCTCATAAATAGGTGACATCATGAACTCTGTACAACCTGTATATACATATACATGCGAAAGAACAATGCAAGCCGCTACTCATATACTGTACACAAAAGAATAGAAGTCGACAAGGCTACATCATCTGACTAATACATACAACTATCTACAGACATCTACTGGAATAAAAACTGTAGAAAGGACGGGACAGGGCCCCGTCATACCCATATGCATGTACATCTCAAAAGTCTAGCATACCAAAACTGACTGCAGCTCCGAATCAAATGGAGCGCACTGACCACTGCCGGATAGAAGTCCTAGTAAGCTGGACCACCTGTCGGTCTACCTGAACCTGCGGGCATGAATGCAGCCCCCCGAGCAACGGGGAGTCAGTACGAATAATGTATTGAGCATGAAAGGCATAAGAACAACATGTATATATATAAGAATCATGAATAAGATCTGAACTCATAAGCTGAAATGAATATCTGCATGTACTTGTGTGAACTAGTATCTGCATGTATTTGCATAAATCTGTATAACTGACAATGCCTCTGTGGGCACATAATCTGTATGCTCATGCCTATCAATGTCGGTCATACATATGTATATGCGTATATAACGCCTGTTAAGCCTCTACGGCATCCCATCATCTCATATCGGCCTCTCTGCGGCCATCATCATATACATTGATGCGGTACGTGCAGCCCGATCCTTATATCATCATCATGGTGCACCAGCTGATCAGGTGGTAATGCGTCTATAGCGCCTGATCATTTCGCCGTATCCCATATACATATAATACTTGCGTATGTAACGCCTTCTGCTCACGGGTAAAATGTGCATATATATATGAATGAATGTAATGCATGAATAAATTGTGTACATAAAAACTGGACCCATGAACAGAAGGAACAATCATAAACGGGGTATGTGAACATCAAAGACTGAAGTACTCCTATTGCTTCGAAGAGTAGAGTAATACGGAAGCTCGTTTACTCGTTTGTTGGTTCATATCATAAGGTCATGCCAAAAGAAAGAAAGGAAAGCCTCAACATACCTTGAAGTATATCCAATCATCCACCTTCTACCTCTCGAACTTGTAAGTCTACAATTAAGATAACATAGGCCTTAATTCGACTATTTACCTCACTTACTAACCATCTTTAGATACATATAGAGCTTAACGAATTATGGACAACATTTCCCTTGTAAGCTTACAACTTTTCAACTTCACATTTGATCCAACATCAACCACAATACCCACAACAACAATGACAACACTTATGTATCAACATATACTTAAATCCATCCCCAATCATCTCTTAAAAATAACCCCAAATCACTATCTTACCCTTCATGTTATAGCCCGTATATTGCACGTTCGGAAATTCCAAAGTCGTCGTGGAAAGTTAAGGGCGAGACCATTTTCAGAAATTATCTTAATGAACGAGTCGTTATAAATATTACTTATGACTATTATTAGTACGGAAATATTGTGAAAGGTTAAGGGCAAGAAGAGAAATTCGCAAAATGATCAATGGAAATAATGTGGAAGGCCAGGGGCAAAATAGTAATATTGGAAAAAGTCGAGGGGCAAAATGGGAATTTTACAAAGGTTTCATGAAAATTCCAAAAAGAAAAAGGATGACAAATAAGTCATCCTTGCTATAAATTGAAGAAATTTCTAGAAATGAAGAAAGAAAAATAAAATAAGATAGGCATGTGCCATGCACATGACCTCTTAATAAATATGGCACATGGATGAAGAATTCATCATATGCCTTGAGAAAGTTCATGAAAACTTGAGAGAAAGGAAAGAAAGAACAAGGAGAAAAATAAAAGGCCAATTTCGGCCATGGTCTATAATTTTTGCCTCTTGAAAGTTGTCCCAAAAATTATTTTCTTGTTGTATTTCTACCAATTCAATGGTCCTCTACAACATGGTGGAGTTGTTTTGGAAGATAGAGGGCTTGTTTCATCAATTTGACACCTTAGTCAAGTGAAGAAGTTGAAGAGGAAAGGTAAGAATTTATGCCCTTTTATGTGTTATGAAGGCTTGGTTCATGATGTAGTAGGTGGAAATGGGTAAAAATTATGGAAATATGGATGTTGTATAGTGGACGTGTGCATGGTGTGAGTTGGCCGTGTAGGGGACTATAACGTGTAGAGAAAATGGATTTATTTTATTTAGTATTTAAATTGTTGTTGTATGTATGGAGATAGATGAGCTTCATAAAATATGTGGTGTGTGGTATGTTGGCCGTATGTGTAGTGTTGCAGCCGTGTGCATGTGTTGGTGTATGGGCAAAGATGAATTAATTTTATGTTGCATTTTAGTTATGGTTATGGTGGGATTTATATTGGGAATGGAAGTTGAATGAATTTGGTTGAATTTGAAAATACAAGATGTGGCCGTGTGGTGCATGGAAGTATAATGGGAGTGAATTAATTTTGTCTAGTATGTTAGTAGTGTTGTTGTGATCATTATAATGTAAATGAAGATGAAATGGTTTAAGTTGTCATTGAGATGAAATGTGAAAGATTATGTCATTTTAGAATGATTTTTATGATATTATGGAGATAAAGTTGTAGGGTGCAAATTATAATTATTGTTGATGAAATGGGACGATGGAAACATATTGTGAATATGTATGTTGAAGATTAGAAGTTTCGGATAAATTATGGTTTTGGTGGAAAACTTGTATATTTTGTACATTTGGTGAACATTTTGTAAAATGATATGAAATATTTCCGAATCGTATTGAAGTGATCTTGACTAGTAGAGTAATATGAGAATGTTAGTATTGAATTGAAAATGTGAAGTTGGGATGGAAATTATTGAACTATGTAGAAAAGAAGACAATTTATGTCATAATGTATTTTGTAGTGAATTATTGATGTGGGTGGTATTGTTGAAATGTTGTTGTTGATAGTTTGGCCGGGTTGAATTCCCGGATTGCTGTTGATGTTGATTTGGGCCGAGCCATATTCTCGGGATGGTGCATTTACAGGGGAGGTGCTGCCGGAATTTCGGCAGACAAGAACAAATCCAAGATTGAATTTCAAAGCTTCATGAATAGTAATTGGTAAGCATGACCAAATCACAGATTTTTGGCGAACTTTGGACGAGAATTTGGAGTAGCGTAAGCGGCAGAAAAGGTATGTAAGGCTTCCCTTTTTCTTCTTTGGCATGTCCTAGATGTACTAGGCTTGATTCCGTGCCTCGGGGGCCACTCTAATTCTAGAAATCCGAGATTGAATTTATTTACTATTCATTCAGTAGAATTGAACCCAATAGGTATGCTTTGTGCAAGCTATGTGTTAATGTCCGTAATCTTCGAAAATAAAAGCGGAAAGCTTTGAAATCTTCAAGGATAGTCTAATGAGGTATAATGACCATGTTTTTTATGTTCGTCACCCGACTTGACCCGAGGTGGGCCCACAAACCCGAGACTTAATTGTATTGTTCTATTTGCCTTATGTCCGTAAGATAACTAAGAGAACCTTTGACTTTCGCTACGAATTTAATATAAGTATCTGGTAACTCGGATATGAGCATTTTGGTTTGACCGTCCGGATATAAACATTTCGATACGAATGATATGATATGAATATTTTGGTAAAAGCACTCTGATGTAAATATTCTGAAATAGAAATTCTGATATAAGTATTCGGATAAGTGTTGTGACATAAGTATTTGATGCAAATATTTGATATGAACGTTCTCTGTAAGCTCTAATGTTCTACATATACGATCCTGGATCGCTTGAAAAGTCCGAAGAGGTTTCTGCGCTTCAAATGTTCATAACTTTCTGCTACTAATTCGGAAGGACCCGAAACTTGTTTCTGGATCTTCATATGTCGGTAAGTGTCTGTATTCATCGAGTCTGGATTTATATGCATATGGTTTCTCACGACTCTGCTCGTGCAAGGCTCAATGTATCTGATCACTGAGTCCCGGGCCAGGGCATGTTATGTTCTCGTGCGTACTCTATGGTATGATTCTGATTCACTGAGTCCCGGGCCAGGACATGTTATCGTGCTCTTCTCTGCATTATTCACCGAGTCCCTCGTACTTGCGGGCGGGACACGTTATGTATGTTTATGATGATACGGGGATGGCGGCCGGATGGCATTTGATATTATCCACCGAGACCCGCGATAGGGCCGGGACACGTTATGTATATTTGGCACAGAATTCTGATCTGCATGATTCTACATTACCGAGTCCCTTAACAAAGGGCCGGGACACGTTATGTACCTATGATTCTGATATGCATGACTTTATCTACCGAGTCCCTTAATAAAGGGCCGGGACACGTTATTTGCATATATGACATCTGATTCTGTTATACATGCTCCTATTCACCGAGTCCCTCATCGGAGGGCCGGGACACGTCATACACATATGAGATTTATGATTTTGACATGCATTCTGTATTCTGTCCGACATATGTCATCTTCTGAGCCTTCTGTACGTTACGTACTCTATCCGATGTATGTCGATGTACGTACGATTTGTATGTTCGTATTTCGTCCGTTATATGATATCATACGGGCACTCCGTACGTTACGTATTCATCGATATACGACATCATCGAACATTACGTACGTTTGGTATTCCGTTCGATATATGATCTCATCCGAATGTTACGTACGTTACGTAATCCGACGTGTGACATTACGGCGCTCTTATCTTACGCACCTCTTCGGACATGCGGTCGTGAACGCAAAGTAAGCATTTTAGGTACTTTGGTTGACCATTTGTTTCTTACGTACACCTTTGGCTTATGAAACAGGTATGTATGAGTTGTGTCTGAAAGGTATGTGTCGGGTACTCGGGGTTATATGTATTTACTTGATAGTTCCGTCTGTTTCAGTTATAGTTTTGTTTGTTTGTATTGCATGCCTTACGTACTCAGTACATATTCCGTATCGACCCCTTTCTTCGGGGGCGCGTTTCATGCCGCGCGGTACCCGCAATGAGTTGAAGACGTCCCAGCACGATTGGTGAGCTCCAATTTCTTCTGGAGCACTGCTGAGTCAGAGTATGTACGTTATGTCTTCTGGATGGTACTAGAGACTTTGCAGACAGCGTCGTGGGTGTGATATGTTGGTCTGTCAGCGGCTCCACCAGCCGATATGTCGGGTTGTGTTGTGTAGTAAATTTTGTATAATTACAGATTTTGTCAAATTTGCAAGCTTCACTATGTATGTCATGATTCTTCAGTTTAGAGATTCAAAAAAAATTTATGTGCGTAATAAGAGTCTGTGGGTTCGCTCGGCTCCAGATGTGGGGTCGGGTGCCCATCACACCCTAATAAGGTTAGGGTGTGACAAAGTGGTATCAGAGCGAGGTCGTCCGTGGGGTTGTACGCAAAGTCGTGTCCCAGAGTCCTGTTTATGGTGTGAAGCGCGCCACATTTATAAACAGGAGGCTACGGGGCACCTAGGGATTGTTGACCTTCTTTCTGTCATAGATCGTGCGATAGAGCCAAGACATAGGAGAATGAAATAAGAAATTCCATCTGTAAGCCTTACATACGATGAAAGGAGGTAAATGTGGATATATCTGATCAGTTACCCGAGATGCGACAGTTCTGGATGGCAAGAATGTGATATGAAGTTATATACTCTGTAAGGTATTGCTGGCATTCACGGTGTCTGATTTTGGCTAATAAGAATTGGTAAAGGTAGTATGGAAGATTAAAAGGGTAAAATAGTAAATGTACAAGAAAGGACGTGCTACGAGCATGTGTCGGAATACGTGAAAGTTTGGTGGCTCAGTTATGTGATAAAGGCCATATGAAAAAAAGCGTATGCGATTATATCAGTAATAAAGCACCGAATTCCATCAAAAATTCGAGGTTAAGCGTGCTCAGGCGGGAGCAATTTCAGGATGGGTGACCCCCTGGGAAGGAAGTAAGAAAATCCAAAGATTTAGTTGCAAAAGACAAATGAGAAACCAGGATGGCCTAAGTGGAGTCAGACTATACAAGATGATTGGAGACCACAAAAGGCTACGCAGCATGCGATAGACCCGATTAAAGAAGAAATGAAAAGTATGTCACGGTTCTGGAATTTGGATAGGCTTGAATAGTGTCTGGAAGTATTCTGTGGGTTAGTTGATACTAATTATATGTGCCTATGTGTATGAACATGTACGATATCCCATATGTGCAGGCATCGACGAAAAAGTGAAGAGAAAACTTATGGTAAGAAATTTTGCTATGTTGTGCGTAGAGTCGAAAAGAAGAACTGTTGGTTTGTGAAGGAACCCCTCCCGAAGTGCTACAAGACCCCGTGAGGTCGATTGAACATTCGAGGACGAATGTTCTAAAGGGGGGGAGGATGTTATAGCCCGTATATTGCACGTTCGGAAATTCCAAAGTCGTCGTGGAAAGTTAAGGGCGAGACCATTTTCAGAAATTATCTTAATGAACGAGTCGTTATAAATATTACTTATGACTATTATTAGTACGGAAATATTGTGAAAGGTTAAGGGCAAGAAGAGAAATTCGCAAAATGGTCAATGGAAATAATGTGGAAGGCCGGGGGCAAAATAGTAATATTGGAAAAAGTCGAGGGGCAAAATGGGAATTTTACAAAGGTTTCATGAAAATTCCAAAAAGAAAAAGGATGACAAATAAGTCATCCTTGCTATAAATTGAAGAAATTTCTAGAAATGAAGAAAGAAAAATAAAATAAGATAGGCATGTGCCATGCACATGACCTCTTAATAAATATGGCACATGGATGAAGAATTCATCATATGCCTTGAGAAAGTTCATGAAAACTTGAGAGAAAGGAAAGAAAGAACAAGGAGAAAAATAAAAGGCCAATTTCGGCCATGGTCTATAATTTTTGCCTCTTGAAAGTTGTCCCAAAAATTATTTTCTTGTTGTATTTCTACCAATTCAATGGTCCTCTACAACATGGTGGAGTTGTTTTGGAAGATAGAGGGCTTGTTTCATCAATTTGACACCTTAGTCAAGTGAAGAAGTTGAAGAGGAAAGGTAAGAATTTATGCCCTTTTATGTGTTATGAAGGCTTGGTTCATGATGTAGTAGGTGGAAATGGGTAAAAATTATGGAAATATGGATGTTGTATAGTGGACGTGTGCATGGTGTGAGTTGGCCGTGTAGGGGACTATAACGTGTAGAGAAAATGGATTTATTTTATTTAGTATTTAAATTGTTGTTGTATGTATGGAGATAGATGAGCTTCATAAAATATGTGGTGTGTGGTATGTTGGCCGTATGTGTAGTGTTGCAGCCGTGTGCATGTGTTGGTGTATGGGCAAAGATGAATTAATTTTATGTTGCATTTTAGTTATGGTTATGGTGGGATTTATATTGGGAATGGAAGTTGAATGAATTTGGTTGAATTTGAAAATACAAGATGTGGCCGTGTGGTGCATGGAAGTATAATGGGAGTGAATTAATTTTGTCTAGTATGTTAGTAGTGTTGTTGTGATCATTATAATGTAAATGAAGATGAAATGGTTTAAGTTGTCATTGAGATGAAATGTGAAAGATTATGTCATTTTAGAATGATTTTTATGATATTATGGAGATAAAGTTGTAGGGTGCAAATTATAATTATTGTTGATGAAATGGGACGATGGAAACATATTGTGAATATGTATGTTGAAGATTAGAAGTTTCGGATAAATTATGGTTTTGGTGGAAAACTTGTATATTTTGTACATTTGGTGAACATTTTGTAAAATGATATGAAATATTTCCGAATCGTATTGAAGTGATCTTGACTAGTAGAGTAATATGAGAATGTTAGTATTGAATTGAAAATGTGAAGTTGGGATGGAAATTATTGAACTATGTAGAAAAGAAGACAATTTATGTCATAATGTATTTTGTAGTGAATTATTGATGTGGGTGGTATTGTTGGGCTGTTGTTGTTGATAGTTTGGCCGGGTTGAATTCCCGGATTGCTGTTGATGTTGATTTGGGCCGAGCCATATTCTCGGGATGGTGCATTTACAGGGGAGGTGCTGCCGGAATTTCGGCGTAGAACAAATCCAAGATTGAATTTCAAAGCTTCATGAATAGTAATTGGTAAGCATGACCAAATCACAGATTTTGGCGAACTTTGGACGAGAATTTGGAGTAGCGTAAGCGGCGGGAAAGGTATGTAAGGCTTCCTTTTTCTTCTTTGGCATGTCCTAGATGTACTAGGCTTGATTCCGTGCCTCGGGGGCCACTCTAATTCTAGAAATCCGAGATTGAATTTATTTACTATTCATTCAGTAGAATTGAACCCAATAGGTATGCTTTGTGCAAGCTATGTGTTAATGTCCGTAATCTTCGAAAATAAAAGCGGAAAGCTTTGAAATCTTCAAGGATAGTCTAATGAGGTATAATGACCATGTTTTTTATGTTCGTCACCCGACTTGACCCGAGGTGGGCCCACAAACCCCGAGACTTAATTGTATTGTTCTATTTGCCTTATGTCCGTAAGATAACTAAGAGAACCTTTGACTTTCGCTCTGAATTTAATATAAGTATCTGGTAACTCGGATATGAGCATTTTGGTTTGACCGTCCGGATATAAACATTTCGATACGAATGATATGATATGAATATTTTGGTAAAAGCACTCTGATGTAAATATTCTGAAATAGAAATTCTGATATAAGTATTCGGATAAGTGTTGTGACATAAGTATTTGATGCAAATATTTGATATGAACGTTCTCTGTAAGCTCTAATGTTCTACATATACGATCCTGGATCGCTTGAAAAGTCCGAAGAGGTTTCTGCGCTTCAAATGTTCATAACTTTCTGCTACTAATTCGGAAGGACCCGAAACTTGTTTCTGGATCTTCATATGTCGGTAAGTGTCTGTATTCATCGAGTCTGGATTTATATGCATATGGTTTCTCACGACTAAGGCTCAATGTATCTGATCACTGAGTCCGGGCCAGGGCATGTTATGTTCTCGTGCGTACTCTATGGTATGATTCTGATTCACTGAGTCCCGGGCCAGGACATGTTATCGTGCTCTTCTCTGCATTATTCACCGAGTCCCTCGTACTTGCGGGCCGGGACACGTTATGTATGTTTATGATGATACGGGGATGGCGGCCAGGATGGCATTTGATATTATCCACCGAGACCCGCAGTAGAGGGCCGGGACACGTTATGTATATTTGGCACAGAACGATACGCATGATTCTACATTACCGAGTCCCTTAACAAAGGGCCGGGACACGTTATGTACCTATGATTCGATATGCATGACTTTATCTACCGAGTCCCTTAATAAAGGGCGGGACACGTTATTTGCATATATGACATCGATTCGTTATACATGCTCCTATTCACCGAGTCCCTCATCGGAGGGCCGGGACACGTCATACACATATGAGATTTATGATTTTGACATGCATTCTGTATTCTGTCCGACATATGTCATCTTCTGAGCCTTCTGTACGTTCTGTACTCTATCCGATGTATGTCAGTATCTGTACGATTTGTATGTTCTGTATTTCGTCCGTTATATGATATCATCCATCCGTACGTTACGTATTCATCGATATACGACATCATCTGAACATTCTGTACGTTTGGTATTCCGTTCGATATATGATCTCATCTGAATGTTCTGTACGTTCTGTGCTCCGTCTGACGTGTGACATTACCGAGCGCTCTGTATCTTCTGCACCTCTTCGGACATGCGGTCTGTGAACGCAAAGTAAGCATTTTAGGTACTTTGGTTGACCATTTGTTTCTTCTGTACACCTTTGGCTTATGAAACAGGTATGTATGAGTTGTGTCTGAAAGGTATGTGTCGGGTACTCGGGGTTATATGTATTTACTTGATAGTTCCGTCTGTTTCAGTTATAGTTTTGTTTGTTTGTATTGCATGCCTTACGTACTCAGTACATATTCCGTACTGACCCCCTTTCTTCGGGGGCTGCGTTTCATGCCGCGCAGGTACCCACAGATGAGTTGAAGATGTCCCAGCACGATTGGTGAGCTCCAATTTCTTCTGGAGCACTGCTGAGTCAGAGTATGTACGTTATGTCTTCTGGATGGTACTAGAGACTTTGCAGACAGCGTCGTGGGTGTGATATGTTGGTCAACATCCACCAGCCGATATGTCGGGTTGTGTTGTGTAGTAAATTTTGTATAATTACAGATTTTGTCAAATTTGCAAGCTTCACTATGTATGTCATGATTCTTCAGTTTAGAGATTCAAAAAAAATTTATGTGCGTAATAAGAGTCTGTGGGTTCGCTCGGCTCCAGATGTGGGGTCGGGTGCCCATCACACCCTAATAAGGTTAGGGTGTGACACTTCATCAACTTACCACTTCCATAAATATCCTTTCTTCACTTAAAACCACTAAAACTCTTGATAATCAACTTAAATATAAGGGTTGAAATCATTTACATACCTTGAGGGGTCTAAGATTCTAAAGATCAACTTCAACTCCAACTCCCTAAGCTTCACAACTTGAAGAAACCCTAGAAACAACCTTCTTCTTTACAAGCTTGGGTTCACGGGGCTCGGATCTTGCCAAATCACCACTATAAAGGTAGAAAATGTTGGGAGTAGATATACTAGGGTTTTTCTCTTACTTGGAAGAGAGAAAATGAGAATCAAAGTCGTGGATCACATATTTATACTTGGAATTAAAAAGTCCCAGCGGTACGGTTCGACGAGCGTGTTGACGGTCCATCGACTTGCCCGTCGACCTACGCCTGCAGATTTCAAGGCTGCGAAACCCTGTCAATGCCGCAAAACGACGGTCCGTCGACCATGTTGACGACCCGTCGATGATGACTGGCGTCTGTAGATTTCTCAGATTCAGCTCAGATCGCGTCGATTCGATTTGTTCAACTTCTAACCCTGTAAGTCACCAGGGATACCCGCTGGTACCTTTGTACACGGGGTAAGGCACTTTCTATATCCAAAACTCAGGCAGGAGTCTCAATTCCAAGGGCGTACCCGACTATGAAACCATAGGTTCTACTATGACGAGAACGAGAGACGTAGCACATCTAGCTAATCTGCTCAAAATACCATCATCATAAGGAACCTCCTACCCAAGCACAAACACAAATTAATCTATGCTCTCATCTAATGCTAAAGGCATGGCATTTAGACCAGAGTATACAATTGATATTACGTAAATACCAATATCATGGCACCAGTACCCGTTACAAGTGCTCGTCACCACACAAGTATCGGGAACCCCTTAATTTACCCTATTATTCCCTCTTATTAGTTAAATTTAAACCAACCATGATGCTTCAGTTAAGGTTCATAGTCTCAACATGCCTGATTTGAATCCGAAGCTCAAGCGATCACCACACAGCCTTGCCCTCTTCAAAGCCTCCAAACAATCCCAAACTGTTCAAATACAAAATCCACATAAGTACATGAGTCCTTAGACACCCAATATTGCCATGATAATAATTTGGGTCCAAAAAGTCAGCCAACAAGCCAATCCCTAGCCCCACAGGTCAAAACTGTAATTTTTTTACAAAATCAGATTCAATATAGTCAAGATAGTATTCTACAAAGTTAAATGAGTCCAATGATACTCATATCGCTATACTTTGATTCGCAATCAAAAAATGAATCTGAAAAGCCCTCGAGGGCAAAACTGGAATCTTGTTGCAAAATTGGTTTACTTATAGCTTAGTTAGTATAAATCTAGAAAACCTATTCAAAAAGTCATCTTCTTGATCCTCAAATTCATGATTTACCACTTTTCAACTTTTGGGTTCAAAACCACAATTCTCCCAACTAAAATCAAGACTAAAACTTAAATAATCCTCGGGGTTCATGGGAAAATACAAAAACAGAGGTTAATGACTTACCCACTATTTGAGACGAATTTAGAGCCACCGAAATCACCTAAATCCAAGCCAGCAAACTTGTGAGAAGAGTGACTAAATTTCGGAACAAAGTGAAGAACACTGTAGCTATCCCGACCCGAATTAGATGTTAAATAATCACGAAATTCAAATTTTGAAAAGCCCAACATGATACTTGCGAGATTTCACCCAAAATGGCCATTTGAATCACCTAATTTGGCCTTAAAATAAGAGCGATATGATGTTTTGAAGTTTAAAGGAAATCGGAAAATTTATGGACGAAATAGGGGCAAAATCATCGCTTCAATAAAAATTCCCACCTGAATATCAGCAATAGCAGAATTTAGAAAAAGCGGTCATATCTCACTCATACGATGATGAAATTCGACGATTCTTGTTGCTATAGTCACGAAATTATGATACAGATCTAACAGTTCAATCTAAACACAAAACAAAGGTCGTTTGCCTATCTGATACCCTTTTTGCTCAAAATGATGTCAAAACCAATAACAAGCACCATACAACCCAAACACATCTGAAACTCAATGGAATCTAATCAAATTTAGTGGACAAGTCAAAAATCATCATACGAATCTGGTCGAACTCTCAAAACATCCAAACGGGACCGTCTTCACCCGAATTTGAGTGTGGTCAAATCCAAATCATCTCAAAAACTAGTTTCTCAACTAACCACCTAAATCACACCTAAACCTCTTGGCAACTAGACCAATGACTCATCTAAGCCATAAATCACATTCCGAAACTAATGGAATCGATGATGCTTCAAAAAACACTCATTTACCCCTAATGTTGACTTTGGTCAAACTTCTTCTTTGAAATTAAGGATTTCCAAAATATCCTCTTCCTTACCCAATCTCATCCGAAAGCCTCAGGAATTGCGTCACCCATCCTCGCAAGTCATAAACATCTATAAGAAGCTAATGGAACAAACAAATTTCCAATCCGGGTCTTATTTCTTCCCGCGACCGTCTTTTCATAAATAGGCATATTAAATACTAAAATTGAAATAATTGTAAAAACCAACCAAACGAACTCTATAATTAGCTCCATCAATTTCTACAAGTCATAAATAATATTATCAATCTAACAAAATCTTCAGATCACCAATCAGAACACGTTTTCCCCGAAAGATCAATTAATCCAAAAAATATCGGGATTTTCAAAATGAAACCTCCCCCCCAAAGTGAACCAAATGACATCCATTTGACTTCAAATTTTGCAAGCAAGTCAAAATAACTATTATGGAACTTCTGGAATAGACAATAGGCAAAACATAGCATTGTTTTTCAAAATGACCGACCGGGTCATTACACAACTAATTACAAATAAAACCACACCTATTGAAACTCTTATGGTTAGAATCTATTTGAAATACCCAAGGAGTCGCCATCTATTACGATACACTTTTACGCGAGGCAAAATGTCATGACCCATTTTACTAGGCCGTGCGAGCACCAATCATTCCCGCCGCGATAGACGAACCCTTATCCCAACATAACCAATTCAAGCAAAGGTGGAAGAAATAAATATAGAATAAGTTTCCAATCATCCACATAAGATAAAGTGCGAAAATACTAAATACAACCCCAAAGATCTGGTCTAGTCATACAAGAGCACTAACTAAATACTACAAGTCTGGAAGATGATAAAGTCTCATAATACAACTGTTTCGGAATAAGAGTAAGACAAGTAAGTAAAGGAAAGAACATCCGAGCTGCGGCCGTCATCGTGCTCACCCTGGTATGACTCTACAGCTAATCAGCCGCGAGGCGAAAAAGTGGAACCTGTCTAATACTCTGTATCCATAAAAGAATGCAAAGAAGTGTAGGTCAGTACAAAATAACGGTACTGGTAGGTATCATCAGCCGACTAAGTATAGCTAATATAATTCAAACAATAAAGCAGGATAGGCCGATAAATCAACAAGTATAAGTCAACACAACCTGAACCAAGTATCCGTCATCACCTAGGTTGAATCATCTAAACCCAAGTGTACCAAGTCTCAATATATATACAATTCTAAAATCAAATAACAGAAGAACAACACTGAATCATCACAATATAAGCCAAGATGCAATGCAATGCAATGCGATAATGTATGAATGCAATGCAATGCCATGCAAATGTTGTGTACACATGTACTCCGGACGGAAATATCGACGTCTCGGTAGCACAACCCAAGGTGACTCACCAATTCTAAGTGCCACTCGTCCCGGATCTTTGCCCAACAGACAGACAAGACTCCGAATCTTTGCCCACAGGGGGGGTTCTTACCGGCACTATCCTGGGGGACCCGCGGAGTCCATGCACTCACTCAATCCACGATTCCAAAATGAACATCGGATATCAGACTCTCACGTTACTCACGTAAAAATGGTTTTCATCAATATCAATCCACGATTCCGGGACGAACATCGGATATTGGACTCTCACGTCACTCAAGTATAAACTGAGCCCAACTCATCACACTGTTTCATCAAGGTATCAACAGCGTATCATGAATGGATGAGAATGTGTGCAATGCATGTGTCAACATCAATAATCTGATTAGTATCACAAGTGCCAACATGGGTACGCCAACAATATAATCAATGTCACAAGTACCAACATGGGTAGGCCAATAATATAACCAATGTCATAAGTACCAACATGGGTACGCCAATAATATATGTGTCACAAGTACCAACATGGGTACGCCAATAATATCAGTGAAGACTACACAAGTCATATAGAACTCTATCCTCGTATTGACATCAAGCCGTAAGATAATATACTATCACAATCAAGATGGACAACAGATTCCAATGTCTACTAACAACACGTGGCATCAAGCCAACACAATAGAATAATCAAGTCACAACACAACTGGATGGCTAGCCCCAATCACGCAACAGGGCCCAACCTAAGACAATATCCAACCCAACTTCACACCCGAAGTTTTACATGCTCTCTCGGACAATATAATCTAAATATATGCTTCGCTATACGAAGTCTCACCAAGAGTAAGCCATAACCTACCTGGATAGCCGAACAGCAATACACCAACAATCACTCTTTAGCCTTGCCCTTCCGCTGAGCCTCAAGATCAAGAAAGTCTATTCATATTCGAAATCTAGATTAGAAATCATGAAGATCGATACCTATATTGTTATCATTCAAATTGGGTAAAAAACCAAACCAAGAATTGGGAAAACGGGCCCCGCAAGGGCAAAATGAAAAATTTGGAGGTAAATTATCCAACTAAACACTAGGTGATCAAAACCCGTCAACTAATTGCTAAATTAACTCAAGGATTCATCTAATTTCGAAATCCAAGCCAAATCCCCAATTTTGGGTATAAACCCTAACTATTAACTTCAAGAATTCAACATTAGTAATGGAAGGTATATAATTATCAACCTTAGATACATCATAATCTAGCATAAACCCAATCAATTTCATCATTTAAAGCAACTTAGGAAGTCTAACCAATTTTATGAAATTCTCAAGAAATGCCCATTAACCTTCTTCATGAAAAACCCCAATTTCCTACTTTAGAAATCATGGATTAAAGCTTAAACTAAGGGAATGAATCAAAGGGAAATACTTAGATTATGGTTTAGACCTTGCCCCGTGGAAGAAACTTGAAGAACATCCTTGAATTCTCCCAAACCCAAACATCCAAGATGACAAAAACTCCAACAACATTAATGGCCAGAAACGCCCAGCTGTTCTGCCTGGTTTCCTGTGCCAAATGATCCCGAAACTTGCTTTTGATGCCTCCAATGGATTCCTTGTGAAATTCCAGTCAATTTAGGCTTTTGAATCACTCTATTTTACCTTATAATGAAGGAGATATGGAAGTTTCAATATTTGGAATAGTGCAGATTTTTAAATACGAAATCAATAGCATTTTCGTAATTAATCTAAAAATATCTGACAACCCAATTCTTAGTAAAATGACCATAAATCCCTCATACGATGTCGAAACTTGATGAGTTCAGTTGCTACGGTTCCAAAATTACGATACAGATATAATGGTTCAGTGGAAACACGAATCAAAGGTCGTTTGCTCAATATGGTACCCTTTATGCTCAAATCGACGTTGAAACCGAAAACAATCAGCATATAACCCAAACTTATCCAAAACTCATAGGAATCTAACCAAACTTTGTGGACATGTCCAAAATCATTATACAAACTTATTGGAACTTCCAAAATATCGACAAGGGATCATCTTGACCCGATGTTGACCGTGGTCAACTCCAATTCTAACTTAACCAATTTCTTAACTATTGACCCAAATCACATCCGAACCCTTTGGGAACCAAACCAATGATACCACTAAGTCATAAATCACCCCTCGGACCTAATGGAACTATCGAAATTCGATTACGGGCACGTATATCCAAAAGTCAACTTCGAGTCAAACGGTTTTCGCTTTATGGCCAAATTTCTAAAAGTCATTCTAAAACCCAAAACGATGCCTAGGGAACTGTGCCAGCAGTCCCCGCAGGTCAAAATAGTACTTACAAGGCTCGGGGACCAGTCAATGGGGCAAAAATGAAAAGAATGCAATAATGACCAAACGGGTCGTTACACAAAAAAGCTACTTCATAATTGCTGACACTTTTTTGATTTACTATTTTTTAGAGTGCCATCTAATTTATTTGTGAAAATTTGGAAAATCAATTTTGAAGGTTATTTGAGAAAAAACCTATTAGTATCAGAGTTTGGGTAAGGGTTCAGGTGATTCCCCATGAAGTTTTTAGGTACCTCGGTACTAAGAATTAGCAAAATGCGGTTGACCTTCGAGTTTCAAAGTGTGGTTTTAGTAATTATTTGCTTAACATGTGTTTAAAATTGTGTCTACATGAAGTCATGGAATATCAAAATGTTTCATGGAGAAAAAGTCCCTTTATTTCTTTTTCAAAAGAGTTGAGTCTTTGGAAATGCGAATCAGGAATTAAATAGATTTTTCACTTTCCTGACAAAAACCCGCTAAAGATTTCCCTTTGAGTAGAGTTCTACTTGACTTGTTCTAAAGTGTTACAAATCATATTTATCCCTATAAGTTTCAAAAACGCCCAAATGTATATCCCTGGTAAAATATGCGATAAGATCACATAACTCTTGTCAAAAATTATTCTTTGTTTTTTTGTAAATAATGTTCATTTTGAAAAAGGAGTTATATTTTACCCTTTTCAAAAATAGGTCAACCACATTCTTCGCTTGAATCCCTTTCCTTAGCCCAAAACATAAAGCAAGAAATCCCTTTTTGTTTATTCAATTTTAACAGGCCAGGGCCAAAGGACCACACTTTAAAAATCATCTTTTTGTGTTCTTCTTTACAAATAGATATCATCTTGCAATCTCCATTTCTCTAAAAAGATTTCCAAGTTTAAAAAGGTCGATTTCTTTTCTTAAAATATGCTACTATTTCATTTCCGCTCATATAAGGAAAAAGGTTTTTTTCATTTAACTCATAAGAAAGTATCCTTTATTATTTTCTCGTTGGATCCAAATTAAAAGTGTTCGAGTTCCAATCCATTCTAACGATATTAGTATAATTTGCCTATTTCAACTAAGTTCCAACCGCGGGTATTCAATAATTTTACATACAACATATATATGGACACAAATATATATAAAAGAAATGGGCTGGTGGGTTTACTAAGCCCACCTGCAGACATGTAAATTATTTTCACCCATAGTTGGGCCTTAATTTCTGTTGTTTGTACTCGATGGAATAGAGTTGGACCTCTGGCCTAACGTAACGGCGGGTATGCACGTTCAGGCCCAATTAGGCCCATGTGTGGATGGTCATGCAAAGGAGAAAAGGAAAATAGAAGTGACAAGGAAGCTACAGTTAACAAATTATTCGACAAGGAATTTAAACCTAAACACGCCATTCAAACATGGTTATATACTAAGACGTGCATGCTGAATCCATAAATGGTACTTAGAAGAAATATGAATCATCGCAGAGGCATGATAGGCCAAATAGTATTAGAATCAGTTAGGCCTGGATACACGGATTATACACAAAGCAGAGCAAATATTATGGTCACTTGCCCAATTAACTTGTATGAGGAAATGCATGAGAGGAGAAGGAAAAGGAAAAAAAAAAAAAACCTCAGCCCAAACAACATACATAAACAGCTGGTATATTGAGGTATGCTCTATGTATACATTCTATACATCCTTGGTATACAAGAGCATATAAGAGGATGTATATCTTGTATACCCATATGGCGTATCGCACCACATGACTTCTAGAAAAAAGGGGAAAAAAAAAAGAGATTTGTACACAATGAATTCATTTATCCACACCAAATGTTTAGTATTCATTTAATATGTCAAGACAATGAAGGACATACTCCCTGTATATTCAGAATATACAAGGTATACACAACACCACACATCATATACATATATTGTAATCTATGTAGAGTTTCATTTAACCACTAGAATGACATAAAAAGAGATGTCAGACCTAGAACACTTCAATCTGCTCATAACGTTCTATCAAACCACAACAGATCAGATCAAGTTGCAATTAAATCTCAAGTGTTCACAATCCAAAACAATTTTCATGTTCAACCAAGTATATAGTTCAAAGAAACAGAGACCAGAGAAAGCAGTTCACTATATACAGAGGATATACACAAGGATGACTGGTTTATCCAAACAAAGATTTCATACTAAAGAAAGAATCAGAGGCAGCATACACAAGTTTCACCATTTGAATTGTAAACTAGACCCCTAGATGATTAGGTAATGAAGGGACAGAGAAACTCTACATAAATTTCAAATTCATTCTCATAATATCAAGGGTACATGTCACAACAATCTTTAAAAGGGGAGGGAAAAAGAGGGGAAGCGTGCTCATAGTAAATACGCAAACAAATGTGGGCCCAGTACATAAAGAAATGGCTTAGCAAAGCCAACATCTCAAGCATCTTATGTCCAGTGTCCTGAAGATAGATCAATCTTTCCGAATGCGCTATCAGAGAAAACACTAACCATTCCAAAACATTTTGTGCATATGATCCCTTTGGTCTTAACGACAACGTGAATGTATCCTATCCAGAGAATCATTTTATGAGTCAAAGCCATTCTTTCCATGTACTTGACTAATCACAAAACACAAAGGACAATGTTTACAAACATGCACATGTACTCTACACTATCAGGATAGAGGCATACTAAGACACACTAGGAAAAAAAACCTCCCCAATTCCCAAATTGGATGCACACAGCCCCTTTCTGTTTGTACAGAAGACTTAGAGCTCAAGATATTTTAAAACATGCTATGTAACGACCCGTTTGGTCGTTATAGTTATTTCGGCGTTTTCGCCCGTTCTTGAGCATTGATTCACTTTTTACCCGAGGGGACTGCTGATATGCTTCCCGGGGTGCCTAGACTGAATTCAGGCAACTTTGGTGAAAATATAGGCTTAAAGTGAAAAATGGTTGACCCAAAGTTGACTTTTGGGCAAACGAATATTTTCTGAAATTCCGTCAATTCTGAGAGATCCGGATTGTTATTTAAAACCTGTATGGGTATTTAGTCCAGTTCCCAATGCATTCGGATTCATTTCGGGACTTAGGATGGGAAATTGAGATTAAGGCATCGAGGGTTGACTCGGTCTGTGTGTTTAGTTTATGAGCAGATGGCCTCAGGAGTAACCCGGGATTTCGATTAAAGACTTAGAAAATTCGGGGATTTCTGATAGCTGGTGTCCGCAAAGGCGGCACCAAAGCCGTCCCAGCGGTAGCACTGTGGCGGTGTCATGACCGCTGGGCCGGCCGTGTGTAAGGTTGGCCCTACCGCTGTGGAGGTATCCCAGCCACCGTAGCGGCATCTTACAGTCGTGGCGGTGATGGGCAGTCAATTTTCCTTAAATGTGTCATAAATAAGTCCTAGACCCTCATTATTTCTCATCTTGATATTTGAGCTTTCAGAAACTATTCTTGGAGATAATTTGAAGAAATTCTTGGAGGTAAAACTTTCCTAATCCTTTACCCTTCCTTAATCACAATCATCTTAGATTTCCCCCTTCCCTTTAACAATCCCTTAGAGATGGAATTTGAGAGAGGATTTTTGAAGAATATTTTCCTAGATTATTAATGATAAATTGATGATGGTTATGCTAAAACTTGAAGAATCTAAGCTTATTAATCACGTATCTTCCATTTTTAACGTTGAATTTCGGATTTGGAGACTTAGAGTTTATACCCAATTTGGGGGTTTTTACTTGAAATCAGATTTAGGCCAATTCTTGAGTTAAATCAACAATTAGTGGTTGGGTTATGATCACCTAGTACTTAATTTTGTATTTTGCCCGTGAGTTTTCCGTTTTGCCCTTGTGGGCCCGTTTCCCCAATTTTTAGAGTTAGTATTGACCTAATTGAAATAGTAGCAATATGGGTATCATTCTTCATTATTTCTAATATAGAATTCGATTATGTTTAGACTACTTTGGTTCTGAGCTTCAGAGGAAGGGCAAGGCAAAAGAGTGACTTGTTGGTGTTGCGATTCGGCAGTCCAGGTAGGTTATGACTTACCTTTAGTGAGACTTCATATAGTGAATCACATATTTAGATTATAATGTCGGAGACAGCATGTGAACCTTTGGGTATTAAGTTGGGATGGATATTTCCTTAGGTTGGGCCCTAATGTGTGTTGGGACTAGCCACCCCGTTATGTGTGCTTGATTGTTCCATTTGATGGTTGATGCTATGTGTAGTTGGTAGATATCGAGTTCTGTCTTGTCATCTCTATTTGGATAGAATTGACATACCCATGGTTGGTATTTATACTTGGATATATTGTTGGCGTACCCACTGTTGGTACTTGACTTATTGATAGATGTTAGCATACCCACTGTTGGTATTGTGATATGATACTTGTTGGCGTACCCCGTTGTGGTACTTGTCATATTGAACTTGATCGATTTACATATGCATTACACGCATTCTCTCATATTCATGCATGGCCAATACCTAGTATCGTTGATTGAGTGAAACTGATATTTGATAAACTCTTTTACCCGAGTGATTGTATAAAGGCCGATGTCCGAAGATCCATTCCGGAATCGTTGATTATATGAAACTGATATTTTGATGAACTCTTTTACTTGAGTGATTGTGAGAAGGCCGATGTCCGAGGTTCAATTCCGGAATCGTTGATTGTGTGAAACTGATATTTGACAGACTCATTAACTTGAGTGATTGTGAGATGGCTGATGTTTGATGAACTATTACGACATCGTTGCTGCATGGCCGATTCCGATATTATTCCGGAATCGTTGTTAGTGCATGGACTCTGTGGGTCCCCCAGGGTGGTGCCGGTGAGACTCCCCCTGTGAGAAATTAGCTAGAGTCCCGTCTGTCTATTAGGCAAATATTCGGGATGGGTGGCACTTAGACTTCACGAGTCACGCCGGGTTGTGCTACCGAGACGTCGATATTTCCGTCCGAAGTACATATGTACACATCATTTGCACGGCATGGCATCGCATTCATACCATTATTGCACAGTATTGCAATATGACTTAATTGAGATGTTGTGATGATTGGATTGTGATGACTCTGTTATGATGATGGATCGTGATGATTCTATTATGATGATTGGATTGGATTGGATTGGGTCGGATATGTTCAGACTTGATAGATTTGGGTTAGATGCTTACGTCGGCGATGATGGATATTTGGTTATGATTATATTTTCTTATACTTGCTAGATTCCTTGTTTATTTGCTTTAGCTTCTGAATTGTGTTAACTATACTTAGTCGGCCGATGATGCCTACCAGTACTGTTGTTTGTAGTGACCTGCACTTGCTGTATTCTTTTATGAATGCAGAGTACCAGGTCGAATCTACCTCTCTGACCCGTGGCTGAGCGACTCTTCAACTTCCACTCGAGTTTTTCGCGTGAGCATGGCGTTCGCTGACCTTAAAGACTTTCTCATTATATGTCTTACTTTTATTGCAGAGACATAGATATTTTGTACTAGTACTTCCAGATTGTATTATTCTCCCTAGATGCTCTTGTATTATTCAGACTAGACCCTGGGGGTATTTACTGTCTTCTGCACCTTTACTACAATCTATCTATATATAACATGAGACTTACATATTTATGGATTTCTACTACTTAACTTTCTTCAATTTATGTATTGGTACGTTGTTGGGATGAGGGTTCGCTTACCTAGGTGCGAAGGTAAGTGCCCGCACGGCCTAAGCAAAATGGGTCGTGACAAGTTGGTATCAGAGCCCTAGGTTACCCGGTCTTTAATACAAGAGCGTGTCTAGTAGATTCTCGTGGATCGGTACGATGAGCTCCGTACTTATCTGCGGGAAGCTATAGGACGTTTAGGAAATCTCACCTTCTTTCTTCCCGTCATGCTACGTTATTCAAATTGGTATTTGGAAAGATCAAATTGGTATCTGACTCTTACCTCTTCTCTCACAGATAGTGAGGACTCGAGCTACGATAACCCGAGGTCAGGTGCAAGAGCCTATCAGTTTATTCTTGATATGCATGAGTTGCTACACTGTATGGGGATAGTGGAGACCACGGCGTTGATTATGTGTCCTACCAATTTCGCGACGACGCGAAGACGTGGTGGAGGTATTTCGTGGCGTGCAGACCTAAGGGTTCTCCTCTTTTGACTTGGACTCAGTTCTACCGGGCCTTCCTTGACAAGTATGTGCCCTGGTCTTTGAGAGAGGCTCGTAGGGAGCAATTTTTACACCTTGAGCAGAGAGGCATGTCCTTGGAGTCTTATGTGACCCGTTTCCCCTATGTGGCCCGATACTTACTCCATTGATCCATACCGAGACTGATAGGATCAGGCGCTTTGTTGGAGGACTGGTGGGTTCTCTATAGATTCCTTGTCTTCAGATGGAGTCAATGGGGGCTTTCTTACAGTCCATTATTGAGCATGCTTCTATGGTTGAGGGTGCCAAGCCCCATGCTTTTAGTGGTGGTGACAAGAGGTCACGTCAGACTAGCAATTTTGGGGGTTCTGGTACGAGAGGCGCCGATCAGTTTTTGAGGCCACCTCAGCCCTATTCCGGTCATCCCGTGCATTCAGCAGTACCGACTTCCTCTAGTGAGGAACCTAGGCAGAGAGCTTCTGAGAGTTCGTTCTCTAGACCAGTGGCCAGGGCTGCTTCATCCGGGTCTTCAGCTTTCGTGTTTCAGCACTCGACTCCTCTTACCTGTTTCTCTTGTGGAGAGGTTGGGCATGTTTCCAGGAGATGTCCCTGGCCTAGGCAGGATTATTAGTCGCCGAGGACTCCTGTATAATCCGGTGGGCTAGAAGGGACTTCTCATAGAGGCGGTGCGCAGTCAGGCTGTGGTACTTCCCATGGCTCTAGAGGTGGTCCCAGCCAGCTAGAGGTGGTACTCAGAGTGCGAGGAGCGGATCCCAGGCTGGGCGTGGTGGAGCCCATTGTTACTTATTTCCTGGTAGGCCTGAGGCAGAGGCTTTAGATGCTATGATCTCAGGTACCATTTCTGTCCGTCATAGAGCAGTATCTATGTTATTTGATCTTGGATCCACTTATTCGCATGTGCCTGCATTTCATGCCGTTAGTTAGCTCATGTTTGCGATACGACAGTTGCATCTCCACCCCTTGAGTCTATCCTTAGTGTGAGCCAGTTCACGGAGGTATTTCAGTCGGATTTGCCGGGTATGCCACCCAATCGCAACATTGATTTCTGTATCAACGTGGAGTCGGGCACTCGCCCCATTTCTATCCCACCATATCGGATGGCACCTGCCGAGTTGAGGGAGCTTAATGAACAATTGCAGGATTTATTGAGCAAAGGGTTCATTAGACCGAGCATCTCCTCTTGGGGTGCTTCAGTGTTATTTGTGAAGAAGAAAGATAGGACCATGAGCATGTGTATTGATTACCGCCAGCTGAAAAGGTCACTATCCGAAACAATTTCCCTATACCTCGTATTGATGATCTATTTGTCCAGCTTCAGGGTGCTTTGGTGTTTTCTAAGAATTATTTACATTCCGGCTATCACTAGTTGAAGATTAGGGTGGAGGATATTCCGAAAATAGCATTTCGGACGAGATATGGCCACTATGAGTTTCTAGTGATGTCTTTCGGGGTTACCAATGCCCCGACTGCATTTATGACTTTGATGAATGGAATCTTTAAGCCATTCCTTGATTCCTTTGTGATTGTGTTTATTGATGACATCTTCGTCTATTCCAAGAGTAGAGAGGAGCACGAGGGCGGCCATCTTCGTACCGTTCTTGGTTTGTGGAAGAAACATAGTTTGTTTGCTATGTTTTCTAAGTGTGAGTTCTGACTGGAGTCTGTAGCATTCTTGAGCCATGTGGTGTCTAAGGAGGGGATTATGGTTGATCCACAAAAAATTGAGACTGTGTGGGGTTGGGCCAGGCCTACTACTGTTACTGAAATTCATAGTTTTGTGGGTTTGGCCAGTTATTACCGTCGCTTTGTGAAGGGTTTTGCTGCCATTGCTTCATCCTTGACCAGATTGACTCAAAAGGATGTTCGTTTTCAGTGCACGGATGATTGTGAGGAGAGCTTCCAAATGCTCAAGCTTCTTTTAACTACAGCCCCGATCCTAGCCTTGCCTGTGGAAGGTGAGGATTTTCCGATCTACTGTGATGCTTCCCGTATGGGTTTGGGTGCGGTATTGATGCAAGAGGGTAGAGTGATAGCTTATGCTTCCCGCCAGTTAAAAGTTCACGAGAAGAATTACATTACCCATGATTTGGAGTTGCTAGCCGTAGTCTTCGCTTTAAAGCTTTAGAGGCATTACTTGTACGGTGTTCATTGTGAGGTTTTTACCGATCACCGTAGCCTTCAAAGATGTGTTTACCCAGAGAGATCTTAATTCCCGTGCAACATTTTATGGATGGAGCTCCTGAAGGACTATGATATCTCTATTCTGTATCACCCTGGTAAAGACAATGTGGTAGTTGATGCCTTGAGTCGCAAGGCAGTGAGTATGGGGAGTTTATCTTGATTGATTGTTTTCGAGTATCCGTTGGCCATGGAGGTTCAGACTCTGGCTAACAGTTTCGTCCGTCTTGATATCTCAGCACCGACAGGATTTTGGCTTGTATAGAGGCGAGATCATTGTTATTGGATCGGATCAAGGCTCATCAGTTTGAGGATTCTCAGTTGAGCAAGATCAGAGATAAGGTGTCGAGAGGGGAGGCCAAGGAGGCCGTGATTGATTCTGAGCACATTCTGATGATTAGAGAATGCTTGTGCGTTCCTCGTGTTGGTGATCTGATTCAGTTGATCTTATCTGAGGCCCATAGCTCTCGCTATTCCATTCATCCGGGAACGACTAAGATGTACCGTGACTTGAGGCAGCACTATTGGTGGCACCGTATGAAGAGAGATATAGTTGATTTTGTGGATAAGTATGGAAATTGTCAACAGGTAAAGTATGAGCACCAGCGACCCAGTGGGGTGCTTCAGAGGGTGCCCATTCCTGAGTGGAAGTAGGAGAGGATTACCATTGATTTTGTCATGGGTCTTTCGAAGAGCCTTAGCAAGTTTGATTCTATTTGGGTGATAGTGGATCGATTGACTAAGTCCGCTCACTTTGTTTCAGTTTAGGTTTTCTATACCGCGGAGAAGTTAGCCAAGATGTATATTTAGGATATTGTGAGATTACATCGGATCCCTATTTCTGTTGTACCTGATCGGGGCGCTATTTTCACTTCCCGATTCTGGAAAGCATTTCATGAGGAGTTGGGTACCCGATTGGACTTTAGTATAGCTTTCCATCCCCAGATCGATGGCCAGTCCCAGTAGACCATTCAAGTGCTCGAGGACATGTTGAGAGTGTGTGTTATTGACTTTGGTGGTCATTGATCAGCACTTGCCTTTGGCAGAGTTTGCATACAACAACAATTATCATTTGAGTATTGGTATGGCGCCTTTTGAGGCCTTATATGGTAGAAGGTGTAGATCTCCGATTGGTTAGTTCGACGGGTTCAAGGCTTGACCTGGGAGCACGGATTTATTTAGAGAGTCCCTTGATAGACGATGTGCCGTGAAATTACGGGATATTCGATGCTAATTTCTTAAGCCTTTGTAACTCTTCAAGCACTTTTGGTGTTACTTTTCGTGTGTTTTTGTCATTTTGTAGGAAAAGTTATTTGGAAAGCATAACGGAGCAAAATGAAGCAAAATAGACCAAGGACACACTTTGCACAACATGCGAGCCGCATGTCATGTCTGCGGATCCACAATTCCACCGCATAGCATGACAGGCCACTGAAGAATAGAGAATGAAAGGTTGCGCAATTTGAGAGATCAACATGCGACTCGCATGTTGAACTTGCGAGACAACAGTGTTAACGCAAACCTTGTCCGAAATCTGGGAAGCCTGAAGTCAAGAGCATAACATGCGGCTGCTGAGCATGCTTCGCGTCTCGCATGTTTGTCTTGCGAGACGCACGTTGCGCACGCAGGGGTGTTTTTGTATAATGTTGGCGCTCTACTCAATTTTATGTGATTTAGAAGTGATTGGAAGAAACCAAGTGAAAACAAAGTCAAAAAGAGGCCAAACTGGACAGTTTTGCAAAACTGTCAAAACTGGACAGTTTTGCAAAAACGGGACAGAGCTGCAAATCTGAAAATATGGGGCTGTTTTGGTCATATTTTGATATGGAAATGTTGGGGACTATAAAAGAAAGACTTGGGAGAAATATCTTTCATCTTTGGCCACATTTCAAGCTTAGAGCTATGTTTTTGCATCCACACTTGGGGATTGAAGATTTGAAGATCTTGATAAGAAACTTCTTAATCCTTTACTCATTTCTTCTTTTCCTTGCTATGTATTGATTATCTAAGTGTGTAGCTTTCTATTCCATTACTTGAATCTTGTTTATGAAAATATTCTTGATTAAAGTTAGGTTTGAAACTCTTGTTTTGCTTATGTATTGAATGATTTTATTCCTAATGAAGTGGGTTATTGTTTCTTTAATTAATCTCGTTCTTGAATGTTTCCAAAGGGATTAGCTAACCCTAGGACTCACCCATTTAATTTGATTTTAGCTCGAGAGAGGAAAGTCAATTTGGGAAAGATTAGTTAACAAGGATTTGAGGCATAACCCTCATCTAATGACTTGAGCTCGAGAGGGGAAAGTCACTTGGGATTATATTGATTGTACCTAATATCACACTTTAGGGCTTGAGAAAGCTTAAAGTGGAATTCATTGATTTGGTTGACAAAACTTTCAATGAGAATTTAGAAATCATTATCTATTAACATAACCTCATTCTTAGTTGTAATATCGTAAAATACGTTGGATCGTTACTTGAGTGTAATCTCCTATTATCCATGCTTGTGACCATTGATCATTTTACTTGCTTTCTAGGTTAGTTTACATTTCTGCATTAGTTATAATTTTCTAAAAAAACCAAAATATTATCTATCGTTTGGCTTTAGCTTAGTTGGTGAAAGTTCTTTACTTTCTTAATCGCCTAGTATATTGTTCCCTGTGGGATCGACCCCGACTCATAGTTGGGTAAATTATATTGCATACGACCGTGTACACTTTCTCTTTGAGGAGTGGATTTGGACGTTATCAATTTTGGCGCCGTTGCCGGGGAACAATTTGGCGTAGTTGGGTTAGTTTGGGATTTTAAGCTTGCTTGCTTTTGTCCAAACTTGTGAATATGTGTTTGTGATTTTTCGTGTTTCTTTGTGTTAGTTTTTATTTTTGTTATTTATTTTTGTTAGTTGTGTCTCTATGGCATCTTGGAATGAAAATGGGTTTGATGGTTGCAACCTATATTTTGATGACCCATGTCCATATTGTGGAGGACTCCACTTTTGGCAAGATTGTGAAAATGCTCCCGGGAGAGAGATGTGTGCACCGTCTCAATCCTATGATGAGAGTATTTGTAATATATGTGGTGGTCAAGGTGGACATTGGGGTGATTGTCCCAATTATTTTGCTCCCTCTCCCCCAAGTTATTCTAACGAAAATGCTAGTTGTGCTTTTGAGTTTGACAGGGACAATGACATGGCAAGTGAAGGACAAAGTGCCGGATTTGAAGGCATCATGGCAATGCTCCAAACATACTTAGATTGGGAAGCTAAGATGGAGGAAGAGCGAAAACTCGTCCAACAATCCATTTTAGAAAATGGAGAAGCTATGAAAAAAATGAATGATTCATTTGAGGATGCCAATTCCTCAATTGTCATGGAAGTGTCGACTTCTCAAAATGAAATGGTTGAAGAAGAGATTTCAAGTTTAAAAGATGAGCCCGAAAATTCTTGTAACCACAGCGAAAGTTGTGAAATCGAAGAAATGGTTCAACTTGAAGAAGAAGAGCAAAATCTTAAAGAAGAAATCTCCAATTCTCAAAAAGAAGAAGTTGAGGAAATTTTGAAAAATATAATGGGGAGGAATGAAAAATATGGGCAAGTCTTGACCAAATTGTGGGAAGAAGTTCAACATGGAGATGATGAAACTATCCAAAAGGTGTATCTCACCATGGATGGATTTTTACAAGAGTTGGACGACACTCACAATGAAGAAAAACTTGACAAAATGAAAATTTTGAGCCAAGATTGGCTAATGAATCAAGCTCAACAACTTGAAGCCTATGGAGATCACCGTGAAGGCATTTCACGGATGATGGAAGAATTTCTAAAAATGCATGTTGAGCAAAGTCAAGAAGTGGAGCTACTTGAAATTGCTATCCGGAAATTGGAGGCCGAATTGAATGCAAAGATTGAAGCATGTAATGCTCAATATCAAAGGGCCATGGATTGTAATTTTGAGTTGGTTTCCAATGAAGAAGAGGTCAAGATTGATTTTCATGAGCTAATGGTGAATTGCCAACCGACCAATCCAAAAATAATGCAAGATGCCGAGATTGAAGAAATGATACTAGAGTTGCATAAAAAAGTTCATGAAATGGTTTTTGAAGACTCTAGTTCATTTTTGGGTGAGGATGTCAAAAATGAAGTGAATTTGAAATTGAAGCGCATTGGACCACAATCCAACCATTTTTCAACATTGTGCTTGGTTGATGATATGGAAGTTGAACTAACCGAGCTTATGGAGAATTTTGGAGATGAAGAAGAAAGCGTTTTCATTTTGAAGTTTGCTATGCCAAGAAGACAAAATGGCATGCCTCACTTACGGGCCAAGAAGTGCAAAATGCGACACCCGAGAGTTGGCCTCTTTGCTTTCGTACCACCGCCTCACGAGCATCACCGGAATCTTGATTCAAAGTTGGGGCGCAAATTCATATCTTCCAAATGGAGGGAAAAGCGGTAAAGGTAACCGTCGTGCCGTGACGTTAACTTAAGCGCTTGGTGGGAGGCAACCCATCATTTTAAAAATTTTAAATTGTTTTTGAAATTTTATTTTTTAGAATAGTTTAGTTTATGGTTTTTGACTAATCTACAAAGTTTCAGAATTTTTGGAGTTGTTTTGAGCAGTCGGATTCCGGACGACTCAAACCGATGGCTGAAAATTGCAAAGATCGTTAATCGGATCGTTTTGCCGATTTTGCAAAAGCTGTCCGTTTAGCAAAATTGAACGCTTTTGCAAAAGCGTACGCTTTACGCAAAAAATTGAACGATTTACAAAAGCTGTTCGAGTTTACAAAAGCTGTCCGCTTTACGAAAATTGTCCAGTTGCAAAAACTATCCAGTTTTTTTTTTTTTTTTTGTCATTGTGTAGTGAGGACACTGCAATGTTTTTAATTGGGGGTGGCATGTGGTAGCACATTATATTTTGGTTATGCTTGATTGTGTGCCCTTGCCGGGCTTATTTTGTAGCTGTGGATAAACGTTACAAATGGAACTTGCTCAAATTTCTGAAAATTTCGTTCTTTTGGCATGTTGTGGATTAGTCACTCTTATTATTTTATTTTATTTCTTAGCTTCTTTCATTAGTCTTGTAGTTTAGGTGTAGGTGCTCATTTGAGGAAAAATATGGAAACTCTTGGCTTGTTTGGTACTAATAGAATTAGTCTCTTGCATGTGAATTGTTGAAATACAAATACCCTCCAAATTTTTTGTGAAAGTTAAAAAGCAAGGTGCGTAGGAAAGAATGACCTTGGTGACAACTTTTTGGCTCATTTGGTGACTCTTTACCTACTAGTTAGGTTTACTTTGGATTATGAGATATTGCTCTAGTTGTTCTTGCTTAGGAAGTGAAATTGCTCCATCTTGACTAGTTCACATGCCATGTGTGGTGAGTGTTTGTTGAATAATTCTTATGCTTACTTTTATCATCTAGAACTTGCCCGGTTAGTCTTTCAATGCTAATTTTGATTATGTTGGTTGGAGAGATGACCTTGGGCTATCTTTGTGATTTTTGAAAAAGCCTCTTTAGCCTTTCTAGTCTACCATTGCATAAATAATATCACTAGTAACCCCATTTGAGCCTATGACATTTTCTTTGATTACCACATTACAAGCCTTTACTCTTCTTGATGAAACTCTCTCTTTTGAACCTTTCCCTCCTTGAACGTTAAATTGTGAATTTGAGGCCAAAAGCCTAAGTTGGGGGTGTTATTGTTGCTTGAGAAGTGGTGAAGATTGATGTTGAGGAAAAGTCAAAAGAAATGATTTTTTTTTTGAAAAATACAAAAAGGTTGCAAACTTTTTGTGCAAAAAAATGGATCTTTGTGAAAAAAATAATAATTTAGAAATCAAGAAAATGGTTGCACAAAAAGAAGTTGGAATAATTGGGGAAACTAGTATGCAAAGGAAGGAGTGATGTTTTGAAATGAAGAGGAAAGTGGACGAAAGATTTTGTGTAGTGTTCAAGGAGGGCGTAGTCACTTGTATCCCAAATACTTATCCTACCCTTCCCTAAGCCTACATTACAAGCTTAAAAAGTTCCTATGTGATCTCCAACCGAATGTTCTTGAGTTAGTGATGATTGAAAATAAGGGCAAGCTTATGGTCTGATATTTGTTAGCACTAGAATTTCTTTGTTGAGTGTGAGTGACTTTGTGTATATGTCCCCTTGTTGTTGTTGTTGTGAATATAGTGATTTTGGGACTTTCTTTCTTGTGAGGGCATATGGATTACGATAGATTGGTGATGTTGAAAAATTCCAAGTTGAGTCAAATGAGCATATCTAGTAAGCTAGTGGTTTTGAGTCACTTATTGAGGCTTGAGTGTTGTCGCGTGATTATTTTGAAACTCCATTGCACTCTTGAAATTGTATTTTGAAATAAGGGAATTATTTGGTTGAAGTTTCACATGTTTGTAGCCTAATTATTTGTACTAACCAAAGTCATGTTTTTGTGCTTAAAGTGGATCCTCATTGAGATTTTGGTTTTGACTTGCTTGAGGACAAGTAAAGACTTTAAGTTGGGGGTGTTGATGTGCCGTGAAATTACGGGATATTCGATGCTAATTTCTTAAGCCTTTGTAACTCTTCAAGCACTTTTGGTGTTACTTTTCGTGTGTTTTTGTCATTTCGTAGGAAAAGATATTCGGAAAGCATAACGGAGCAAAATGAAGAAAAATAGGCCAAGGACACACTTTGCACAACATGCGAGCCGCATGTCATGTCTGCGGATCCACAATTCCACCGCATAGCATGACAGGCCACTGAAGAATAGAGAATGAAAGGTTGCGCAATTTGCGAGATCAACATGCGACTCGCATGTTGAACTTGCGAGACAACAGTGTTAACGCAAACCTTGTCCGAAATCTGGGAAGCCTGAAGTCAAGAGCATAACATGCGGCTGCTGAGCATGCTTCGCGTCTCGCATGTTTGTCTTGCGAGACGCACGTTGCGCACGCAGGGGTGTTTTTGTATAATGTTGGCGCTCTACTCAATTTTATGTGATTTAGAAGTGATTGGAAGAAACCAAGTGAAAACAAAGTCAAAAAGAGGCCAAACTGGACAGTTTTGCAAAACTGTCAAAACTGGACAGTTTTGCAAAAACGGGACAGAGCTGCAAATCTGAAAATATGGGGCTGTTTTGGTCATATTTTGATATGGAAATGTTGGGGACTATAAAAGAAAGACTTGGGAGAAATATCTTTCATCTTTGGCCACATTTCAAGCTTAGAGCTATGTTTTTGCATCCACACTTGGGGATTGAAGATTTGAAGATCTTGATAAGAAACTTCTTAATCCTTTACTCATTTCTTCTTTTCCTTGCTATGTATTGATTATCTAAGTGTGTAGCTTTCTATTCCATTACTTGAATCTTGTTTATGAAAATATTCTTGATTAAAGTTAGGTTTGAAACTCTTGTTTTGCTTATGTATTGAATGATTTTATTCCTAATGAAGTGGGTTATTGTTTCTTTAATTAATCTCGTTCTTGAATGTTTCCAAAGGGATTAGCTAACCCTAGAACTCACCCATTTAATTTGATTTTAGCTCTAGAGAGGAAAGTCAATTTGGGAAAGATTAGTTAACAAGGATTTGAGGCATAATCCTCATCTAATGTGACTTGAGCTCGAGAGAGGAAAGTAGGGGTGTTCATGGTCCGGTTTGACTCGGTTTTTGGTTAAAACCAAACCAAACCAATTAAGGCGGGTTTTTTTAATATTCAAACCAAACCATTATAGTATAAATTCTATCGGTTTCGGTTTTATCGGTTTGGTTCGGTTTTTACGGGTTGTAATAATATATTTTATAATGCAAAAAAAAATTGACAAACTTATTTACAAACTTGCACTTGTTATTTGCACTAACAGTGTAGGTTCTACATTATCTAATATGTAATACTCACGACAATAACAATTACGCTGCCTAATCTCAAGCAAGTTGGGATCGGATATATGAATCCTTATCATTACCCATGTCGCTCCATCCAGGCTCATGCCAAATATATACTACCTTCATACTGCAAATCAGTTTCAAAGCAACTGCCATTAATCTTCAAAGATACCTGAACTCATTCAAAGATAGCGAGGACAGAAGAAAACATTGTTATCTATTACATGCCAACACTAATCTTATCCACGAGTAGTACAACCTCCACAAAGAACAAAATTAAGAAGGCTAGCCCATAAAAGGTTAATTATATACATTACTTTTTGATTAATCAAGTTGAACAAAATAACAAGGTCTTTAAAAAGTCCTCCGAATGATCAACACAAAAGAACCATATACCCAACTATCACCAGAGAAAGATCATTTAATTGCTTGTATAAAAGTATGATTAAATACAAAAAACAAGTCAATAGCATAACCCAAAAGTACTTCTGGTGAAACAAAGAAAGAACAACTCCGAAAACTAACTACCAAAGAGCCAAACAGTTGCACTATGAATTTCAATTGCAACATCCAAACCAATCAATGCTCAAGGTAGTGCCAGCATATTCTGAAAAAAGAAAGAAAAAAGTTTAACAAAGTAGGCCTTAAAACTTTTTAAAACATAAAAGACATATTCATAAGAGTTAAATATGAAAATTCACCCTTTTCAACTATCTCAAGTTTTTGAATTTCTTCTAAAAGATCTTCAAGCTTGCATTCTTTGGAAGTTGATCTTAACCATTGTTGAGTGCAAATAAGAGCTTCTACTGTCTTTGGTGATAAAGAACTTTGATAAGAGTCAAGAATCCGACCACCGGTGCTAAAAGCTGATTCAAAAGCAATAGTAGAAATAGGAATAGAAAGAACATCTCTTGCCATCCTAGAAATAATTGGATATCTAGCCGAAGAAACTTTCCACCAAGCCAAAATATCTAACTCTTTGGTCTTTTTCAAATCATCTAACAAGTACTTCTCAAGTTCTGATTTATTTTCGGTATTGTCTTCATCTGCCAAAAATTTCTCCCATTGTGTTTGCCACATCTCGTCACTATGCATCGTATCAATTTCATCATTCAAGCTTGTTTGACCACCAAGTTTATCGGTATGAGTCCCACAAAAAGAACTCATGTAGTAATCATACAAGCGACTCAAAGTATCCATCACCTTTTTCGATTTTTCGGCTCCCACCAAACAACCATAAAGTTTTTAAACAGATATTCCACATATTTCAACTTGTATCGAGGATCCAAAACAACAGCAATGAATAATAACTTGTTCATACTTTCAAAAGTACCCCGATTTGTTAAATTTAAGCTCCATCTTTTTAGCCATGCCACTCAAAATAGAATCTTCACTACGAACATATTTGCAAATTATCTTTTGAAGTTTAAAGATCTCATGGAAGAAAGAATTGGAAGTAACATATGAAGTTCCTGAGAATTTCAAAGTTACCTGGTAGAAAATCTCAAGGAACTTAATGAAAACTTTAACATTCTTCCAATCATCTATCGATGGATGTCCTCCCACATTATTTGTTTCTAAACAATACTTGAGGTACTTGTGATCATCATCATACATTCTTGAAAATGCCTTTTCAAATTTTACGGTACGTATCTAGCATCATATATGTGGAGTTCCACCTAGTCTCAATATCTAAAGTCAAAAGACCATGAGTGTCAATCTTAACCTTCTCGACAAATGACTTAAAGGAATCAAACCTTCCAGCTGAGGACTTAACATATTTGATAGCATTTCTTACCCGAGAAATAGACTCATTTTGTTCACCGAGTCCTTCTTTCACGATCAAATTTAGAATATGAGCATTACATCTAACATGTAAGAACTCATTTCCTAAGATGCCTCCTTTCCAATCCTCAATTCTTCTCTTCGAGTGTTTAATTGCAGAATCATTAGCAGTTGCATCAACAGAAAAAACCTAAATCAGTGGAGAAAATCTAAAATAGCAGAGAAATAAAATAAAAAACACATACAAGATGAAAGACTAGAGAAGCAATTCATTCAAGTAAAACTTCAAAGACACAAAAATAATTACACAAACAAAGAGTAGGGAACATGCAAAAAGTAACCAAAAAAGAAAAGGGAAGAAAAAGTTAGAGACTTACAGGGATTAAAGCTTCTTGTACTTAATTGTTATTGTGAGAGCAGAATAGAGGATTAGAGGTCTACAGGGTTTGGGAGGAAATAAGAGGGAATTGAAAATCTAATGAGGGAAAAAATTATTTATGTTAACTATTCAGTAAATGGGCTAGACTTTAAACGTAAATGGGCTTGGGGAACATGGGCTAGACTTTTTTTCTTGGATTGGTCCTAAATTATGAAGAAGTTAAAAAATACATAAAGTTTAATTAACATATATAAATATATATAATATTTTAAATATATACATATTTATCGGTTCGGTTCGGTTTAGTTCGGTTTTCTTTATGGGTAACACCAAACCAAACCAAATGTTATCGGTTTTTAAAAATCGAAAACCAAACCAAACCAAACCGAGCCGTTTTTCGGTTTATTAAATCGGTTTGACTTGGTTTATCGGTTCGGATCGGTTTTTCGGTCTCGTTTGAACACTCCTAGAGGAAAGTCACTTGGGATTATATTGATTGTGCCTAATATCACACTTTAAGGCTTGAGAAAGCTTAAAGTGAAATTCATTGATTTGGTTGAGAAGCTTTCAATGAGAATTTAGAAATCATTATCTATTAACATAACCTCGTTCTTAGTTGTAGTATCGTAAAATACATTGGATCGTTACTTGAGTGTAATCTCCTATTATCCATGCTTGTGTCCATTAATCATTTTACTTGCTTTCTAGGTTAGTTTACATTTCTGCATTAGTTATAATTTTCTAAAAAACCAAAATATTATCTATCGTTTGGCTTTAGCTTAGTTGGTGAAAGTTCTTTACTTTCTTAATCTCCTAGTATATTGTTCCCTGTGGGATTGACCCCGACTCATAGTTGGGTAAATTATATTGCATACGACTGTGTACACTTTCTCTTTGAGGAGTGGATTTGGACGTTATCAATAGAGTGAGAGTTATTCAGGCCAAGCTTTGGCAGCTCAGAGCCGGCAAAAGATGTATGCGGACCGGAAGGTCCGGGATTTGAAGTTTGCTATTGGTGACCAGGTTCGATTGAAGGTTTCACCCATGAAGGGTTTTATGAGGTTTGGGAAGAGGGGTAAGTTGAGCCCCAGGTACACTGGTCCGTTTGAGAATGTGGATTGTATCGGCGATGTAGCTTATGAGTTAGCATTGCCGCCAGGCTTGGGGGGAGTTCATCCGGTCTTTCATGTTTCTATGCTGAAGAAATACCATGCCCACCGTACCTACATTATCCGTTGGGATTCTATAATGCTTGATGAGAATTTGACTTATGAGGAGGAGCCTATAGCGATCTTGGATAGGCAGGCTCGGAAGTTGAGATCAAAGGAGATTGCTTCTGTGAAGGTGCAATGGAAGCACCACCCTCTGGAAGAGGCTACTTGGGAGACTGAGTCCGATATGCATAGCCGATATCCCCAGTTGTTCACTGATTCAGGTATTTCCCTACTTTCCTTCTTTTCTTTGCTCGAGGACGAGCAACGGTTCAATTGGTATCTGATGTAATGACCCATTTGGTCGTTATAGTTCTTTCGGCGTTTTCGCCCGCCCTTGAGCATTGATTAGCTCGCTTTTGACCCGAGGGGACCGCTGATATGCTTCCCGGGGTGCCTAGACCGAATTCGGGCAACTTTGGTGAAAACATAGGCTTAAAGTGACAAATGGTTGACCCAAAGTTGACTTTTGGGCAAACAGATCTTTTCCAAAATTTTGTCGACTTCGAGAGGTCCGGATGGTTGTTTAGAACCTGTATGGGTATTTGGTTCGGTTCCCAATGCATTCGGATGCATTTCGGGACTTAGGATGGGAAATTGGGATTAAGGCATCGGGGGTTGACTCGGTCAACGAGGCCTCCGTTGGAAATTTCGAGACCACGAGTGTGTTCGCAACGTAATTTTGTGTGGTCTATGTGTTTGGTTTGTGAGCAGACGGCCTCGCGAATAAGCCGGGATTTCGATTAAAGACTTAGAAAATTCGGGGATTTCTGGTGTCTGGCACCCGCAAAGGCGGCACCAGAGCCGCCCTAGTGGTATCGCTGTGACGGTGTCATGACCACTGGGCCGGCCATGTACAAGGTTGGCCCAACCGCCGTGGAGGCATCCCAACCGCCGTGGAGGCATCCCAGCAGCGGCATCTCTACCGTCGTGGCCGTGACGGGCAGTCAATTTTCATTAAATGTGTCTTAAATAAGTCCTAGACCCTCATTATTTCTCATCTCGATATTTGAGCTTGGAGAAACTGTTCTTGGACATAATTTGAAGAAATTCTTAGAGGTAAAACTTGTCACACCCTAATATCCCTAGGGTGTGATGGGCACCCGACCCTTACTTAGGGCCGAGCGAACCCTCAGACTCTTGCTGCACATAAAATCACGTCAAACCTTTTTAAATCAAAGAGGATAAAATTCATAGCAAATTTTTTTCAGAAATATTTTTTCTCGTAGCCTTCAAATCGAACAAATTTATAGCCATACAAAATCAATACATAACCCAGACCGACACATCGGCTGACGGAGCCGCTTACAGACTGACAACCAACACCCACGACGCTGTCTGCAAAGTCTCTAGCACAGATCCAGAAATCATATCAGACAAACTTTGACTCGGCAGTACTCCGGGAAAATGGAGCTTGCCATCTCCGCTGGAACTTCTTCTATAATGACTTCAGCTCATCTGGGTGTACCTGCGCGGCATGAAACGCAGCCCCCGAAGAACAGGGGGGTCGATGCGAATATGTACGAGTACGTAAGGCATGCAACACAAAGTACGTAATTATAACGAAACGACAGAACTATCGTGTAAATACATTACTCGAATACCGTACGCTTACCCTTCAAGCACAATTCACACATACCGTATCTTATGCCAAAAAGAGTACAAAAGTAAGTGGGTCAACCGTAGTACCAAAATACTTGGTTTGCGATCCGTATCGCATGTCCGAAGAGGTGCAGAAAATACAGAGTGCACCGATAATATCGCACGTCGGACGGAGTGCAGAACGTACAGAATATTCAGACGAGGTCATATGTTGGACGGAATTCCGGACGTACAGAGTACTCAGACGATGTTATATATATCAGACAGATTACAGAACGTACAGAATATTCAGATGCTTACTTTTCGGACACAGATTATACATATCAGAATCATATGATGTTCACACGATACCGGATCCCGGCCCTTTGCGAAGGGATGCGGTGAACGTAATTATCATATGCCGAGTCATATATCGTACATGTATGTGACGTGTCCCGCCCTCACCGTGACGGACTCGGTGGATAGACTCATCGATGCATGTCAAAATCATAGATCACATATGCATATAACGTGTCCCGGCCCTACGATAAGGGACTCGGTGAATAGGATCGTAAATAGCGAGAATCATATGTCATATATGCAAATAACGTGTCCCGCCCCCATCATCGGGTCTCGGTGAATAAACATAATGTGCCATCCTGGCCGCCATCCCCATATCATCATAAACATATACAGATAACGTGTCCCGGCCCGCAAGTAGGAGGGACTCGGTGAACAATGTAGTGGAATGCGCACGAGAACATGTCCTGGCCCAGGACTCAGTGAATCGAATCATGCGCGGAGTACGCACGAGAACATAACATGCCCTGGCCCGGGACTCAGTGAAAGATACATTGAGCTTTGCACGAGCAGAGTCGTGAGAAACCATATGCACATAAATCCAGACTCGATGAATACAGACACTTACCGACATTCGGAGGCTCAGAATGAGTTTCGGGTTTTTCCGAATTAGTATCAGAAAGCTATGAGCGTTTGAAATACAGAAACCTCTTCGGACTGTTTAAGCAATCCGATATCATACATGAAGGACATTAAGACTTGTAGAGCATACTCGTATTAGAATACTCGGATCGTACGACTCATGTCCAAATACGGATAGCGGAATACTTATATCGTACGCTCATACCGAGTACTCATATCGGAATTATCATATCGAATGCTTATACCGAATACTTAGATCGGGATACTTATGTCGAACATATATATATCGAACATTTATTCTCAAATACTTATATCGTAACACTTGTATTAGAATATTTCCATCGGAATGTTTATATCAAATATTCAAGTCGATCATTCGTACCGAAGCATTTATGTCGGAATAGCCGAACCGAATACTCATATACGGGTTACCAAATACTTATAACAAACTCGGAACATTAGCCAAAAGTTTCCATTAATTATCGTACGAAATAAAGCTAATAGAATAATATACAAAGGTCTCGGGGGTTGTGGGCCCACCTCGGGTCAAATGAGGTGGCGTACCCAATTTACGTATTTTGCACTTCATAATATCATTCGTGATAGTTTTAAGATAGTCGGGTCTCATTTGTTCAAGTTCTAGGTGTTTAGACATCTTTTCCAACCATTAGCAACATAATTGATTCAATTCTACTGAAAGAAAAAAGGGCAATTTCGGACGTGGATTCCGAAGAGTAGAGTTGTCCCCGAGGTCCAAATTCAAGCCTAGTATATCTAGGACATGCCCAGAGAAAGAAAGGGTAAGCCTTACATACCTTTTCCGCTTCTTAAGCTTCTCCAAATTCGAATCCCGTTTTCTCCAAAATCTACAATTGGTCACATTTACCAAATATTAATCATAAAGTTTTAAGGATTCAATCTTAATCAATACTTGTCTTAATCTTTCAAATAAATCCACTTATATTCTGCCGAAATTTCGGCAGCATTTCCCCTGTAAATGCACCATCCCCGAGATACAACTCGGCCAATTTCAACAACAAATCCGAGAATGGAACTCGGCCACATTATTAACGACAATTCCAACAATTATTCCAACAACAACACCAATAACATCAGTAATCAATTTGAGAGGCAATCTGACATTAACATTTCCTTTCTACATAATCCAACAACACTCAATTCCAACTTCATGCTTCCAAACTATTATCAACATTTCCATATTCATGCACTAATTCAAAACCATTCAAATGAATTTCGGAAGCATTTCACATTATTTTACAAAACATGCAAAAATTCTACCGAAACCATAATTCATCCAAAACTTCCAACCTTCGACATGAACATTCACAACACATTTCTTACCTTCCAACCTTACTAGCAACAATCATAATTTGCACCTTACCACTTTCATTTCCATATTTATATAAACTACAATAAAGTTGCATATTTTCCTACAACAACCTTACAATAAATTTTCCATGACAACAAGAGCCATTTACCTTCTATTTACATTCCAAGGCCATAACAACACAATTAACACACTAAATAAATCTACTCCATCTCCCTTCATGAATGGTGTTACACGGCCACACCTACACACACACATGCACACGGCTCACATACACCATATCACAATTCCATGATTTCCATTCAATTCTACTTACTATAACACTTATAAATCTTCCATAATATGAGTGAAACATGAAATTCTTACCTTTTTCCGATAAGTTCTCCTTGCCAACACAAGCACTTTCTTGCCTTGAAAATTATGCCACTTTGTAGAGAATCTTGAACTTGCTAGGAATTCAAGAAAATTATAATTCTTGAATCAAAGTTGAAGGCTCGGAATTTTTTTTTTTTTCTTTTCTCTTGGCCGAATGGTATGGCCTTCTCTTTCTCTTTCTTTTTTTTTTCTTTGTTTCTTTCTTGCTTTCTTTCTCTCCTTCTTCAAAGATGAACACCCCTCTCTCATATATATATGTGTGTGTCACATGACCATGCACATGCCTCATTTTTTTATTTCAAATTTCTCTAGATTTTTCTTTCCTTTTTCCCCCCCTTTTTTTTCTAGAATTTTCTTTCCTTTTTCTTTTTCTAGAATTTTCATCCTTTTAAGGATGACTTAGTTTGGTCATCCTTTTTCATTCTTTTTTCTTCACATGGCCAATATGGCCCCCTTTTGGAATTTTCATGAACCCTTGTGTGAAATTCCCATTTTGCCCCTCAACTTTTCTCAATATTACCATTTTGTCCCTAACCTCCCGCATTATTTCCACGGCCCATTTTGCGAATTTCTCTTCTTGCCCTTACCCTTTCACAATATTTCCATACTAATAATAGTCATAAATAATATCTATAACAACTCGTTCATTAAGATAATTTCTGAAAATGGTCTCGCCCTTAACTTTCCACGACGACTTTGGAATTTCCAAACGTACAATATACGGGCTATAACAAAACTTTCCTAATCCTTTACCCTTCCTTAATCACAATCATCTTAGATTTCTCCCTTCCCCTTAACGATCCCTTGGAGATGGAATTTGAGAGAGGGTTTTTGAAGAAAATTTCCCTAGATTATTAATGATAAATTTGTGATGGTTATGCTAAAAGTTGAAGAATCTAAGCTTATTAATCATGTATCTTCCACTTTTAATGTTGAATTTCAGATTTGGAGACTTAAGGTTTATACCCAATTTGGGGGTTTTTACTTGAAATCAGATTTAGGACAATTCTTGAGTTAAATCAACAATTATTGGTTGGGTTATGATCACCTAGTACTTAATTTGGTATTTTGCCCGCGAATTTTTCGTTTTGCCCTTGTGGGCCCATTTTCCTAATTTCTAGGGGTAGAATTGACCTAATTGAAATAGTAGCAATATGGGTATCATTCTTCATGATTTCTAATATAGAATTTGATTATGCTTAGACTACTTTGGTTCTGAGCTTCAGAGGAAGGGCAAGGCAAAAGAGTGACTTGTTGGTGTTGCGGTTTGGCAGTCCAGGTAGGTTATGGCTTACCTTTAGTGAGACTTCGTATAGTGAGTCAGATATTTAGATTATACTATCGGGGACAACATGTGAACCTTTGGGTATGAAATTGGGATGGATATTGCCTTGGGTTGGGCCCTGATGTGTGTTTGGACTAGCCACTCGTTATGTGTGCTTGATTGTTCCATTTGATGGTTGATGCCATGTGTAGTTGGTAGCTATTGAGTTCTGTCTTGTCATCTTGATTTGGATAGAATTGACATACCCGTGGTTGGTATTTCTACTTGGATATATTATTGGCGTACCCACAGTTGGTACTTGACTTATTGATATATGTTAGCATACCCACTGTTGGTATTGTGATGTGATACTTGTTGGCGTACCCCGTTGTGGTACTTGTGATATGGAACTTGATCGATTTACTTATACATTGCACGCATTCTCTCATATTCATGCATGGCCGATACCCGGTGATGATCCGGTACGTTGATTGAGCGAAACTGATATTTGATAAACTCTTTTACCTGAGTGATTGTAAAAAGGATGATGTCCGAAGATCCATTCCGGAATGGTTAATTATATGAAACTGATATTTTGATGAACTCTTTTATTTGAGTGATTGTGAGAAGGCCGATGTCCGAGATTTAATTCCGATATCGTTGATTGTGTGGAACTGATATTTGACAGACTCTTTTGCTTGAGTGACTGTGAGATGACCGATGTCCGATGAGCTATTCCGGCATCGTTGTTGCATGGCCGATTTCGATGTTATTCCGAAATCGTTGTTAGTGCATGGATTCCACGGGTCCCCCAGGTTGGTGCCGGTGAGACCCCCCCGTGAGCAATTAGCCAGGGTCCGGTCTGTCTGTTGGGCAAAGATCCGGGACGGGTGGCACTTAGACTTTGCGAGTCACGCTGGGTTGTCCTACCAAGTCGTCAATATTTCTGTCTGGAGTACATGTGTACATCTCATTTGCATGGCATGGCATCGCATTCATACCATTATTGCACTACATTGCATTATGACTTGATTGAGATATTGTGATGATTGAATTGTGATGGCTCTATTATGATGATGAATCGTGATGATTCTATTGTGATGATTTGATTGGATCGGATACGTTCGGACTTGACAGATTTAGGTTAGATGCTTACGTAGGCGATGATGGATATCTGGTTATGATTATGTTGTCTTATACATGCTAGATTCCTTGTTTAACTGATTTATCTTCTGAATTGTGTTAACTATACTTAGTCGGCCGATGATGCCTACCAGTACTGTTGTTTGTACTGACCTGCACTTACTGTATTCTTTTATGAATGCCGAGTACAAGGTCGGATCTACCTCTCTGACCTGCGGCTGAGCGACTCTTCAGCTTCCACTCTAGTTTCAGGGTGAGCATGGCGTTCGCTTACCTTGAAGACTTTCTCATTATATGTCTTACTTTTATTCCAGAGACATAGATATTATGTACTAGTACATCCAGATTGTATTATTCTCCCTAGATGCTCTTGTATTATTCAGACTAGACCCTGGGGGTTTTTACTGTCTTCCGCACCTTTACTACTATCTATCTATAGATAACGTGAGACTTATGTATTTATTGATTTCCACTACTTAACTTTCTTCAATTTATGTATTGGTACGTTGTTGGGATGTGGGTTTGCTTACCGAGGTGGGAAGGTAAGTGCCCGCACGGCCTAAGCAAAATGGGTCGTCAGATGCTATTTCTTCATACCAAACACATAAAGGGTCTAACCGTCGTAGCAGGATTACTTAGTTACTAAACATGCAAATTCTTATAAGAAAATGTCAAAATATGCATAACAAAAACATACGAGACATATGGCTATCCTAAATGACCATGTTTACTGTCACGGCCCATTTGGACTAAGTCGTGCGGGCACTTACCTTTCCCCCTCAGTAAGAGAACCCTCAACCCAATGATAAGTAAAGACACAGTAATTAAATGATGCAAGAGGAAAATAATAAATACGTAAGTTTCATAATAATATATATAATAGAAAAAGTGCGGAATAAGAAACACCCCCAGGGTCTGATCTAAGTCATACAAGAGCATCTATGAAAATATACAAATCTGGAATAATAATACATAAATATGTCTGTGTCTCGGAATAGGAATAATAAGACATAAAGTAGGAGGAGTCATCAAGGCAGCGAATGGCTCGTGCTCACCCTGGAAACTCGGTGCTAATGCTAAAGCGGCTGTCAGCCACGAGAGACGGAGGATGCCCCGACCTGATACTCTGCATTCATAAAGAATACAACAAGTGCAGATCAGAACAAAACCACAGTACTGCTAGGTAGCATAGGGTGACTAAATATAGCTAATATAATTCAGACAATAAAGGAAGATAGGAAAATAATCCAACAAGCATAAGTCAAACATAATCAACCAAGTACACGTCATAGCCTAAGTAGAGCATCTAATCCCAAATGCGCCAAGTCTCAATACAACCAATCCGAAACCAACGTCACAAGTAACGACATCAATCATCTCAAAATAAGCCGTGGATGCAATGCAATGCAATAATGTATGAATGCAATGCAATGTCATGTGAACGGTCTGTGTACATGTACTCTAGACGGAAATATCGACATCTTGGTAGCATAACCCAAGGTGACTCGCGAAGTCTAAGTGCCACTCACCCTGGATCTTTGCCCAACAGACAGACGAGACTCGGATCTTTGCCCATAGGAGTTCTCACAGGCACCACCTTGGGGGACCCGCAGAATCCATGTACTAACTCAATCCACGATTCCGGAACTAACATCGGATATCGGACTCTCACATCACTCTCATTTAAAAACTGAGCCAAGCTCATCATAATGTTTCACCAAGTGCCAACGTTGTCTCAACAGTATATCATGAATAATGAGAATGAGTGAAATGCATATCAATAACAAGAATCAACTCAATATCACAAGTACCAACGTGGGTACGCTAACAATATAATCAATGTCACAAGTACCAACATGGGTACACCACAATATAATCAATGTCACAAGTACCAACATGGGTACGCCACAATATAATCAATGTCACAAGTACCAATCATGGGTACCCCACAATATTATGAAAAATTACAAAAGTCATATAAATCTCTATCCTCATGTCCACGTCACCCGTAAGATACTACAGCATCACAATCAAGAACGAACAACAATTTCCAGTATCTACTAACAGTACGTGGCATCAAGACAACACAATAGTAAAATCATGTCACAACACAACGGGGTGGCTAGCCCCAACCAAGCAACAGGGCCCAACTTAAGACAGTATCTAACCCAACTTCATACCCGAAGGTTTACATGCTTTCTACGACAATATAATCTAAATATATGCTTTGCTATACGAAGTCTCACCAAGGGTAAGCCATAACCTACCTGGATGGCCGAACAACAAACACCAACAAATCACACTTTTTGCCTTGCCCTTCCGCTGAGCCTCAGAACCAATGTATTCTAGGCATATTCGAAATCTAGGTTAGAAATCATGAAGAACGATACTAATATTACTACCATTCAATTTAGGTCAAATCTAACCCTAGAATATGGGAAAACGAGGCCCACGAGGTCAAAACGGGAAATTTGGAAGCAAAATATCAAATTAAGTGCTAGGTGATCATAACCTAACAACTAATTGTTGATTTAACTCATGGATTCACCAAATTTCAAAATTCAAGTAAAACCCCCAATTTTGGGTATAAAACCTAACTCTTTGATTCAAGAATTCAACTCTAATAATGGGAGATATATGATTAGCAACCTTAGGTTACACAATATCTAGCATAAACTCTATCAATTTCATCATTAATAAGCCTAGATAGAACATTCATTAACTCCACTTTCATCATCCATTACTAAGGAATTTCTAAGGGAAAAGGAATCTGTGATGATTAGGAACAAGAAATTAGTAAAGGGATTAGCAAGACTTACCACCAAGAGCTTTCTCCAATAATCTTCTAAAACAGTCCCCAGGAGCTCAAATTTCGAAATGGTATTAAATGATACACTAAGGGCTTATTTAATGCACACTTAATGAAATAACAGGCCCGTTACCGCCACGGCGATAACGGGGCCGCAACAGCGACGCCGCCCTAGCGCCCCTACAGACTGCTGGGATGGTCTGGGCCAAATATCAATTGGCCGCCCCAGCGGTCACCCCGCCGTAACAGCGGTGCCGCTGGTATGGTACTGATGCCGCCAATGCGGACACCAGGTACAAGAACCCCACTTGATTTTCTAAGACTCATTTGAGATCCCGGACCACTCCCGAGGCCATCTGCTCATAAACCACATACACAGACCCACACAAAAATATGCTACGAACGTGCTCGTGGCCTCAGAATTTCCAATGGAGGTCTCGTTGATCGAGTCTACCCCGATACGTCATTTCCAATTTCCCAACCCAAGTCCCAAAATGCATCCGAGTGCATTGGGAAACTAACCAGCTATATAAACAAGTTCTATAAGACAATCCGAACCTCTCGGAATCGATGGATTTTCGAAAAAGGTCCGTTTACCCAAAAGCCAACTTTAAGTCAACTCGTTTTTGCTTAAAGCTCATATTTCACAAATAGTCGCTCGAATCAAGTCTAAACACCTCGAGAAGCGTGTCAACATTTCCCTCGGGTCAAAGTGAGCTAATCAATATTCGAGAAGGGGTAAAAATGCCAAAAAAACTATAACGATCAAGTTGGTCGTTACATCATATACCAATTGAACCATCGCTCGTCCTTAAGCGAATAAGAGAAAAGGAGCGGAAAAATACCTGAATCAGTAAACAACTAGGGATATCGACTGCGCATGTCAGACTCGGTCTCCGAAGTAGCCACCTCAACAGAGCGGTGCTTCCATTGCACTTTTGCAGAAGCAATCTCTTTCAACCTCTCAACTTTCGAACCTGCCTATCCAAGATCGCAATAGGTTCCTTCTCAAAAGTCAAATTCTCATCAAGTAATATAGAATCCCAACGAACAATGTAGGTACCATCAGCATGGTACTTCTTTAGCATTGAAACATGAAAAAACGGATGAACTCCCGCCAAGACTGGCGGCAATGCCAACTCATAAGTATATCACCCACACGGTCAACAATATCAAATGGACCAATATACCTGGGGCTCAACTTGCCCCTCTTACCAAACCTCATAACACCCTTCATGGGTGAAACCTTCAATAGAACCTGGTCACAAACAACGAACTCTAAATCCCGGACCTTCCGGTCCGCATACATCGTTTGCCGACTCTGAGCTACCAAAAGCTTAGCCTGAATAACTCTTACCCTATCAATAGACTCTCTCAACAGATCCGTACTCCAAGGTCGAGCTTCGAATCTATCCAACCAACCACCCGGAGATCTACATCTCCTATCATATAACGCCTCAAAAGGCACCATGCCAATGCTCGAATGATAACTGTTATTGCACGCAAACTCTACCAATGGTAAGTGCTGATCCCAATGACCACCAAAATCAATAACACATGCTCTCAACATGTCCTTTGCACCTGGATGATCCGCTCGGACTAGCCATCGATCTGGGGGTGAAAAGCTGTACTAAGATCTAATTGGGTACCTAACTCCTCATGAAATGCCCTCCAGAATCGGGAAGTGAAAAGAGTACCCCGATCAGATACAACCAAAATAGGAACCCTATGCAATCTCATAATATCCCGAATGTACAACTTGGCTAACTTCTCCGCCGTATAAGAAACCTGAGCTGGAACAAAGTGAGCGGACTTAGTCAACTGATCAACTATCACCCAAATGGAGTCAAACTTGCCCAGGGTCTTCGGAAGACCCACAACAAAATCCATGGTAATGCTCTCCCACTTCCACTAGGAAATAGGCATCCTTTGAAGCACACCACCCGGTCGCTGGTGCTCATACTTTACCTGCTGACAATTTCCATATTTCGCCAAAAAATCAACTATATCTCTCTTCATCCGACGCCACCAACAGTGCTGTCTCAAATCACGATACATCTTAGTTTCCCTCGGGTGAATGGAATAGCGAGATCTATGAGCCTCAGACAAGATCAACTAAATCAAATCACCAACACGAGGAACGCACACGTGTCCTCTAATCTTCAAAATGCCTTTAGAATCAATCATGGCCTCCTTGGCCCCGCCCCTCAAAACTCTATCTCGAATCTTGCTCAACTGAGCATCCTCACACTGATGAGTCCTGATCCGATCCAATAAAGACGACCTCACCTCTATGCTAGCTAAAATCCTACCTGAGGCTGAAATATCAAGGCAAACGAAATTGTTTGCCAGCCTTACGATCAATTGAGCTAAACTTCCCATACTCACTGCCTTACGACTCAAGGCATCAGCCGCCACATTAGCCTTCCCGGGATGGTACAGAATAGAGATGTCATAGTCCTTCCGAAGCTCCATCTAACGGCGCTGCCTGGAATTAAGATATCTCTGGGTAAACATATGCTGAAGACTACGGTGATCGGTGAAAACCTCACAATGGACACCGTACAAATAATGCCTCCAAATCTCCAAAATGAAGACCACGGCCAACAACTCCAAATCATGTGTAGGGTAATTCTTCTCATGAATCTTCAACTAATGGGAAGCATAAGCTATTACTCTACCCTCCTGCATCAACACAACATCCAAGCCCACACGAGAGGCATCATAATGGGCCGTGAAATCCTTACCCTCTACGGGTAATGCTAAGATGGGTGCTGAAGTCTAAAAAAGCTTGAGCTTTTGAAAGCTCTCCTCACAATCATCTGACCACTGGAAGGGAACACCCTTTTGAGTCAATTTGGTCAAGGAGGAAGTAATAGCAGCAAAAACCTTCACGAAGCGACGGTAATAGCTAGCCAAACCCACAAAACTACAAATCACAGTAATAGCAATGGGCCTCGTACAACCCCTCACAGCCTCAATCTTCTGTGGGTCAACCATAATCCCATCCTTAGACACAACATGGCCCAAGAATGCCACACACTCTAACCAGAATGCACACTTAGAAAACTTAGCAAATAAGCTATGCTTCTTCAACAACCCAAGAACAGAACGAAGATGGCTCTCATGCTCCTCTCGACTCTTGGAATACACCAATATATCATCAATAAACACAATCACAAAGGAATCAAGAAATGGCCTAAAGATGCCATTCATCAAAGTCATAAATGCAGCCGGGGCATTGGTAAGCCCAAAAGACATCACTAAAAACTCATCTCGTCCAAAATGCTGTCTTCTGGCTATCCTCCGCCCTGATCTTCAACTTGTGATAGCCTGAACGCAAATCAATCTACGAAAATATCGAAGCACCCCGAAGCTGGTCAAACAGATCATCAATACAAGGTATAGGGCACTTGTTCCGAATAGTAACCTTGTTCAGCTGGCGATAATCAATGCACATCATCATGGTCCCATCTTTTTCTTCACAAATAACACAGAAGCACCCCAAGGGGAGATGCTCGGTCTAATGAACCCGTTGCTTAATAAATCTTGTAACTGCTCCTTAAGCTCTCTCAACTCGGCAAGTACGATCGAATATCGTGGAATAGAAATAGGACGAGTGCCCGAATCCAAGTCAATACAGAAATCAATGTCGCGATCAGGTGGTATACCCAACAGATTCGACGGGAATATCTCCGTGAACGCGCTCACAATAGGGATGGACTTAAGGGGTGGAGATGCATCAGTCGTATCACGAACATGAGCTAGATAGGCTAAACACCCCTTGCTTACTAACTTTTTCACTTGAAGGAAGGAAATGATCTTTTTCAGAGCTGGACTAGGAGTACCCCTCCACTCGAGCCTAGGAATGCCCGACATGGCTAAGGTAACTGTCTTGGCGTGACAGTCCAAGATCACATGATAAGGAGAAAGCCAGGGCATCCCCAATATAATATCAAAGTCCACCATATCGAGAATCATTAAATCTACCCAAGTGTCATACCCCATAAAAGTAACCAAACAATAATCAACAATCACAGAATCTGTAATCAGAATCGGAGTAGACACATGTATAGGTATATCTATGCTATCCCATGGAAAATCCCAACCAATGGCATGATATCCAAATACATACGAATAGGTGGATCCCGAATCAAATAACACTGATGCTACTCTATGACGGACAAAAATGATACCTGAAATCACAGTATCTGAGGCCTCTGCCTCGGGCTTACCCGAAAATGAGTAACAGCGGGCCCCACCACATCCATTCTGAGATCCCCTAGCACTCTGGGATCCACCTCTAACTACCTGGGATCCACCTCTGGAACCCTGAGAACCACTGCGGCCTGACTGAACACCGCCCCTCTGAGAAGCACCACCTCGTCCACTAGACGGTGTCGGGGTTCTCTGTGGCTGATAATCCCATCTGGGTGGGGAGCACATCCTGGAAATATGACCAACCTCTCCACAAGAAAAATAAATCAGAAGGTATGAAGGCTGATAAACTGAAGCTGAAGACCCGGAGAAAACAACCCTGTCTACTGGTCTGGAAAAGGAATTCTGAGAAGCTCTCTGCCTGGGTGGCTCACTTGGGGAAGCCTGTAAAGCTGAATGCACAAGACGGCCGAAATATGACTGATGCGGCCTAGAAAACTTACCAGCGCCCCTCGAAGTGGAACCACCGTAACTCCCAGGCTGACGCGGTCTTTTGTTACCACCATCAAATACACGGGCCTTAGCGCCCTCAACCATAGAAGAATGCTCGATAATGGACTGGAAAGAAGCCCCCATAGACTCCATATGAAGACAAGGAATCTGTAGAGAGCCCCCTAGTCCCCCAACAAAACGCCTGATCCTGTCAACCTCAGTAGGGATCAAAGGAGTGGAATAACGGGCCAGATATAGAAAGAGGGTCACATAGGTCTCCAAAGATATGCCCCTTTGCTTAAGATGTAGAAAATCCCCCCTACGCGCCTCTCTCATAGACCGGGGCACATAGTTCTCAAGGAAGACCCGATAGAACTGAGTCCAAGTCAGGGGAGGGGAACCCTCTGGTCTGTAAGCCACCAAAATACCTCCACCAAGTCTTCGCATCGCCGCGAAACTGGTAGGACATATAGTTAACCCCATGGCCTCCACGATCCCTATCTGGTGCAGTAACTCATGTATATCCAGAATAAACTCATAAGCATCCTCAGAAGAAGTACTCGAAAACCTCAGCGGCTCTAACTTCCTGAACCTCTCAACAAGATCCTGATCCGACGCAGTCATAACAAAGACCCTCCATGGGCCTAATATCCTCACCAGGAATGGGTACCGCATCAATACGGGGAGCCATAGCTGCAGCCAGGTGTGCTACCCGAGTAGGTACCTACTCAGGGGTCTTTGCCCCAACTCTGGTCTGTGAACCTCCACCAGGAGTAGTAAAGCCAGTGGCAGCCTGCTGGGCATCAAGATGAAGCAAAACCCTGGCCATAGTGTCATGTATATCCTTCTCAGAACTAACCTCGGGCAGTGTCCGTGTTAGGGCCACACCATTCTCTGCGGCCTGGCCTCAATCCGGCTGATACTCAGGCTCGGGAGACGGAGATCTCTCGCTCCGCTGTCCTACCGTAGGAGCCCTGCCCCTGGCTGGGGCATCCCCGCGGCCTCTCGCTCTGACGCGCCCTCTGGCTGTCGCTAGCCCTCAGGTGCTGTCACGACCCAACCGGAGGGCCGCAACGAGCACCCGGTGCTAGTCCACCCCGACACCCCTTAACGTACTTATACATCACATCTAGGTGAGCCACATAGTTAAATCATGCTTTTCATTCATCATTACTCTAATCTCATTGGGCAATAACACATCTATATCATCATTAACAACTATGCCCATACAAATGTACATAAGCCGACAAGGCTATCAAAATAATATCCCAAAATATAGGCCGACAAGGTCGAACATATCTAACCATATACACATATCTACGAGCCTCTAAGAAGGGTACGTCATATCATAATATATGGGCGGGACAGGACCTTGCCGTGCCCATGAATATATACACAAAAGAATCTATACCAAAAGTTGCAGCTCCGAATGAAATGGAGCCCCGCTATGTAGTCCCTGAGAAATCTAGCTATGGATCAAGTCTGTCTCCCTGGCCACCTGCGAGCATGACGCAACGTCCATAAACAAAAGGACGTCAGTACGAAGAATGTACTGAGTAGGTAAAGCATGATCAATATTAATATGAAGCATAATAGATAACATATGAAATAGCATAAGATGGGAGAGAATAGCATCATCGTCATAACACTTACTTGCTTTCCATAGAGACGTTCCATTTCTATAACGTATTCGTATACATATATTCATATCCGTACTCATTCACCTTTCGTAGCCATTTTCGTATTCGTATTCATATTTCCTTTCATATTCATGCTCGTATCATATACATTGCATATACATAGCCTTTACTCGGCATTTACATATTCTTAACATATTCGTACTCTTATTGATGTCAAATACATAGCGTATTCGTACTCATATTGATGTCATATACCTAGCATTTATATAGCATACCCGACCATGAAGGTTCGGTGTTTCACATACCTGGCCCTATCAAGGCTCAGTGTTATACATCCCTGGCCCTACCAAGGCTCAGTGTTATCCGTATCCAACTGCAGTGGGGTGCGCGCATCGTTATACATAGATATACATATACATATTCACTATATTCTACCCGGCCATATAAGCTCGGGGTTCACAATAGCCACTCATGGGCACATATACATATAAGCTCATAATCATCTTTAGCCTTTTTGCTATCGTCATTCATTATATTATAACCTTTAGAGGATTACTCATCGTATAAGGAACTTGGCACAATCGAATCATATCTAGAATCATAGGCTTAGTAGCTTTTAGAGATGGGATCATTAGAGAATATTGTAGGCTCATAGGAGGATAAACATTTGGCCCAAAGAACCATGCCATATGAAAGAAGGGTTAGCCTTACATACCTTTCCGTGCAATTATTCTATCACTTGTACGTTCTCCTTCAAGGCTCACATTCTACCTTCATTGAAGTTATACTAACATTAGAGAATGGATAGCTTAGCATTCATGACTAATTCTAGAGAAAATCGGACAACATCTCCTTTATTTATACGACTTCCTCCACATCATATATCAACTCCCAAACATCAATAATAACATTCACAATATCATCACAATAGTCTTTATTCGGCTACACTATCCTTACTTCACGATTCTCTTCGATTCATCCATAACCATAGACATATCTCGACAATACGTTTATTCTCATACAATGTTGATTTTCATACTCTCAATATCATTTATACATGATCATATTCATTATATATCAAGAATCATAACTCATTACAAACATCTATTCAAAAGTGGCATTATTGCACATTCATGACCCATTTCTTATATTCTTTTGCAATCCAAGTGTTTCAACCTCCAAATACTTTAAACAACATGGAAACATCATAAAACTTACCTTAGAAGGTGTAGGAATGAACCTCGGGTGCAAATACCTCACTTGAGCAAAACCTTAGTTTTTTCTTCACTTGGATTCTTGCTTTGGATGAACTTTAATGGGTTTCTTATACTTGATTCACTTGGTTTGATGAAGTTGAACACTAATTCTCTTGAAAACTTGTGGGAGAAATATGGAGAGATGTTTTAGAGAGAAGGAGAGTGAAAAGGAAATGAAATGAAATAAAACTTGGATCCCTTATTAAATACACAAATCTGTCCCGACCAGAACATACGGACCAACATACGGTCCGTATATTTTTCACTAGCCGTATGTCTGGACCGTATGTTTGGTCCAGTGAGGCATGTCATTCTGGGCTGAACCTACGGCTAGACATACGGTCCGTATATTTTATACGGCCAGTATGTCTGGCCGTATAATGTCCAGTGGTTTCGATCTTGTTCTCGTCGACTCGTTTGATCTCCAATCCTTATGGAACCTTCTTGGCACTTGTCTAACACCTCAATACCAATCTAAGGGACATTATAACTCTTCTTCGAAATATCTTTAAGTCACCATTAACTCGTTACTCATAAATTCCTTCTGATACTTATCGTAAGCCTTGCCTTCTCTTTCTCTTCTAACATCGAATGTTTTTTTTTTTTAAATCTTACTTAAGGTCATCAAATGCTATTTCTTACTTACCAAGACACCATATACTCCATACTCTTCGCGAGTCTATTCACTTTGCAACAACGAAATTTTTTTCGAGGTGTAACAGGTGCCAACCGTAGCTGGGGGCTCTAGCACCTGACCTTGGGCCATAGTAGCTCGAGTCCTCACCATCTGTGAGAGAAGAGATAAGAGTCATATACCAATTTGATCTTTTCAGAAACCAATTAGAATAAAGTAGCACGAAAGAATGAAAAAAGGTGAAATTTCCTAAATGTCCTATGGCCTCTCGCAGATAAATACGGAGCTCATCGTACCGATCTACGAGACTCTACTAGACATGTTCTTGTATTGTAGATTCGGAAACCTAGGGCGCTGATACCAACTTATCACGAGCCATTTGGACTAAGTCGTGTGGGCACTTACCTTTCCCCTTCGGTAAGCGAACCCTCAACCCAACGATAAGTAAAGACACAATAATTAAATGATGCAAGCGGAAAATAATAAATACGTAAGTCTCATAATAATATATATAATAGAAAAAGTGTGGAATAAGAAACACCCCAGGGTCTGATCTAAGTCATACAAGAGCATCTATGAAAATATACAAATCTGGAATAATAATACATAAACCGGTCTATGTCTCAGAATAGGAATAATAAGACATAAAGTAGGAAGAGTCTTCAAAGCAGCGAACGACTCGTGCTCACCCTGGAAACTCGGTGCTAATGCTGAAGAAAATGTCAGCCACGGGAGACAGAGGATGACCCAACTTGATACTCGGCATTCATAAAGAATGCAGCAAGTGCAGATCAACACAAAACCACAGTACTTGTAGGCATCATAGGCTGACTAAATATAACTAACATAATTCAGACAATAAAGCAGGATAGGAAAATAATCCAACAAGTATAAGTCAAGCATAATCAATCAAGTACACGTCATAGCCTAAGTAGAGCATCTAATCCCAAATGCGCCAAGTCTCAATGTAACCAATCTTAAACCAACGTCACATGTAACAACATCAATCATCTCAAAATAAGCCGTGGATACAATGCAATGCAATAATGTATGAATGCAATGTAATGCTATGCAAATGCTCTGTACACATGTACTCTGGACAGAAATATCGACATCTCGGTCGGACAACCCAAGGTGACTCGCGAAGTCTAAATGCCATTTGTCTCGGATCTTTGCCCAACGGACAGATGAGACACAAATCTTTGCCCACTGGGTTCTCATCAGCGCCACCGTGGAGGACCTGCGAAGTCCATACACTCACTCAATCTACGATTTCGGAATTAACATCGGATATCGGACTCTCACATCACTCTCATTTAAAAATCGAGCCAAGCTCATCATAATGTTTCACCAAGTGCCAATAGTGTCTCAACAGTATATCATGAATAATGAGAATGAGTGAAATACATGTATCAATATCAAGAATCAGCTCAATATCACAAGTACCAACGTGGGTACGCCAACGATATAATCAATGTCACGACTACCAACATAGGTACACCACAATATAATCAATGTAACAAGTACCAACATGGGTACGCCACAATATAATCAATGTTATAAGTACCAATCATGGGTACGCCATAATATCGTGAAAAACTACACAAGTCATAAAGATCTCTAACCTCGTATCCACGTCACCCGTAAGATACTACAACATCACAATCAAGAAGGAACAACAATTTCCAATATCGACTAACAGCACGTGACATCAAGCCAACATAATAGAATAATCAAGTCACAACACAACCGGGTGGCTTGCCCCAATCACGCAACCGGGCCTAACCTAAGACAGTATCTAACCCAACTTCATACCCCGAAGGTTTACCTTCTTTCTCCAATAATATAATCTAAATATATGCTTCGCTGTACGAAGTCTCACCTAGGGTAAGCCATAACCAACCTGGATGGCCGAACAACAAACACCAACAAGTCACTCTTTTTGCCTTGCCCTTCCGCTGAGCCTTAGAACCAAAGTAGTCTTAGCATATTCAAAATCTAGATTAGAAATCATAAAGAACGATACTAATATTGCTACCATTCAATTTAGGTTAAATCTACCCCTAGAATTTGAGAAAACGGGGTCCACAAGGTCAAAACGGGAAATTTAGGAGCAAAGTATCAAATTAAGTGCTAGGTGATCATAACCCAATAACTAATTGCTGATTTAACTCATGGATTCACCTAATTTTGAAATTAAAGTAAAGCCCCCAATTTTGTGTATAAACTCTAACTCTTTGATTCAAGAATTCAACTCTAATAATGGGAGATATATGATTAGCAACCTTAGATTCATCAAAATCTAGCATAAACTCCGTCAATTTTATCATTAATAAGCCTAGATAGAACATTCATTAACTCCACTTTCATCATCCAATAATTTCTAAGGAAAAAGGTCTATGTTAACTAGGACCAAGGAATTAGTAAAGAGATTAGCAAGACTTACCACCAAGAGCGTTCTCTAATAATCTTCTAAAACAGTCCCCAAGAGCTCAATTTTTGAAATGGTATTAAATGATAGACTAAAGGCTTATTTAATGCACACTTAATGAAATAACAGGTGGCGGTAACGGGGACGCAACAGCGACGCCCCCCAGTGCCTCCACAGACCGCTAGGACGGTCTAGGCCAAATATCACTTGGCCGCCCCAGCGGTCACCCCGCCGCAATAGCGGTGTCGCTGGGACAACACTGGTGCTTCCAATGCGGACACCAGGTGCCAGAACCCCACTTGATTTTATAAGTCTCATCCGAGATCCCGAACCACTCCTGAGGCCATTTGCTCATAAACTACATACACAGACCCACACAAAAATATGCTATGAACGAGCGCGTGGCCTCGAAATTTCTAACGGATGTCGCGTTGACCGAGTCAACCCCCGATCCCTCATTTTTTATTTCCCAACCCAAGTTTCAAAATGCATCCGAGTGCATTGGGAACCGAACCGGCTATTCACAAAAGTTCTAAATGACTATCTAGACCTCTCAAAATTGACAGATTTCTAAAAAAGGTCCGTTTACCTAAAAGTCAACTTTAAGTCAACTCTTTTTTGCTTAAAGCTCATATTTCACAAAGAGTCGCTCGAATCAAGTCTAGACACCTCAGGAAGCGTGTCAACAGTCCCATCAGGTCAAAGTGAGATAATCAATGCTTGGGAAGGAGCAGAAATGCCGAAAAGGCTATAATGACCAAGCGGCTCGTTACACTTACCTTTAACTGGTTCAAACCTTGGTTTCAAGTCATCCCTTAATTATCAGATCATGCTAGCAGATTTTTTAATCCTTTAGGACCTAGATTTAGATAGTACTAGGTTCATCCTCTAGAAACAATCCTCAACCAACCTTCATTCTTTGACTATTATGATCATAGAGGGTCCCATGATCTCATCATTGACTATAAAGGAACCCCAGCAGCTTAAAGCAATCAGTACTAGGCTAAGTGGGTACTCAAAGCCTTTTCTATGCCTTTAGCCCTAGGACATCCCTCACTATTTGTCACAGGCCAACCCCTTCCATACTTACGATGACTGGTTCATCTAACCTCTATTGTCTCACACTAGTTAACTATCATCAAAGGACTAGCAGCACAATCTTTAAGTTTCTAACTTCTCCAAACATGAACTTCAATTAATCAGCTAAGTAGGAATGCAATAAACCATATCATTCAGATAACCCCCAACAATTCTTAACACAGACAGTACATGCATACCCATTAAAGCCAAAGCTAAAGGTCACAATCATATAGGGTGTACAAAAGAATAGTCATTTGTCTATTCTAAATACAAGTAAAGCATAAGCATATTTCCTTGAACATAGCCTGAACAGGTTCTCCCAACTAGTAACCGATCCTAACAACATGTCCTCTTTGTGTTAACCATTACATAACAAAATACTAATCACTTTAGCTTATACTAATAATATAACCTTATTACTACATGCTAAAGCTATATTATATGCCAAGGATTTTCTGTTACATAGATCAACTGAACTAGATTTGATCAAGCAATTAGCTAAATATGTGACTGATTATACATAACTAAACATGCTTACATTAATTGAACTAAATTAGCACTATCATACAAACATACCCACTGTAATTAACTAATCTGTCTAATAGATAGCATACATTAATCCATATGCACTAAACTAAACTAACCTAACTAGACACAAATACATGTAACACATACTAACTATGATTAAACTAACTTAACAAGGAAATTAACTAATGGAAGAACACAAACATTAACACATAAATACAGAAAATTACTAAAATAAAAGAGAAGGAAAAGAAAATGGAATTACCATTTTCGAGTGCAGCCCTTAGTCGAGATTGGAACTGGAGATCGTTTGCTCCTAAAACCCCACTTAGCCACAAACAAAGAAAAATTAAAGAAAAACTTTTAGACTGATCCCAAAATTAAGTAAACTAAGCAAGGATTTCAATTCTAGTCGGATCCCTTGTTTTAAACTTAAAATTTTAGGGGTTTTGCTCGGTTGAGACTTGTTCAAAATGAGAAGTGTGGGGATCTTTATATTGAACCCCAAAACCCCAAATTTCTAATTGTAAATCATTTGTGGAACTTTTGGTTTTGAAGATATTTATTTTGTATCCATGTAATTTGCTTAAAATTAATGCAAATCCAGAGCAAATGGAAAAAACCAATAAGGTTTTGTCCTTGCAGAATCAAAAAAAAGTAAAAAAGGAGTGAGGGGTGGGTTCTCTTAACTTTTGGTGGTTGTGCAACGATGGAGAGAAGGACAGAAATTAATGTGTCACCAAAAATGACCAGACAAGGCATGTGTAAAGCGAAAAAGTGTGAAGGACTTGACATTTTTGGTGTTGATGACCGATGAGAGAAAGAGAAAGGAACGAGGGGAGGCTAGGGTTTCTCTTTGAAACCCTTTCACAAAACAAATAAGAGGTGTGTTTTGTATATTTGTGTTGATATAAGGGGGGTGGGTCGAGTTAAGATGAAAAAGAATTGGGCTTGTGGCCTAAGTTCTTATTTCGACAATTTTTAAAGAAAATGGGGTCAATTGTGCAAACATGGTTATATTGGAAACCCAAATTTAAACCAAGAACTTCAATTATGGCCACATTTAAACTGTTCAAATTAATTGATCATTTCAATTGTGACCATAATCAACACATAAAGTAATTTGATAATTTTAATTTCAGTAGATTTTGAAAGTAATTGCCATTAAAAGTCAAACAAACTATAAATTTTAGATGCAATTGAACAATTATTTATTTAATCAAATTTCTTGTTTTTCACAAAGTAAAATACTTATCACTTATAGTTTAAAAGATTGATTAAATAATTGTTTTCACTTTTTTGAAAACTTAAATTTGAAAAATATGTTTGCAAATATTTAAAAATAAAAAATATACAAGATGATAAACAATAATATACTATTTTGCTAAATGAAATGGCAAAATACCATTGAAACAAGTTTGTAAAATCATTTTCGGCTTTATGTAAAATGTGTATTTCACTCCGTTTATGACTCATGAACTTTGAATAATTAAATAAAATTAGTCGAGGGCAAAATTTAGGTGTCAACAGGGGACTCGTGAGGTCTATATACCCTGTTGTAGGGTGCAACCTGATCCCATATTCCGTCGTGCAACCCGATACCATATATCATATGTATGTTGCGACGTCCAAACGGTCCCATATATGATCACATTTTGTAAGGACCCGATTGGTCATTATAGTACTAATGACCCTTTTATCCCTGTTGATCCTTCCCTAGGTAATCGGGCAGGTTTTAGAGTGACTTTTGGAGGTTTGAGCGTTAAAGCGGAATCTGTTTGACCCAAAGTTGACTTTTGAGTAAACGGACATTTTTGAAATTCTATCATTTCGAGAGGTCCGGACAGTCATCTATGACTTATTAGTGTATTCGGTTCGATTCCCAGTGCAATTGGGAGCATTTTGGGACTTGCGTTAGGAACTTAGCTTTTGGCCATTGGGGGTTGACTTGGCAAATTAGACATTCGTTGAAAATTCGAGGCCACGGGTGAGTTCGTAGCACATTTTTATATGTGTTTGCATGTTTGCTTAATATCTGTGGGGCCTCGGGTGATAGTCAAATTTTGGGATGAATTGGACAAAAATAAAATTTTCTGGTTCTAGTGTAGGCGCTGCAGCGGTACTATAACTGTCGTAGGTTTCATGCTATAGCACTTGGGAGATGGCTATAGTGGACTGAGGAGTTTTGGTGGCTAGCCACCGTAGCGATTTTCTTGCTGCTAAACCGGCATGCTAATTTTGGTAAAGGACGCCATGGCAAGCCATCTATGCGCCATAGCGAGTGCGTTGCAGTGGCTCCATGACCACTGTAGTTGTAGTCGGGCAGAATTATTTCTCTTTTCTCAAGTTAATACCCTTAAACCCTATCACTTCTTCTGATCACTTTTCTAAGCATTCTTTGGGGGAATAGAACAACTTGTGGACTGATTCTTTTTGGAGGTAGGATCTATGACCCTAGCCTTTATCATTTGCCTTCCTAGATTACTATTCCATGCCTAGAATCAGTAGAATCTCGATAAATAAGACGAGTCTTGTGTTAAAATTCTTGAAATTGGTTAGAATGCTAAAATAGAAATTGGGGGTGAAATTGACTAGAATAACCATAGAGTTTGATTAATTTCTTGTTGTTAAGCTTAATTCTTCCCTTATTAATGGTCAATTGGAGGATTGAAGAATTAGGGTTCATACCCAAATTTGGGGTTTGCTTTAATCCAAATTAGGCTTCATCTTGAGTTGTTTTAGCAAATGATTAGTGGGTTTGATCTCCTAGATCTTGAATTGGATGTTCTATCTTTTGATTTTTCATTTTACCCTTGTGGGCCTGCTTTCCTAATTTCCATGGGTTTGAATTTGACCTAGCTAGAAGTATAGCAATATGGGCATCTTTATTCATGGTTTTTAAGAATTTGATTATGAATAGCCTTTGAGTACTTGGAGGCATTATGGAAAGGCAAGGCCAAGATGTGATGGTTCGAGGCTCCTATTCGGCTTTCCATGTACGTTACAGCTTAAATTTCGATTAGACTTCGGTTACCGGATTATATATGTAGTTAGTGATTGTTGGAAAAAGCATATAAACCTTCGAGTATGAAGTTGGGATGGAAGACTTAGGTTGGTATTGTGTTGATTTATGGCTTGTCGCCTTTTCATGTTCCATTGTGTTGTTGCTTATTGTTAGTGGTTGGCTCGCCGGCACGTGATTGATTCTAGAGACTTGATGCTTAGTGATTACTTGTGTGTCAGGAAGCATATTTATTCGTGAATGAGGTTGTTGGAAAGGAAGTAAGGATTATGATATTGTTATTGTGGATGAGATTTGTGTCCATGTGTGGCACGGTTGATTATATATTCTTAGTGGCATTATTATCATGCATTCACTTATTCATATATATTAGGATAGGGTTGCGCGCCGCAATACTGATTGGGATTGGGTGGCAGGTACCGTAACACTGACTATTAGATCGGGCTACACATTTCGCAGTAGGTACATGGACTTAGCGGTCTCCCATGGGTCATGACTGTCGTGGAGATGAGATATTCCGCCTGAGTGTGTGTGTATCTTTGCATATGCATTGTATTCATCTCATATTTATTGTTGGCATTGTTTGGGACTTGTTGTTGATTTATTCTTGGCTATACGTGTACTTGATAGGAGTTCTTGAGATTTGGATCGGATTTGTAGTGGACTTGAGGTGATTTACTATACTTGGCGGTTTGGTACTAGATTCAGCAACTTGCTTGACTTGAGTTTTATCTGATTGTGAGCATGCCTACTTTTTTAGTCTCTTCCTTATATATAAGATTTTCTAACTATTGTCGGCCAATGATGCCTACTCAATACGTGTTGTTGTACTGATTCTACTTTGCTGCATTCTTTCTGAGTGCAGAGTTTTTTACTAGATCGACTTTTGCGCCCTGTCACTGCATCCCGAGGCCTTTTGACGAGTATTCTGGGGTGAGCATTAGATGGATTTGCTGCCCAGATGCCTCTTCTTAGTTACTTATCTTGTTTTGATATTCTAAGACAGTATTCCATTATCAGACATGTATTCCTATCCAAGACTTATAGTATTTGTAGTAGTGGCTCTTGTATGGCTTTAGACCAGATTCCTTGGGATTGTTGTATTATTTCTGCACTTATTCACTATCCTTATTATTATTATCTATGTTTGAGAATTATACTCAATTGGCTTGATTAATTTATTGTGGTTCAATGAATAATTTGGGAAAATGTTCGCCAACCGAGGTGGGAAATCGTAGTGGCCAGCACGATTTTCCTAGTTGGGGCGTGACAAGTTAGTATCAGAGCCCTGGGTTACCGGTCGATGAATACAAGAGCATGTCTAGTAGTGTCTTAATGTTATATCCGGCATCTTTGCGTAATTGAAAAATTTGGAAGTAACCTTGACTTGCAAGGAATAAGGTCAAGTTTGGATTTTTCTTAGTACGTGTATGCCGGTTATGGAAGTATGGATGCGGAGGCATTGAGTCGGAGTTAAGGACAAAATTGGAATTTTGAAAAAAATTGGTTTCATGAATTACAAGTTTAGCCAACAATTGGGCTCAAAATAAAATAAGAAATTGAGGCCCAAAAGAAGGGGGTGGCCGGCCATCTTATGGCCTAGCCCATGATTAATTATTTTTTTTCCATGTGCTAAATAATATAAGGAGCTAGCATGTAGAAGTTTCAAGAAAAATCAAAACAAAACAAGAGAAAACAAAAGAGGAGAGGCACGGCCAAGAGAAAGAAGAGAAAAAAAAGAAGAAGAAAATTCCCAAGCCTTCAACCCTGATTCAAGAATTATAATTTTCTTGAATTCTTGTCAAGCTCAAGATTCTCTACTAAGTGATATAAATATCTTGGCAAGAAAGAGCTTTTTTTTGGCAAGTGGAAAAGTTGGAAAAGGTAAGAATTTTATGTTCTTTTTGTTATGGAAGATTTATGAATGTTAGAATAAGTGGAATTTCATGAAAATCGTGGAATTGTGATTTGTAGTGTGCAAGCCGTGTGGTGTGTGTTTGTGTTGTAGCCGTGGTGTGTACATGTTGTATGTCTATGGTGAGTTGAATTTTTGTGTTGTGTTCTAGTTGTGGTTATGGTGGAATTCATGTTGGAAATGAAAGTTGAATGAATTGGGTTGAGGTTGGAAGTTTAGGTATTGGCCGTGTGGTGTAGAAAAATGGAAATGAAAATGAATTATTTTGTTTGATATGTTAGTTGTGTTGTTATGATTCTTATAACATAAATGAAGGTTTAATGGTTTGAGTTGGAATTAAATTGGAATGTAGAAGATCATGTTACTTTAAAATGATTTTGTGATATTATGGAAACTAAGTTGTTAAGATGTGAATTATGATTATAGTTGATGGAACTAGAAGATGAAAACATGTTATGAATAAGTATGCCAAAAATTAGAAGTGTGGGATGAATTATGGCTTTGGCGGAAAGTTTGTATATTTTGTGTATCTTGAGTATATCATAGAAACGCTATGAAATGCTTCCGAATGGTATCGTAATGACCTTGATTAGTAATGAGTGAGAGCATGTCGGTGTTGATTTAAAAATGTGAAGTCGAATTGGGAATTATTGCATTATGCCGGGAAGTAGACAAATTGTGTTATATTGTAATTAGTGTTGATCGTTATTGTTGTGATGTTGTTGTTGGGTTGTTGTTGATTGTTCTAGCCGAGTCAAATTCTCGGGGATGCTGTATATGTAGGGGAAATGCTGCCGAAATTTCGGTAGACAAGTATGGATTTAAGTTGAATTCATAAAAGCTTAAAACTCACACTTGGTAACAATGACCATTTGTAGATTTTGACGAAACGGGAATTGAAATTGACGAGCGTAAAGCATAACCAAGGTATGTAAAGTCTTCCCTTCATCCTTTGGCATGTTCTAAACGTATTAGGCTTGGACGCGAGCCTTAGATATGACTCTTGTCACTTGAAACCCGAGATTGAAATTGGCCCCATTTCCTTGCCGATTGAACTAGTTTCTTTACAAATTGTCATCAAAGTGACTTATATGTATGTAATCTTCACAAATGGACTCGGATTGTCCCAAAACTCTCATGAATGATTCCATAAGGTTTATGATCCATAATTTGAGTTCACCACCTCGATTTACCCGAGGTGGGCCCACCGACTCCGAGACCTCTTACTATGGTTTTAATTGATTTATTTCTAGACAATGCTTAAAGGAATCTTTTGATCATTGTACCGTTGTCGAATGATAGATATGACGAGTCTATAATATATTTTGATATGTGTTATGATCCTAGAAACATGATTCGACGTAAGTAGTCGTGCTAACCCCAAAAAGGGCCTACATATATACTATGATTGTCGTCCGACTTCTTTGAAGCGATCTGTCATTTAAATTGTTCCGTTTGTTAAAGAACGATCATTCTGACTATTCCGTGAGCCCTGTGATATATTTGCTACGTACGAACAATCTCAAAAATTCTGCTTTGACATGATCTGTCACAACGACCGAAAGGTACGTATTATGACTTATTGTGTGGTTGTCTATTGGGTCTGGACTTATATGCATATGTTTCTGCATTACTCTGTTCGTGCAAGTTACAGTATGTCTCTTCACTGAGCCGGGCCGGGGACATGTTCTCGTGCGCACTTCTTTGCGTTATTCACCGAGTCCCTCGTACTTGCGGGCGGGACACGTTATCCGTATATGATTATGATATGATGACACGGGGATGGTGGCCAGATGGCACACGATTATTATTCACCGAGACCCGCGAGGGGCCGGGACACGTTATGTATACATGATATATGATTCGACATGCATGATTCCATATTACGAGTCCCTTACTAAAGGGCCGGACACGTTATCTGTATATATGATATATGATTTTGTTATGCATGATCTCACCTACCGAGTCCCTTATCAGAGGGCCGGGACACGATATATGTGCATATGACGTTATATGATCTGATATGCATCACTGATCCTTTGGCATTATATTTTTTTTTGAGGTCTCGGACAAGGTATTACCTTTTGTACTTCGGACTCTGACTATAGCTCCGTCTGTTACATGTCTGTACTCCTATTCTTGACTATGATTATACTTGTTACTTTTCCGCTTTGCATACTCGGTACATTTTCCGTACTGACCCCCTGTTCTTCGGGGGCTGCGTTATATGCCCGCAGGTACAGACGCACCTCGAGATACGCCACCAGCTTAGGGTACCTGTTCTGCTATTGGAGAGCGCTCCTTTTGATCCGGAGCTGATATTTTTGGTATATATTTCCCGTTGTTTATACGCTCCGTATATATGGTCATGTGGGTACGGCGGGGCCTGTCCCGTCTTCGACTCCGTTATGTATGTTAGAGGCCCAATAGACATGTTTGTGGGTTGTGGGTTGTCAACGTTCGGTAAGTAAGTGCGAGTCTGCGAATTGAGTAATTCTGCTTATTATGATAGCCCTAACGGCTTATGTACAGGTTTAAGTATGTATATATATATTTTCGTGCGATGTATTTTATATCTGTATGAATTTGTGTATGTCTAAACGGAATTAGCTGTTTAGTATGCCAGATCGGTCAGGTAGGTACGTATGGGTGTCCAGTTAAGACACCAGTCCCGGCCCACGGGGTGGGGTCGTGACACTTAAGGATCGGTATGTGTAACGACCCGTTTCGTTGTTACATCGAAATTCGAGAAAACCCGCAACTTCGACTCATTAAAATGTCTTCGATTCAGTCATGCTTTTGGAAAATACTAACTTGATTAAACCGATCGTGCGCTTTGTGTGAGAGCATTGAAATTTTGGCCACCAGCCAGTGGGACCGTCGCAATGGCTAGTATACCGCTACTGCATCGGCGTTGAAGTCGTGTGCTTACCGCCGAAGCGGTAAAGTTGATTGACCAAGGTACTGCCACAGCGGTTGATACACTGCCCTAGCGGTGCCACCGAGGCGATTCTCAGACAGCTACAGGAGCTATGTTCAGTGATTTTCCCTATTTAAGAGTTCATTTCTGGATTTGACCCTATTTTCTCAAAACCCTAAAGTCCAGCCGCCCCTCAAGCCTTTGTGGGAGTTCAAATTCAGATTTTCTTGGGAATGGTAATCTTTGTAACCTCTTTGAATATCTTCTTTCACATAGCTAATTGTTCCTAAGGTCTTCACCGAGAAGCAATGAAAATGGGTATCACTAATTCCTAGACTTAGAAGGTCAAATGGTTAGCATGTTCTTAATATGAATTATATTGGCTCAATCTCTCATGTTCATCACCCTACAATGGTTAGTAACTTAGATTTTAATCTTCTTCCTAAATTGTAAATGGATATCTTCCATTAATCTTGAAAATGGCTTTCTAAAGAATAGAGTTAAAAATGGTGACTTTACCTAGCTAGTAGCTTAAGTAGTTGACTTTAATCATGAATGGAGGTTAATGAATCACCTAGCTTTGTTATGATGGGAAAAAATTTCTTTAGTAATGGAAGTCTAAAGAATCTAGAAATATTCAACTCCCTATTTTCGTTATCAATCTGAATCTCTTATAAATGCTCTAATGGTGATTCCTATTTTTGGGGTCTCGTGATTGTCTCAAGTTCCTTCATGCGGATCACGACGTGATGAACAAATTTAAGATCTCCAGATGTTCGTGGCACCCGCTCGGCCTCGAGGTAGGTTGCGGCTTCTTTTTCGATAGGCTCCGGTTAGATTTACATATTCATGTATTAGATGGAACAGAGAATGCATGTGTAGGATTTTAGAGTTGGGATAGATTCTTAGGATAGTACTGTTGTGCGATTTGTGTGTTCGAGTTTGTGGCCTGCAGACTTCTTAGGTTCATGTGTTGATTTTCCTTGAGTATTAGTGGACCTTATGTGACTTGAAATATTAGTTATGCGGTACTTAGTTTACTATGTCCCTTTGATTAGGAGTCCCCGTATGATGCGCATAATTTGTTCTATACTATAAATAGTGAATCTTAATAGGTATTGAAACAGATAAAATGTACCAAAGATCATGAATTGATTCTAGATTGGGTATTAGTGATGTTTTATGAGTAGAAGGTGAAATTATCACGTATTAATGTTGATAGGCAGTAAAAGAAGTGAGGTAATATTGTTACGTGACTTGTTCCCTTATTTTTCATTACCCTCTCTTGTTCTAAATTCAGCCAAAAACAGAATAAACAGCAAAAGTCTACAATCAGCGGTCACATAAAAAAAATCATGACAAGGGCGGAAAATCATCCAAAAACTTATTACAACCCAAATTATCCAAAACCAAAAGAAATTGTCCAAGACAGAAGACCAAACCACAAATCCAAGCACAAGAAAACCAACAGTAAATGTTTAAACATCCAAGCCAAATGAGGCAAACCCAACAAGAATTTTCCGAAAATAGAAAGCCCTACTAGGGCAACCAAAGCATAAACATGAAGGGGAAAGGGGTCTCTACGCCTCCAGCCTATTGGTCGTACCATCATCATCGGAGCTACCACCACCAGCATCACCAAATCCACCCTAGCCACCATCACCTCGGTCCACACTCTCGAAGGAATACTGCTCTGAGTTATTACCGTCCTCCACCGGAATTAGATTGTTGGGGTGCATGCTACCCCACACTCCATTGATACCCCTCCAGGCCCTAATGTGAAGCTTGTCGCATGACTTATTCTTCTTTTTCTCTCTGTCAAAGTCATTACGAAGCTCATTATGGTTTTTGGCCAGGGTGGTATATGCATCCTGTAGGGTGGTGACTGACTCACCCATCTTCTTCTGAGTCTCGAAATACCTCTCCATCTCCTTCTGAGTGGGGTAACTTCATCTCACACCGGCATTTCGCACCTTCTTCTTCTTTCTTCTAATAATCGCGGTTTCGTGACCCTTCACTGGTAGTGGATGAAACTGAGCATCAGAATTGACCCAATCATCATCACCCTCCTTGGGAGCCTTAGCCCTCCCGCATAAGGAAGTAATCAGAGATGGGAGCATCAATCTCCCTCCACCAACCCTCAGAAAATCCTTCCACTCCTCAATAATCTACGATCCCACATTTATCGGTATGTCAGCAAGGACGCAAGCAATAATAAGAGCACGAGCAAAGGTCACATCATGGGTGTTCGAAGAAGGACGGATCCGGCGAGAAACAATGTTTAACCATCTCTTCGCATCAGTAATAAAATGGTCACAGTATATTTCCTCCCTACCATAAGCCCAAAGGGTCTTCCCTATATCATCCTTGTGCACCAGTTTGGAAGCCAACCACTTGAAATCCTTCTCAGCTACTTTCTCCTCTAAGGGCTCCTCCGGGCGATCATCTAGCCTATAGACCCGATTAATAGCCCTCAACCCCACTTTCACCGGAGTACCTCTTATTATGATTTTCGGATCGGGAGAATCCCAAACAACTCTAGGCAGCAGAGCGTACAACTCCCTCACCTATGATTCACTGTAGTCACCCGGATCCCTAACCAAATGGGTCCAGTTTGTCCTTATCAGCCCATTCTAGAAATTTAAAGCACGCGTTTCTACGTTGGACTTGTCAAATCGCCACTCCAACAGCAAAGGAATAGATCCCTGGCCCAGGTGTAAGCTTTTGCTATGCCGGATGGGAAGTCTTTCATATGTGGGCACCTTCTCGTCTTGTGGTACCCCTTTTTGATTTTGAGCCATCTTGCCTGTAGAAGAATTAGAAATGTGTTAAATTCATGTCTTATTAGTTTCGTATCATTTTAGTAAGAACTTCTCGAAAACTCGATCGAAATCTATCCTATCGCTTAATTGTTCAGCTGCAGAATCTGCAGGTGTCATTGTAGCGGTCTGCAGACTGCTTGTCACGACCCAACCGGAGGGCCATGACGGGTACCCAGTGCTAACCCACCCGGGCACCTCTTATCGTACATTCACATTTTCATCTAGGTGAGCCACATAGCTTAATCATACTTTCTATCCATCATTCATGCTAAACTCATTGGGCAATACATTTATATCACCATCAACAACTATGCCCATATCAATGTACATAAGCCAACGAGGCTATCAAAATGATATACAAAATATAAGCTAGCAAGGCTAATGACATCTAACTATATACACATGTCTACGAGCCTCTAAGAAGAGTATGTCACATCATATACGCGGGACAGGACCCTGCCATGCCCATAAGTATGTACACAAAAGAATAGATACCAAAAGCTGCAGCTCCGAATGAAATGGAGCTCCTTTACGCGGTCCCTGAATAGGAGTCTGTGAATCAAGCCTGTCTCCCTATCCACCTACGGGCATGTCGCAGCGTCCACAAATAAAAGGATGTTAGTACGAAGAATGTACTGAGTATGTAAAGCATAATCAACATCATTATAGAAGCATGATAGATAACATAGGAAATAGCATAAAATGGGAGGTAGTAGAACCATCGTCATAAACACTTACTTGCCTTTCATAGGCACCTTCCATTTCTAATGCGTGTTTGTGTACATACACATGTACATATACATACATCCATATCCATATCCGTATTCGTATTTATATCCATATTCATATTTATAGCATACCCGACCATGAGGGTTCGGTGTTCCACATACCCGGCCATGGCAAGGCTCGGTGATTATACATACCTGGCCCTACCAAGGTTCAGGGTTATCCGTACCCAACTGCAGTGGTGTGCACGCAATACATATCATACCCAGCCATATAAGCTCGGTGTTACATAATATTCATACATAGACACATATACATAAGAACCCATAAGTATCTTCGACATCATTACTATCGTCGTTTCATTACATCTATCCTTAGAGGATCACCCATCATATAAGGAATTTAGTAGAATCGTAAACATAACGAGAATCATGAGCTTTAGTAGCTTTAAAGATAGAATCATTTGGAGGACATTATAGACTCATGAAAGGATAGATATATAGCCAAGGAACCATGCCTTATTGAAAGAAGGGTTAGCCTTACATACCTTTTCGTTTAGCTATTCTATCACTTGAACGTTCCCCTTCAACGCTCACGTTTCTACCTTCATTATAGTTTATACTAACATTAGATAATCGATAGCTTAGCATACTTGACTAAAGCTAGGGAAAATTGGGTAGCATGTCCTTTTTTTATACAGCTTTCTCCATATCATATGTCAACTCCCAAACGTCTATAATAACACTCAGAACATCATAAACAATAACCTTTATTCACCTACATTATCCATATTTCCCAATTCACTTCAAATTATCCATATCCATAGTCATAGCACACTATTACATTCACTCATATACAATGTCTATCCCATGTTTTTAATATCATTTATAACATAATTATAATCACAACATATCAAGAATCATGACTCATTCCAAACAACTACTCAAAAATGCCACTATTCTCACATTCATGACCCATTTTCTATCTCCTTTTACAATCCAAGTCTTTCAACCTCTCAATATCTTTAACAACATGGAATGACCATACAACTTACCTTAGATGGTGTAGGAATGACCTTTAGGTGGAAACACTTCACTTGAGCAAAACCCTAGTTCCGCTTCCACTTGGATTTCTTGTCTTGGATGAACCTTAATGAGTTTCTTGCACTTGATTCTCTTGGTTTGATGAAGTTGATCATCAATTTATCTTGAGTTCTTTTGGAAAAGGTATGGAGAAATATTCTAGAGAGTTCTTGAGAGAAGGAGAGTGAAAATGAAATGAAATGAAATGAACTTGGGTCCCTTATATTAATTTAGAACCTGTCCCAACTCAGTTCTACGGACCAACATACGGTCCGTATAATTTATGTGGACCGTATGCGTGGCCGTAGATTTGGGCCAGTGAAGGCTCCCCATTCTGGGCAGAATATACGGCCTAACATACGGCCAGTATATTTTATACGGCCAGTATGTTGGGCCGTATAATGCCCAGCTTTTTCGAAACTCGATCTCGTCGACTCGTTCGATCTCCAATCCTTATGGAACCTTCTTAACACTTATTTAACACCTCATTATCAATATAAGGGATGTTATAACTCTTCTCCAAGACATCATTAAGCCATCATTAACTTGTTACTCGTAAATCCTTTCCGGTACATAACGTATACCTTGCCTTTCTTGTCAAACTTTCTTCTCTTACTTCGAACGTCTTTGAAATCTCGATTAGGATCATCAAATGCTATTTCTTACTTATTGAAACATCGTATACTTTGTGCCCTTCGTTAGTCTATTCACTGTGCATCAACGAAATTTTTTTCGAGGTGTAACATTCTTCCCCCCTTAAGAACATTCGTCCTCGAATGTTGAGCGCTCGGGATTTCTACGAAAATTTTGCCAGAGTTTCCCCTATAATATGGCACTACCATCCTATCACAACAGCCTACAATAACAATGCCTCACGGGGCCACAACATCATAGCAATAAAGTTTGGCCACACACGACTCAAATGCATAAAAAAAGAAAACATACATACCTCATGATCTTGATGTCTCATCTTAGATCTCTTTCGGGGCTTATAATAAGTGCGGGTACTTGGACTTCATATTTTCTTCCGCTTCCCTAGTCATTTCTTCTCGGTTGTTGTTTCTCCACACAACCTTAACTGAGGCCACTTCTTTGTTTCTAAGCCTCCGTACTTGCCTATCTAATATGGCAATGGGTACCTCTTCATAAGTCAACTTTTCTGTCACTTGAACATCATCTACTGGCACGATCCTAGTAGGATCTCCGACACACTTACGGAGCATTGAGACATGAAAAACCGGATGGACTGACTCCAAATCAGGAGGTAGATCTAATTTGTAAGCCACTTCGCCTACCTTGCGTATAACCTCATAAGGCCCAATGTACTGGGGACTAAGCTTCCCCTTTTTGCCAAATCTCATAACGCCCTTCATTGGCGACACCTTTAAGAATACCCAATCTTTCACTTGGAACTCTAAGTCCCTTCGACGATTATCTGCATAGGATTTTTGACGACTCTGAGCTGTCAACAATCGATCCTGTATAAGCTTAACTTTCTCTATGGCTTGCGGGACCAAGTCCCACCCTATCAATTTAGTCTCTCTTAGCTCAAACCACCCAATTGGGGACCTACACTTTCGCCCATACAAAGCCTCATACGATGCCATTTGGATGCTAGAATGATAAATATTGTTATAAGCAAATTCAATAAGTGGTAAGTGATCATCCCAATTACCCCCAAAATCCAACATACATGCCCGTAGCATATCCTCGAGAGTTTGAATGGTACGCTTAGCTTGTCCGTCAGTCTGCGGGTGAAATGCCGTGCTAAGACTCACCCGAGTCCCCAAACCTTCTTGGAAAGATTTTCAAAAATTGGCTGTAAACTGAGTCCCTCTATCACAGATAATAAATACTGGAACACCGTGAAGTCGCACAATCTCTTTATCATAAAGCTTTGCATAATCTTCTGCCACATATGTAGTTCTGACTGGTAAGAAATGAGCTGATTTCGTGAGTCTATCCACAATCACCCATGTAGAATCATACTTACGTTGAGAATGGGGTAAGCCTGTAATGAAGTCCATGTTAATTACTTCCCACTTCCAAGTTGGAATTTCTATAGCTTACAACAATCCGCCCGGCTTTTGGTGCTCGATTTTCACTTGTTGACAGTTGGGACATTGAGCTACTAATTCCGCTATATCCTTCTTCATCCCATTCCACCAATATATAGATTTAACATCATGATACATTTTCGTTGCTCCTGGGTGGACAGAATAACGGGAACAATGAGCTTCTCACAATATTTAGTGGCCTAATCCTGCCACATCAGGAACACATAATCTGCCTCGGCATCAGAGAACTCCATCTCCTGAGATCTCAAATAATGACTTCTCCTTCTGAGGGAGTGTATCTCTGTAATGAATTAGCACGGGATCTTCGTATTGTCACCTTTTCACTTCCACTACTAGCGACGAGACTGCTGAATTGCTGAATTCTGAATGGTAGCTCCCATGCTACCTGAGTCAACTACTCGAACTCCTAGGCTAGCTAACTGTTGGAGCTCACGAGCCATTTCTCTTTTCTCTGGCCGAACATCATATAAACTTCCCATAGATCTACGACTAAGAGATCAGCCACAACATTCGCCTTTCCGGGGTGATACAGGATATCAACATCATAGTCTTTTAGCAATTCCAACCATCGTCGTTGCCGTAAATTCAATTCTTTTACGCTTGAAGATATACTGAAGGCTCTTATGATCGGTATAAATATCAACGTGGACACCATATAAATAATGTCTCCACATCTTCAATGCATGAATCACTGCAGCCAATTCAAGGTCACGGGTTGGATAATTTTTCTCATGTTTCTGCAATTGCCTTGAAGCCTACGCAATCACCTTACCATGTTGCATCAATACACAGCCTAGCCTAATGCCTGAAGCATCACAGTAAACAACATAACCTTCTAATCTCTCTTGAAGTGTCAGGACTGGGGCAGAAGTTAACCTATCCTTTAGCTCTTGAAAACCGCGTTCGCAAGCATCTGTCCACTGAAACCTTGTTGATTTCTGGGTCAGCTTTGTGAGTGGTGCAAAAATAAAAGAAAAGCATTCTACAAATCTCCTGTAATAACCTGCTAAGCCCAGAAAATTACGAACCTCTGTAGGAGTCGTGGGCCTTGGCCAAGTCTTCACGGCCTCAATCTTTTGGCTATCTACCCGAATACCATCGGCTGAAACAATGTGCCCTAAAAATGTCACTGAGTTCAACCAAAACTCACACTTAAAAAATTTGTCAAATAACTCTCGAGTTTGAAGAACTCTAAGGACAGTACGCAAATGATCCGCATGTTCTACCTCGGACCTAGAATACACCAAGATGTCGTCGATGAATACAATCACAAATAAATCTAGGAAGGGCCTGAACACATTTTTCATCAAATCCATAAATACTGCCGGTGCATTAGTTAGCCCAAATGACATTACCCGGAACTCAAAATGGTCATATCTTGTTCTGAAGGCTGTCTTAGGGATATCTTTCTCCCTAACTCTCACTTGATGATACCTGGATCTCAAATCTATCTTTGAAAACCATTTGGCGCCTTTTAATTGGTCAAATAAGTCATCAATCCTCGGAAGAGGATATTTATTCTTAATCGTCACCTTATTCAGTTACCGATAGTCAATACACATTCGCACGGAGCCATCATTCTTTTGGACAAACAAAACAGGAGCTCCCTACGGGGATGAACTAGACTTAATAAAGCCTTTCTCAAGCAAGTCCTTCAATTGCTCCTTGAATTCTTTCAACTCTGCGGGAGCCATTCTGCAAGGAGGGATAGATATAGGTTTTGTATCCGGCAGCACATCTATAGCAAAACCAATCTCCCGCTCTGGAGGGAGGCCTAGAAGCTCTTCCGGGAACACATCCGGAAACTCATTCACCATGGGAACTGACTGAAGAGTTGGCGGTTCAGCTTCTACGTCTTGAACCTGAACTAGATGATAAATGCAACCTTTTGTGATCATTTTTCTTGCCTTTAGATAGGAAATAAACCTACCTTTTGGTGACGTAGTATTTCCCTTCCATTCTAAAACTGGTTCTCCCGGAAATTGGAAGCGAACCATTTTCATTCTACAATCAACATTGGCATAGCAAGAAGCTAGCTAATCCATGCTCATGATAACATCAAAATCCACCATTTTTAACTCATGTAAGTCAACCATAGTACGATGGTCACAAATCACAACTACACAATTTTTATACACTCGGCTAGCTATTACCGATTCACCAACGGGTGTAGACACCTCAAAAGGTTTGATCGACTCCGATTTGACTCCAAACCGACCCGCAATATATGGAGTAACATATGACAATGTGGAGCCCAGATCTATCAAAGCATATACATCATGAGAAAATACCAATAATATACCTATGACAACATCAGGAGAAGACTCAAGATCTTGACGTTCAGCTAAAGCATAAATACGGTGCTGAGGACCGCTAGAACTGGGGACTCTTCCTCTGCCTCTACCATGGACGACTGGTGCATATGAACCTGGCCCCATAGGGCATATAGATGATGAAGATCCGGCTACCGACCCTGAAGGTTGGGTCTTACCTCTACCACCAACCGAGGGGCAATCACGTATAATATGGCCTGGTCGACCACATGGATAGCAAACCTCTGAGCCTAATAGGCACTGGCCCCAATGTAACTTCCCACACTGGGAACATCGTGGCACGGGTGGCCTCGCCTGACCCGAATCACCCCTGAACTGAGATCCCAAAGCCTCAAAACTCTGACTCGGCCCGGAATGTCCTGAATGCCTAGAAAACTGCTGTCTGTGCCCGCCTCTAAACTCACTCATCGGACCTGAAGATCTAGCCCTCTTGTTATACTCTCTATCATACTCACGCTTACTTCTTTGTTGTTGTTAGCTTTCCTCTAAATTTTGGGCATGGGCTTGAATGCGTGAAATATCCATGTTGTCCTGAAGGGGTGCAGTCAAGCACTTATCCATCAAATGTGGCCCTAGGCCTCTCACAAATCGGTACACTCGGTCACCCATATCCACTACCATGGCCGAAGCATACCTATCCAAAGAATTGAAGCGGAGACTATACTCTAAAGCACTCATGCTTCCTTGTCTAAGATTCAAGAACTTATCGGCTCTAGCTCGCCGAACTTCTAGAGGCAAGTAATGTCGGAGGAAGGCATCTACAAATTCTTACCACACCGAGGGAGGTGCATTGGCTCCCCGTGAAGCCATCCAAACCGTGTACCAATGAACCGCAACATCCCTCAATCTATAGGATGCTAACTCCACCGATTTGATGTCCGAAGCATGCGTCAACCGAAGTATCCTCAACATCCCGTCAATAAAATTCTGAGGGTCCTAATTTGGCTTTGATCCGAAGAATTTCGAAAGGTTCAAGCTAATAAAATCACCGGCCCTCGCACTAAAAGCCCTATCACCCTGCCCTATACCTTGCCGCTGAGTCTGGGTGGCAACCAACACAGGAAATAGCATAAGATAGAAGGTAGTAGAACCATCATCATAAACACTTACTTGCCTTTCATAGGGAACTTTCATTTCTAATGCGTGTTTGTGTACATACACATGTACATATACATACATCCATATCCGTATCCATATTCGTATTCATATTTATATCCATATTCATATTCATAGCATGCCCGACCATGAGGGTTCGGTGTTTCACATACCCGGCCATGGCAAAGCTCGGTGATTATACATACCTGGCCCTATCAAGGCTCAGGGTTATCCGTACCCAACTGCAGTGGTGTGCGCGCAATACATATCATACCCGGCCATATAAGCTCGGTGTACATAATAGTCATACATAGACACATATACATAAGATCCCATAAGCATCTTCGACATCATTACTATCGTCGTTTCATTACATCTATCCTTAGAGGATCACCCATCATATAAGGAATTTAGTAGAATCGTAAACATAACGAGAATCATAAGCTTTAGTAGCTTTAAAGATAGAATCATTTAGACGACATTATAGACTCATGAAAGGATAGATATATAGCCAAGGAACCATGCCTTATTGAAAGAAGAGTTAGCCTTACATACCTTTTCTTTTAGCTATTCTATCACTTGAACGTTCTCCTTCAATGCTCACGTTTCTACCTTCATTAGAGTTTATACTAACATTAGATAATCGATAGCTTAGCATACTTGACTAAAGCTAGAGAAAATTAGGCAGCATCTCCTTTGTTTATACAACTTTCTCCATATCATATGTCAACTCCCAAACGTCTATAATAACACTCACAACATCATAAAAAATAACCTTTATTCACCTGCATTATCCATATTTCCCAATTCACTTCAAATCATCCATATCCATGGTCATAGCACACTATTACATTCACTCATATACAATGTCTATCCCATGTTCTTAATATAATTTATAACATAATTATAATCACAACATATCAAGAATCATGACTCATTCCAAACTATTACTCAAAAATGCCACTGTTCTCACATTCATGACCCATTTTCTATCTCCTTTTACAATCCAAGTCTTTCAACCTCTCAATACCTTAAACAACATGGAATGACTAGAAAACTTACCTTAGATGGTGTAGGAATGGACTTTAGGTGGAAACACTTCACTTGAGCAAAACCCTAGTTCCACTTCCACTTGGGTTTCTTGTCTTGGATGAACCTTAATGAGTTTCTTGCACTTAATTCTCTTGGTTTGATGAAGTTGATCATCAATTTCTCTTGAGTTCTTGTGGAAAAGGTGTGGAGAAATATTATAGAGAGTTCTTGAGAGAACAAAAGTGAAAATGGAATGAACTTGGGTCCCTTATATTAATTTAGAACCTGTCCCGACTCAGTTCTACAGACCAACATACGGTCCGTATAATTTATATGGACCGTATGTGTGGCTGTAGATTTAGTCCAGTGAAGGCTGCCATTCTAGGCAGAATATACGGCCTAACATACGACCAGTATATTTTATACGGCCAGTATGTTGGGCCGTATAATGCCAGCTTTTTCGAAACTCGATCTCATCGACTCGTTCGATCTCTAATTCTCATGGAACCTTCTTAACACTTGTTTAACGCCTCATTAACAATCTAAGGGATTTTATAACTCTTCTCCAAGACATCATTAAGCCATCATTAACTTGTTACTCGTAAATCCTTTCCGATACATAACGTATACCTTGCCTTTCTTGGCAAACTTTCTTCTCTTATCTCGAATGTCTTTGAAATCTCGATTAGGATCATCAAATGCTATTTCTTACTTATTGAAATATCGTATACTTCTTTCCCTTCGTTAGTCTATTCACTGTGCATCAACGAAAATTTTTTCGAGGCATAACACCGCTATAGCGGCCTGCCGACCGCTATAGCGGCACTGCCATGACGAGCCACAAACTGCCACAGTAGTCATGTACAAAATTCCTAAGGACCACCGCTGCAGTGGTCAGCTAATCGCTGTAGCGGTATCATCGCCCCTAAAAAACCCACGAATTTTCCAAATTTTCAACACCAATTTTAGATTCAAGACTTGTTTTAATCACGAATTGAGCTGAAAACTAGTATGCATGAAGTTCTAACCCTATTGAAGGGCTATTCTAACAACAAGCCAACCCCGATTTAGAGAAAATTCGAAAATCTTCTTCAAGTAATTTTCTTATTTTGTGGCCTAAATCAGTGCCATAGCCACTCTATGTTTGATGAGAAGGTTATTCTAATGATTAACTAGTTCCAATTCCTCTTAAATTTTTGTCCTAGTGGTTCATCAACCAAGACCCAAAAACCTCAACTTTGAACTACTAAATACGGTCCTTCTAAGCTTGTTTACTTGTAAATTCGATTCTATTGTTTAACTATGGGATAAGGGGGAACAAATTCTTACCTTTGTCCTGAAGATTTGAGAGAGTGGATGGAAGTTGAGAATTTTTGCCTTGAACCTTCATTTTCTTCTTGTGGCTGAGAGTAAATTTGGGAATGGGGAGTTTTGTTTGGTGTTGAGTGGGAAGGTTAAGGGTATGGGAGAATTTTAATTGGCGTAGATTAGGAGTGGGGGTTGGAGTGTCGAAGGATGTGGAGAGAGTTTTTCATTTATGTGAGTAGTGGGAAGTGAAGGGGAAGAGGCTACTGCCTTTTTATATTCTGCCCCAGCGATTGCCGCTGTAGCGGCAACCTTACCGCTACTGTGGTAGCATTATAGCAGTCCGCTATGTCGTTGTAGCGGCTCCTTAACAATTTGTTACTATCGCTGCAACGATTCCCCTTGTCGCTATATCGGTGTCGTCCCGGCCGTCTGATAGCTGCTGTAGAGGCCTGACCAAAATTCTGTCCATTAAATTCTTGATACGTTTTAGTATACTTCGATCCTTACAACATATAGTGGACCTCTAGTTATTTACTCACTGTCCTTGAGTTATTCTTCTCATGTTATTTTGGAAAGCTTATGTAATCCAGCGACTCCTAACTGTTCGTGGTTAGAGTTCAGTTTGTAAGAGTTAGATTGTAATCATGAGTATAGTGTTAGGTACGCTACCCAAAATGATATAGTATAACTTGGTTGATTTTCTGTTGAGTTATGTCTAATTACACTAAGTCACAAGGCTCATCGGCTACGTTATTCGTTCTATTTCTTTCCATTATGTTCTAGATACGAAGGTATGGGTGTACGACTTATGATCCTAGCTGCGAAATATGTTAACTGTTCGTGCCTGTTTGTTCCCTTGCTGTTCGAGGACGGATAATTGTTCAATTGGTATGTAATGTAATGACCCGTTTCGTCGTTACTTTGAAATTCGAGAAAACCCAAAACGTCGACTCTTTAAAATGTCTTCGACTCAGTCATGCTTCTGGAAATCGCTAACTTGATTAAACCCGTCATACGCATTTTGTGAGAGTATTGAAATTTGGGCCACCAGCCAGTGGGACCGTCGCAGCGGCTAGTATGTCGCTACAACGTCGTGCTTACCGCCTAAGCAGTAAATTTGATTGGCCAAGGTACCACCACAGCGGTTGATATACCGCCCGTGCGGTGTCGCCGAGATGGTTCTCAGACCGCTACAGCGGTTATGTTCAGTGATGTTCCCTATTTAAGAGTTCATTTCGAGATTTGACCCCATTTTCTCAAAACCCTAAAGTCCAGCTGTGTAATGACCCGTTTGGTCCTTATAGTTATTTTTGCACTTTCGCTCGCTCCCGAGCATTGATTAGGTCCCTTTTGACCTGAGGGGACATGTTGACACGTTTTTCGAGGTGTGTAGACTGGATTCGAGCAACTTTTGGAAAATATAGAGTTGAAGTGAAAAAGGGTTGACCCGAGGTTGATTTTTGGATAAACAGACCTTCTTCGAAATTCTATCGATTTTGAGAGGTCTGGATGGCCGTTTAGAACCTGTATGTATATTTGGTTCGGTTCCCAATGCATTCGGACGCACTCCGGGACTTGGATAGGAATTGGGAATTAAGGCATCGGTGGTTGACTCGGTCAACGAGACCTTCGTTGGGAATTCTGAGGCCACAAGCGCGTTCGTAACGCGTTTTTATGTGGGACTAGATATCTGATATGTGAGCGGATGGCCTCGGGAGTTAGTCAAAAAATCGGATCGAAAAGAAAAAACTTATGCCAAATTCTTGTGTCTGGTGCCCGCTTTGGCGGCACCAGCACCGCAGCAGTGGCACCGCTGGAGCGGTAGCCCTGCCGCTGCAGCGGTCCTAGCCATTAAGGCTTGACCGTTGATGCGATCTGGTGGTTGCTGGGGCAACGCTGCTGGGGCAGTCACCGTACCGCTGTAGCGGGTGACGGATAGTTAAATCCATTAAATGAGTCTTGAATAAGTCTTAGACCCTCATTATTTCATATCTCGATATTGGAGCTTGGGAAATCTATTCTTAGAGAAAAATTAATGGAATTCTTGGAGGTAAAACTTTATCTAATCCTTTACTCCTCTTTAATCACAATCATTTTAGATTTTCCCTTCCTTTTCACTCCCTTAGAAATGAAATTTGAAGGAGGGTTTTGGGAGACTTTTCCCTAAGATTATACTCGATAAATTGATAATGTTAATGTTAAAATGTGATGAATCTAAGCTTAGTAAGCCCATATCTTCCACTTTTAACGTTGAATTTCGGATTTGGAGAATTAGGGTCAATATCCAATTTGGGGGTTTTTACTTGAAATCAGATTTGAGACAATTCTTGATTTAAATCAATAATTAATGATTGGGTTATGATTACCTAGGATTCAATTTGGTATTTTACCTGCGAATTTCCCGTTTCGCCCTTGTGGGCCCGTTTTCCCAATTTCTAGGGTTAAAATGGACCTAATTGATATCCTAGCAGTATTAGTATCATTCTCCATGATTTCTAATTTAGAATTCGATTATGCTTAGACTTCTTTGGTTCTAAGCTTCAGAGGAAGGGCAAGGCAATAGAGTGACTTGTTGGTGTTGCGGTTCGGCAGTCTATGTAGGTTATGGCTTATCTCTAGTGAGACTATGCATAGCGAATCACATAGTTACAATATAATGTCTGAGACAGCATGCGAACCTTCGGGTATGAAGTTGGATTGGATATTGCATCAGGTTGGTCCCTGATATGTGTTGGGACTAGCCATCCCGTTATGTGTGTTTATTGTTCCATTTTGACGGTTGATGCTACGAGTAGTGGTAAATATCAGAATCTGTGTTACTATCTTGACGTAGATATGGTTGACATACCGTTGTTGGTATTTGCATTGTGATACATTGTTGACGTACCCATTGTTGGTACTAGTAATATTGATATATTGTTGGCATACCCTTGATGGTATTGTGATATGATACATTGATGGCATACCCCTTCGTGGTACTTGTGATATTGAACTTGATTGTTGATACTTGATGCACGCATTTCACTCATTCTCAAACATTCATGATGTATTTTCGATACCCGGTGATGATCCGGTATCGTTGATTGAGTAAATTGATATTTGATAAACTCCTTATTTGAGTGATTATAAAGGCCGATGTCCGAAGATCTATTCCGAAATCGTTGATTGTACGAAACTGATGTTTGATAAACTCTTTTACTTGAGTGATTGTGAGAAGGCCGATGTCCGAGGTTCGATTCCGGAATCGTTAATAAGTGTATTGCATACATTCCCTCATATTCATGATACATGGCCGATAGCCGTTAATTATTCGGTATCGTTGATTGAGCGACTCTTTTACTTGAGTGATTATGAGAGGCCGATGATCGACGATGTATTCTAGCATTGTTGTTGCATGGCTGATTCCGATGTTATTCCGGAATCATTATTAGTAGATGGGCTCCGCGGGTCGCCCAGGGTGGTGCCGGTAAGACTCCCCCTGTGAGCAATTAGCCAGGGTCCCGTCTGTCTGTTAGGCAAAGATCCGGGACGGGTGGCACTTAGACTTCGCGAGTCACACTGGGTTGTGCTACCGAGACGTTGATATTTTCATCCGAAGTACATGTGTACACCTTATTTGCATGGCATTACATCTCATCCATTCTATTATTGCATTGCATTGGCTTGATTTCGATTTGTGGTGATTGATTGTGATGATTGGATTGGATATATATATATATATATTTTGGGCTTGGTGTACTTGGGTTTTGAGGCTTTACGTAGGCGATGACGAATACTTGGTTGTGATCTTATTATCTTATACTTGTTGGATTCCTTTCTATCTACTTATTTTCTGAATTGTGTTATCTATGCTTGGTCAGCCGATGATGCCTACTTATACTGTTGTTTGTACTGACCTGCACTTGCTGCATTCTTTTATGAATGCAGAGTATCAAGTCGGATCTACTTCTCTGACTAGTGGCTGATCGACTCTTCAGCTTCCACTTGAGTTTTCCAAGGTAAGCATGGCATCCGCTGACCTCGAAGACTCTTTTGTTACTTATGTCTTGCTTTCCATTCAGAGACATGATTTGACACTACTTATGTATTATTATTCAGACCTTTAGTATTCGGATTTAGATGCTCTTGTATGACCAGACTAGATACTGGGGTGGATTTCATTTACTTCCGCACTTGTTATCATTATATTATATTGTGAGACTTACGTTATTTTACTTTCTTCTGCTATTTTCTATTATCGTGAATGTTGAGTTATAGGTTCACCTACCGAGGTGGGAAAGGTAGGTGTCCGCATGACCTAGGCTGAAATGGGTCGTGACAAGTTGGTATCAGAGCCTTAGGTTACCCGATCTTTAATACAAGAGCGTGTCTAGCAGAGTCTCGTGGATCGGTACGATGAGCTCCGTACTTATCTGTGGGAGGATACGGGACATTTAGGAAATCTCACCTTCTTTCTTTCCATCGTGCTACTTTATTCAAATTGATATCTGGAAAGTCCAAATTGGTATGTGACTCTTATCTCTTCTCTCACAGATGGTGAGGACTCGAGCTACTATGGCCCGAGGTCAGGTACCATAGCCCGCAGCTACGGCTATCACCCGAGGGTGAGCGACAGCCAGAGGGCATGGTAGAGCTCCGATGGTGAGCTAGTAACTAGAGAGGTCTCTATCTCCGGAGCTCGAGTATCAGCCGGGTAGGGACCAGACCGTAGAGGATGGCGTGGCCCCAGCACGAAAACAGCCTGAGGCTAATTCTGACCAGGCCGTGCATGACACTATGGCCAGGATCCTACTTCACCTTGATGCCCAACAGGCGGCCGCCCGTGTTACTACTCCCGGTGGGGGTTCATAGACTAGGGTTGGGGCGCAGACCCCAGAGCAGGGATCCATACGGGCAGCACATCCCGCCGCAAATATGGCTCCCTGCATTGATGCTACACCCGCCCCTGGGGCAGATATTAGGCCCATGGATGGCGCCGTTATGACTGCTGCTGATCAGGACCTGGTGGGGAGGTTCAGGAAGTTAGAGCCACCGAGATTCTCTTGCACTTCGTCTAAGGATGCCTATGAGTGTATTCTTGATATACATGAGTTGCTGTACCGTATGGGGATAGTGGAAACCCACAGATTTGATTATGTGTCATACCAGTTTTGCGGTGATGCGAAGACATGGTGGAGGTATTTGGCGGCGTGCAGACCTGAGAGTTCTCCTCATTTGACTTGGACTCAGTTCTATCGGGCCTTCCTTGAGAAGTATGTGCCCCGGTCCTTGAGAGAGGCTCGTAGGGAGCAGTTTTTACACCTTGAGCAGAGAGGCATGTCGTTGGAGTCTTATGTGACCTGTTTCCTTTACTTGGCCCGATATTCTACTCTGTTGATCCCTACTGAGGCCGATAGGATCAGACGCTTTGTGGGAGGACTAGTGGGCTCTCTAAAGATTCCTTATCTTCAGATAAAGTCCACGGGGTCTTCCTTCCAGTCCATTATTGAGCATGCTTCTATGGTTGAGGGCGCCAAGGGCCGTACTTTTAATGGTGGTGACAACAGGCCACGTCAGACTGGTAGTTTTGGGGGTTCTGGTATGAGGGGCGCCTGTCAGTTTTCGAGGCCACCTCAGCCCTACTCCGATCCTTCCGTGTATTCAGTATTACCAGCTTCCTCCAGTGAGCCGCTTAGATAGAGAGCTCCTGAGAGTTCATTCTCTAAACTAGTGGATCGTATTGCTTCATCCGGGTCTTCAGTTTTCATGTTTCAGCATTCGACTCCTCTTACTTGTTTCTCTTGTGGAGAGGTTGGGCATGTTGCCAGGAGATGTCCCCGGCCTAGGCGGGATTATCAGCTGCCGAGGACTCATGTATCATCCGGTGGCCGAGGAGGGACTTCTCTTAGGGGCGGTGCTCAGTCAGGCCGCAATACTTCCCATGGTTCTAGAGGTGGGTCCCAGCCATCTAGAGGCGGTATTCAGAGTGTGAGAGGAGGATCCCAGACTGGGCATGGTGGATCCCATTGCTACTCATTTCCTGGTAGGACCGAGGCAGAGGCCTCAGATGCTGTGATCTCAGGTACCATTTTTGTCCGTCATAGAGCAGCATTTGTGTTATTTGATCCTGGATCTACTTATTCATATGTATCTGCATTTCATGCCGTTGGTTGGGTTTTACCCTGTGATAGCATAGATATACTTGTTCATGTGTCTACTCCAGTCGGAGATTCTGTAGTTGTTGATCGAGTCTACCGGTCTTGTTTAGTTACTTTTATAGGGTATGACACTTGGGTAGATTTGATGATTCTTGATATGGTGGACTTTGATATTATATTCGGTATGTCCTGGCTTTCTCCTTATCATGCGATCTTGGACTGTCACGCTAAGACAGTCACTTTAGCCATGCCGGGCATCCCTATCCTTGAGTGGAGAGGTACTCCTAGCCCCGCTACGAAGAAGATTATTCCTTCGGGCAAAGAATTTAGTAAGTAAGGGGTGTTTAGCATATTTGGTGCATGTTCGTGATACAACTGTTGCATCTCCATCCCTTGAGTCTATTCCTATTGTGAGCGAGTTTGCGGAGGTATTTCCATCAGATTTGCCGGGTATGCCACCCGGTCATGACATTGATTTCTGTATCGACGTGGACCCGGGTACTCGTCCTATTTTCATCCCACCATATCGGATGGCACCTGCCGAGTTGAGAGAGCTTAAGGAACAATTGCAGGATTTATTGAGCAAAGGGTTCATTAGACCGAGCGTCTCCCCTTGGGGTGCTCTAGTGTTATTTGTGAAGAAGAAAGACGGGACCATGAGGATGTGCATTGATTACCGCCAGTTGAACAAGGTCACTATCCGGAATAATTGCCCTATGCCTCGTATTGATGATCTATTTGACCAGCTTCAGAGTGCTTCCGTGTTTTCTAAGATTTATTTGCGTTCCGGCTATCACCAGTTGAAGATTAGGGCGGAGGATACTTCGAAAACGGCATTTCAGATGAGCTATCACTACTATGAGTTTCTAGTGATGCCTTTCGGGCTTACCAATGCCCCAGCTGCATTTATGACCTTGATGAATGGCATCTTTAGGCTGTTCCTTGATTCTTTTGTGGTTGTGTTTATTGATGACATCTTGGTGTATTCCAGGAGTAGAGTAGAGCATGAGAGCCATCGTCGTACCGTCCTTGGGTTGTTAAAGAAACATAGCCTATTTGCGAAATTTTCTAAGTGTGAGTTCTGGTTAGAGTTTGTGGCATTCTTGGGTCATGTGGTATCCGAAGAGGAGGTTATAGTTAACCCACAGAAGATTGAGGTTGTGAGGGGTTGGGCGAGGCCCACATTTATCGAGATTCATAGTTTTGTGGTTTGGCCAGTTATTACCGTCGCTTTGTGAAGGGTTTTGCTACCATTGCTTCGTCCTTGACCAGATTGACTCAAAAGGATGTTTCCTTCCAGTGGATGGATGATTGTGAGGAGAGCTTTCAAAAGCTCAAGCTTCTTTTGACCACAGTCCCGATCCTAGGCTTACCTGTGGAGGGCAAGGACTTCGCGGTCTATTGTGATGCTTCCCGTATGGGTTTCGGTGCGGTGTTGGTGCAGGAGGGTAGAGTAATAGTTTATGCTTCCCGTCAGTTGAAAGTTCACGAGAAGAATTATCCCACCCATGATTTGGAATTGTTGGTCGTAGCCTTCGCCTTGAAGCTTTGGAGGCATTACTTGTAGGGTGTCCATTTTGAGGTTTTTACCGATCACCGTAACCTTCAACATGTGTTTACCCTGAGAGATCTTAATTCCAGGCAGCGCCGATGGATGGAGCTCCTGAAGGGTTATGGCATCTCTATTATGTATCACCATAGTAAAGCCAATGTAGTGGCTGATGCCTTGAGTCGCAAGGCAGTGAGTATGGGGAGTTTAGCTCGATTGATTATTTTCAAGCCTCCATTGGCCATGGAGGTTTAGACTCTGGCCAATAGTTTCGTCCATCCCGACATCTCGGCCCCGGATCGTTATTGGATCGGATCAAGGCTAATCAGTTTGAGGATACTCAGTTGAGCAAGATCCGAGATAGGGTGTCGAGAGGGGAGGCCTAGGAGGCCTAGAGGGCATTCTGAGGATTAGAAGACGCGTATGCATTCTTCGTGTTGGTGATATGATTCGGTTGATCTTATTTGAGGCCCATAGCTCTTGCTATTCCATTCATCCGGGAGTGACTAAGATGTACACATAACTTGAGCGACTTATTGGTGGCGCCGTATGAAGAGGGATATAGTTGATTTTGTGGCTAAGTGTGGAAATTATCAATAGCTAAAGTATAAGCACCTGCGACCCGGTGGGGTGTTTCAGAGGATGCCCATTCCCGAGTTGAAGTGGGAGAGGATTACCATGGATTTTGTCACGGGTCTTCCGAAGACCCTTGTCAAGTTTGATTCTATTTGGGTGATAATGTATCGATTGACTAAGTTCGCTCACTTTGTTCCGGTTCAGGTTTCTTATACCACGGAGAAGTTAGCCAAGATGTATATTCGGGATATTGTGAGATTACATGGGATCCCTATTTCTGTTGTATCTGATCGGGGTACTATCTTCACTTCCCGATTCTGGAGAGCATTTCATAATGAGTTGGGTACCCGATTGGACTTTAGTATAGCTTTCCATCCCAGACCGATGGCCAATTTGAGCGGACCATTCAGGTACTCGAGGACATGTTGAAAGCGTGTGTTATTGACTTTGGTGGTCATTGGGATCAGCGCTTGCCCTTGGTGGAGTTTGCATACAACAACAGTTATCATTCGAGCATGGGTATGGCGCCTTTTGAGGCCTTATATGGTAGGAGGTGTAGATCTCCGATTGGTTGGTTCAGTGGGTTCGAGACTTGACCTGGGAGCACGAATCTATTGAGAGATTCCCTTGATAGAGTGACAGTTATTCAGGCCAAACTCGTGGCGGCTCAGAGCCGGCAGAAGATGTATGCAGACCAGAAGATTCGGGATTTGAAGTTTGCTATTGGTGATCAGGTTCTATTAAAGGTTTCACCTATGAAGGGTGTTATGAGGTTTGGTAAGAGGGGCTAGTTGAGCCCTAGATACATTGGCCCGCTTGAGATCGTGAATTGTATAGGTGATGTAGCTTATGAGTTAGCATTGCCGCCAGGCTTGGAGGGAGTTCACCCGATCTATCATGTTTCGATGCTGAAGAGATACCATACCGACGGTACCTACATTGTCCGTTGGGATTCTATATTACTTGATAATAATTTGACTTATGAGGAGGAGCCTATCGCGATCTTGGATAGGAAGGTTCGAAAGTTGAGGTCCCAGGAGATTGCTTCTGTGAAAGTGCAATGGAAGCATCGTCCTGTGGAAGAGGCTACTTGGGATACTGAGTCTCATATGCGCAGCCGATATCCCCAGTTGTTCACTGATTCAGGTATTTTCCTACTTTCCTTCTTTTCTTTGCTTGAGGACGAGCAACGGTTCAATTGGTATTTGATGTAACGACCCGTTTGGTCGTTATAGTTCTTTTGGCATTTTCGCCCACTCCCGAGCATTAATTAGCTCCCTTATGACACGAAGGGACCATTGACACGCTTTCTGAGGTGTCTAGACTGGATTCGGACAATTTTAAGAAAAATATAGACTTGAAGTGAAAAAAGATTGACCCGAGGTTGACTTTTGGGTAAACGGACCTTCTTTGAAATTCTATCAATTCCGAGAGGTTCGAATGGTCGTTTAGAACCTGTATGTATATTTGGTTCAGTTCCCAATGCATTCGGACGCATTTCGGGACTTGGATGGGAATTGAAAATTAAGGTATCGGTGGTTGACTCGGTCAACAGGACCTCCGTTAGGAATTTCGAGGCCACAGGTGCGTTCGTAACACGTTTTTATGTTTGACTAGGTATCTGGTATGTGAGCAGATGGCCTCGGGAGTTAGTGGAAAAATCGGATCGAAAAAAAAAATAAGCCAAGTTCTGGTGTTTGGTGCCCGCTTTGGCGGCACCAGCACCGCAATAGCGGCACCGCTGGAGCGGTAGCCCTGCCGCTGCAGCAGTCCTAGCCATTTAGGCTTGACCACTGATGCGGTCGGGTGGCCGCTGGGGTGATCACGGTACCACTGTAGCGGGTGACGGGCAGTTAAATTCATTAAATGAGTCTTAAATGAGTATTAGACCCTCATTATTTCATATCTCGATATTGGAGCTTGGAAAAGCTGTTCCTGGACACAAATTGAAGGAATTCTTGGAGGTAAAACTTTGTCTAATCCTTTGCCCCTCTTTAATCACAATCATCTTAGATTTTCCCCTTCCCTTTTCAATCCCTTAGAAATAAAATTTGAAGGAGGGTTTGGGAGACTTCTCCTGAGATTATACTCGATAAATTGATAATGTTGATGTTAAAATGTGATGAATCTAAGCTTAGCAAGCCCATATCTTCCACTTTTAACGTTGAATGGCAGATTTGGAGAATTAGGGTTCATATCCAATTTAGGGTTTTTTACTTGAAATAAGATTTGGGACAATTCGTCAGTTAAATCAACAATTAATGATTGGGTTATGATTACCTAGGATTGAATTTGGTATTTTACCCGCGAATTTCTCGTTTCGCCCTTGTGGGCCCGTTTTTCCAATTTCTAGGGTTAAAATGGACCTAATTGATATCATAGTAATATTAGTATCATTCTCCATGATTTCTAATTTAGAATTCAATTATGCTTAGACTACTTTGGTTCTGAGCTTCAGAGGAAGGCAATAGAGTGACTGGTTGGTGTTGCGGTTCGGCTGTCCATGTAGGTTATGGCTTACCTCTAGTGAGACTATGCATAGCGAATCACATATTTAGAATAAAATGTTGGAGACAGCATGCTAACCTTCGGATATGAAGTTTGGTTGGATATTGCCTCAAGTTGGGCCTTGATATAAGTTGGGACTAGCCACCGCATTATGTGTGCTTATTGTTCCATTTTGATGGTTGATGCTACGAGTATTGGTAAATATCAGAACCTGTGTTACTATCTTTACTGAGAAAGGTTGACATACCGTTGTTGGTATTCGCATTGTGATACATTGTTGACGTACCCGTTGTTGGTACTAGTAATATTGATATATTGTTGGCATACTTTTGATGGTATTATTATATGATACATTGATGGCATACCCCTTCGTGGTACTTGTGATATTGAACTTCATCGTTGATACTTGATTTACGCATTGCACTCATTCTCACACATTCATGATGCATGGCCGATACCCGGTAATGATCCGGTATCGTTGATTGAGTAAATTGATATTTGATAAACTCCTTATTTGAGTGATTGTAAAGGCCGATGTCCGAAGATCCAATCCGGAATTGTTGATTGTATGAAACTGATATTTGATAAACTCTATTACTTGAGTGATTGTGAGAAGGCCGATGTTGGAGGTTCAATTCCAGAATCGTTGATAAGTGCATTGCATACATTCCCTCATATTCATGATGCATGTCGATAGCCTGTAATTATCCGGTATCGTTGATTAAGCGACTCTTTTACTTGAGTGATTGTGAGAGGCCGATGACCGATGATCTATTCCGGCATCATTGTTGCATGGTCGATTCCGATGTTATTCTGAAATCGTTGTTAGTGCATGGGCTCCGTGGGTCCCCAAGGGTGGTGCCGGTGAGACACCTCGTGTGAGCAATTAGCCAGGGTCTCGTCTGTCTGTTGGGCAAAGATTCGGTACGGGTAGCACTTAGACATCTCGAGTCACACTGGGTTGTGCTACCGAGACGTCGATATTTCCGTCTGGAGTACATGTGTACACCTCAATTGCATGGCATTACATCTCATCCATTCCATTATTGCATTGCATTGCATTGGCTTGATTTCGATTCGTGGTGATTGATTGTGATGATTGGATTGGATATATATATTTCGGACTTGGTGTACTTGTGTTTAGAGGCTTTACGTAGGCGATGATGAATACTTGGTTGTGATCTTATTATGTTATACTTGTTGGATTCCTTGCTATCTACTTATTTTTACGAATTGTGTTATCTATGCTTGGTCGACCGATGTTGCTTACCAGTACTGTTGTTTGTACTGACCTGCACTAGCTGCATTCTTTTATGAATGCTGAATATCAGGTCGGATCTACTTCTATGACTCGTGGTTGATCACCGCTTCAGTTTCCACTTGAGTTTTCCAGGGTGAGCATGGCGTCCGCTGACCTCGAAAACTCTTTTGTTACTTATGTCTTGTTTTCCATTCAGAGACATGATTTGAGATTACTTATGTATTATTATTCAGACCTTTAGTACTCGGATTTAGATGCTCTTGTATGACCAGACCAGATACTGGGGTGGATTTCATTTACTTCTGCACTTGTTATCATTATATTATATTGTCAGACTTACGTTATTTTACTTTCTTCCACTATTTTCTATTATCGTGAATGTTGAGTTAAGGGTTCACCTACCGAGGTGGGAAAGGTAGGTGCCCACATGACCTAGGCTGAAATGGATCGTGACAAGCCGCCTCTCAAGCCCTTTTGGGAGTTCAAATTCAGATTTTCTTGGGAGTGGAAATCTTCTTAACCTCTTCTAATCTCTCCTTTCACATAGCTAATTGTTCCTAAGGTCTTCACCTAGAAGTAATGAAAATGGGTATCACCAATTCCTAGACTTAGAAGTTCAAATGGTTAGCTTGTTCTTAATATAGATAATACTGGGTCAATCTCTCATGTTCATCACCCTAGAATGGTTACTAACTTAGATTCTCATCTTCTTCCTAAATTGTAAATGGGTTTTTTCCATGAATCTTGAAAATGGCTTTCTAAAGAATAGAGTTAAAAATGGTGACTTTACCTAGCTAGTAGCTTAAGTGGTTGACTTTAATCATGAATGGAGGTTAATGAATCACCTAGATTTATTATGATAGGAAAAGAGTTCTTTAGTAATAGAAGCCTAAAGAATCTAGAAATATTCAACTCCCAATTTTCGCTATCAATCTGAATCTCTTATAAATGCACTAATGTTGATTCTTATTTCTGGCGTCTCATGATTGTCTCAAGTTCCTTCGTGCGGATTACGACGTGATGAACAAGTTGAAGATCTACGGATGTTCGTGGCACCCGCTCGGCCTCAAGGTAGGTTGTGGCTTCCTTTTTGGTAGACTCCGGTTATATTTACATATTCATGTATTAGATGGAGCGGAGAATGCATGTGTAGGATTTTGGAGTTGGGATGGCATCTTAGGATGGTACTGTTGGGTGATTTGTGTGTTCGGGCTTGTGGCCTGTAGACTTCTTAGGTTCAAGAGTTGATTTTCCTTGAGTATTGGTGGACCTTATGTGACTTGGAAGATTAGCTGTGCGGTACTTAGTTTACTATGTCCCTTTGATGAGGAGTCCCCGTACGATGCACATAATTTATTCTATACTATAAATAGTGAATCTTAATTTCTATTGAAACGGATAAAATGTGCCAAAGATTGTGAATTGATTCTAGACTGGGTATTAGTGATGTCTTATAAGTAGAAGGTGAAATTATCATGTATTAATGTTGATAGGCAATAAAAGAAGTGAGGTAATATTGTTACGTGACTTGTCTGTGTTGATTATCGGAGACTATTGATATATCTTGTCCATGATATTGTGGTAACTGTTATATCCCGCATTTTGTGCGTCGGAATATTTCGAGATCGAGTAAATCGAAGAAAATAAGTTCGCCGAAAAATTTGGGGAAATGCTGGGCGAATTTTTAAGTCAACTATGGAGGCGCATATCTCATAGTATATGTGGAGTTTTAAGGTGTTTTAAAAGCCTAAAATGAAGTTCGTCGAGTCTAGTTTGTAATGCAATAAACCGTTCATTGATAGGACATCGGAGTAGAGAATTATAGACGTTACAAACTGAACTATCGACGCGGGAACAGTAATCCCGCGGTACCGCTACGATCTTGCAAGATTGCGCACGATGCGTAGCTACGGTACCCGACGTTGGCGCTTTTAAAAGGGACAGAACCTCATTTTTTTTTTCAAAGAAAAACGGTTCCAAAACTTTCCGTAAAATTCAAAAAAAAGAAGAGAGAAAACGGCCAAGAGAAAGAGAAGAGAAAAGGAAAGAGAAAAAATTCCTAGCCTTCAATCTTGGTCCAAAAATTGTAATTCTCTTGTATTCTTATTAAGTTCAAGACGCTCTTCGACGTGGTATAATTATCTCGGAAGATAAACCGTTGGTTTCACCGTTTTCGCATTTGGGACAAGTAAAGAAGTTGGAGGAAAAAGGTAAGGATTCCATCTCCTCTTTCATATACTATGCATGGTTTGTGTGTTGTAGAGTGTGAAGAAATGAATGAAAGCTCATGAAATATGTTGGGTTGAAGTTGGGCCGTGTGTAGTGTGATTGAGGCCGTGTGTGTGTGGTTGTGTAGTAGTGAAGAATTAAGTGTGTTTAGCATGATTGCATGTTGTTTTTAGTGTGTGAAAATGGATGAAAATTATGGAATGTGTGTGTTGTGGTGTTGGCCGAAAAATGGGCTGATTTGGGGCAAGTATGTGGGACTAATGTGATGTAGTATTTTGGTTGTCGTCGTTGCGAATTCTACAATGTGAAATGAAGGTTTAATGACTTATGTTGGTGTTGCAATTGTTGTGGGCTGTTTTGAAAGTCAATATGATCTTAATATGTTTCCTTATATTTATGAAGGTAATTTGGTAATGTAGGGAATTGTTGACGTAGTATGAGAATTTGAAAGAAAGAAACGCATTATTGTCGTATTCATTAAGTTGGAAGGTTTCGGGTTTCGTAGCATATTGTTGGGATTGTCTTGAATACTTTGTGGATTGTTCGGAATGTCCTTAAATCTTGTTTGGATGGTTGTTGGCTTGGTTGTTGTTGATGAATTTGGCCGAGTTAAATCTCGGGGCGTCCAAGTTATAGGGGAAGTGCGCCCAAAATTCGTAGAAAAAGTAATGGTTTGGAATTGGATTCTTTAGCGCGTATGACTAATGTTCTATGCCTATCGATGTTATTGTAGATTTTGAGCGACCGAGGTTTGAGTTTGGATTAGCCTAGGAAGCAAACCAGGTATGTGAAGCTTACCCTTATTTTCTTTTTGGCATGTCTTAGACGAAACTAAGGTATGACATGATTTTTGCCTCGGGGTAATTCCATTCGTAAATTTCGAGTATGTTTGTGATTCGTGTTTGCTTTGATGTTGTTGGCATCCTTAGAATGGCCAGGTTATGGTCCGTATGTCTTGGATATGATTGAGTTTGAAATGTTGTGTAAGCGATTCGTATGAGTTCCTTGATGTTCGTATTTTTAACGCGGTTGAGTTGTGACCCTTATGTCTTTTGTAGGATTAAACTTTTAAGGTTTCAAAAGAGTTCTATTTTCAAAAGAATTTTGTTTTCAAAAAAGACTTGTTCCTAAACGACTTCGAAACTACGAACGCCCGTAACTTTTGCATACGACCTCGAAACGCCCCAAAACATAATATGTAAGTTCATAAGACATCACTCTCCCTACCCCTCGTAGTCGGGCTCGGACGGGTGTCGGCACCCGTCCGTGGGGCCCGCGGCCTTTCTATGCTACCTTTATGGATTTTTCGGAAAATTTAATATTTTCTTCATTATGACTATTTATTTATGTATTTGTCGAGTTGGAAATAAGGATTTTATGCCCATGATTTTGATACGTAATTGTGGTTTCTAAAATTCGGTTTGACATGTTCCCGAGCGAAATTCGGAGGAAAACTTGATTTGTCTACGGTTTTGGATTTTCAAAAAAAGAGGGTTCGTTTTGATCATTCGATTGAGTCTGTGATGATGTCTGATATGCGTGTGGTCACTTACGATCTGTTCGTGCGTTCTTTGTTACCTCTTTCACCGGATCCCGGGCCGGTATATGATCGTGCGCACCATGATATACTCTGGAGTTATGCTGTGTTACGGTTCCCGAGACCTCGTCATAGGGCCGGGTTCCGTTTATGAAGTTATGCTGTGATATGGCTTATGATGTGTTGTGATGATGTGTTGTGTTCGGGGATACGGAGATTTGAAATCTTACGGAGTTATCTTGTGTTGTGGCGCCGATAGGGTGGCGACCACGTTCGTCCGCCGGTCCTATGGGCCGCATTTGGTATGTGATAATGTATGATGCTATGATGAGTTTGTTCACCGATGGTGGGGCAAATCCGGTGATGAGGTAAAATTCCACATTGGACTAGACAAATCCCACATCGGTTAATGTTATTTCGTATGACGATTATGATGTGTTCGGTATGGGTATGTTTAATTTGTATGTGTCGGATGTAAGTGCTTGGGTTGTTGCAACTTCACTTTTTGTATTTCCCACTTCGGTTAAGACCTCGTTTGATGTATGCTATGCTTTACATGCTCAGTACATATTTCGTCGACCCCTTTCTTCGGGGTCGCGTTTCATGCCACGCGTACCCACGGATGAGTCGGTGATGTTAGCGAGGAGAGATGCTCCAAATTGGATTGGCGAGCTCCATTTCCTCCGGAGTCTTCTTAGAGTCGAGTGCTTTGTATGGTGTTCGAAGTTATGATAGAGACTTTGCGAACGTTGTCGAGTGTATGATATGTCGGAGTCCGTTTTGTAAGCGGCTACGTAAGCCGGTGTGTTTGTATGCATTATGCTACCGATGTGTTTGGCAAGCGGCTATATAAGCCGAAGTGCTGTTGTGCCTTATATTATAGATTTTATACTATTGCAAATTTTATTTGGTTTGAAAAAAAAACGAAAGGCATGTTTGTTTTCTGAAAATTTTTTATTACGTGCGTATGTTATGTTTTGTGGGCCCAGTATGGGTATGGATATTACGATAGTCAGCGGGTTCGCTCGGCCCTAGGTAAGGGTCGGGTGCCCATCACACCCTATCGGAAATTGGGGTGTGACAAGAACTTACTTGTTGATGCTTGATACGAGGATAGTATTCTAAATGGCTTATGTAGCCTTTCCATGATATTGTTGGCATACCCATGCGTGGTACTTGTGGTATTGATCTAATTATTGACATTGAACTCATACATTGCACGCATTCTCATCCTTCATGATATACTGTTGATAAATTGATGATATTTGAGGAAACACTGTGATGAGCTGGGCTCAGTTCTGATGAGAGTGATGTGAGGTCCGATATCCGATGGTTGTCCCGAAATAATGGTTCTGTGGCAGCGCTTGCCGAGGTTTATGCCGGAGCCGTGAGGTACGTGGACTCTGCGGGTCCCCTTAGGTTGTGCTGATGAAAATCTTCCGTCAACAAAGATCCGGAGTCTCGTTCGCCTGTTGGGTAAAGATCCGGAACGAGTGGTACATGGACTTCGCGAGTCCCCATGGGTTGTGCTATCGAGACGCTGATACTTCTGTCCGGAGTACATGTGTATACAGCAGTGCATTGCATTGCATATACATTTCATACATTACATTGCACTTAGCTTCTGATGTGAAATTCTTGTGATGTACTTGTGTTATATGGATTTGGATTGAGTATATCGAGACTTGACATAATTGGGCTTAGTTGCTATAACCATAGGCCATGATCTTGGGTTAACTTGTTGACTGTTCGGTGGTCCAGTTGTATGTGTTGGTTTCCTAAAATTATGGGAATAATGAATATCAGAATGACAAGTTGACTTTAATGCTAAGATTGAAAAGCGTAATGATACTTGATTTGTGATACTTGTGTGAAGTTGCTAAGTGTATAGTAGGTGATGTGTGTTGTTGACCTAGTTTTACTTGCCATGCTTATTTGTGAATTCTTTTACTGATATGTTCTTCTAACCATTATCGGCCTATGATTCTTACTCAGTACGTGTTGTTTGTACTGATACTACTCTTGTTACATCCCTTTTGGGGTGTAGAGTTTTTCAGGTTATTGATTGTCGAAAACATTCGGAAGATGCACGGTGCTTATCTCAAAGGCCTCCATCCACTTCATTTCGGGATGGGGGTTGGGTCTTAGAGTTGTTAGCGTATTCCAGTTCAACATTAGCCGCTCTTGTACTAGTCTCGGCCAAGTCATGGGAATGAGTCATTATATTTATTTAATCGTTGTAAACACTTCCACTATTTAAATGTATGGGTTGACTTCTGTTATTCGATTATTATTGTCACGGCCCAAACTGATGGGCCGTAACAAGTGCCCGACCACTACTGGCCAAGCACTTCTATGCTTGCATTTACTGCTCACTGACTATCCTGGGCCCATACACAATCTGTAACTGAGCTGTACTGTTTCCCGAGCAATCAACATAAGAGACACTACACCGGAAACTCACGGCCAACACATACATATAAACATAAGCACTGAGAGTAACGGCGCGAGCTGATTTGGCCAACACATATATACTGTACAACAAAATAAACGCTGACGAGGCTGCATAACATCATGACTACATATCACTATCTACAGACCTCTATGGAGCACAAATTGTAGAAAGGACAGGACAAGGCCCTGACGTACCCATATATGTACATAACAGAATAATATACCAAAAGGGCTGTAGCTCAGGATCAATGGAGCGTACTGACTGCCGCTGAGGGGAGGTCCTACTGCTGTGAATCGTCCGACTGGCTACCTGATCCTGCGGGCATGAACGCAACATCCACAAGAAGGGACGTCAGTACGAGTAATGTACCGAGTATGTAAGGCATGAATAGTAACATAATAAGGGATGCAAAGTGTGAACAATAACATAATGGAAATATAGAGCATATCGTGAGATAAAAGAATAACCTGTACATGTGAGTGCCTCTTAGGGCGGATGCCATGCATGCTAGCTTTCTTTTGAAAAACATTTCTTGTTCATATATATAGAAAATAGAACATATCATATTGCCGAGGCGTCGGCTCCGATCCATTTAACCACATATGTCCCGCGTCCGGGCATCCCGTGTTCGGGATGAGATCATATTATAACAACTGATCAGGTGGTTACGCGTATATTATCTGGCCCTTTTTCCCATATTCCCCATTTACATATACATATATCATATACATATATCGTATAAGCAGCATGCAGGAGAGCCCAAGGAAATTTATAACTCTATCAGAGTGATGTCAGGTCGGTAACCTCCGATTATTTTGTGGAATGATCATCGTTTTGTCTCACCTAGAAGGAACAATTATTATAAGGTGAGACTATCAATGAAGAATAACATTGAGAGAAAACATAGAATAAGATCATAAATCTCATAAGGCGTCAATTCATATGCTTTGGAATCTTTTAAAAAAAATAGTCATCATCCATGAATAAAATTGAGAAATCAAGAAATAGCTCAACATTCTTATATCGTCATTGAAATCGTAAACTTGAAACCTTTAAACATGGAATCATCATCATAATCATCGTAGGAAAAGTAGTCCCATCTTTGACATCATCATTATGATTGTGAAAACAGGTTCATCGTTGTTATCATAAGAGCTCACGGAGCCATAAATCTCTGATTTAGAAAATACGAACATTTTGGAAAACATTTACGGTTTATCAGGAAGGAAATTATGCCTTGGAATCATAGACTTTTAACTTTTAACAACAAGGAAGATATGGAAACATTTATGAAATCATAACATAGGAATCATGCCTTTGAAAGAAAGGGACGAGCCTTAACATACCTGTTCAGCCTCCAATTATCTACACTTATTCGTCCGAGCTCGCGAGTCTACATTTAAGAGGATTCACACAATCGTTAGACTCATCGTTATACGCTTGTCTTAGTCCTTCAAATAAATCCATTTATAATCTGCCGAATTCGGCAAAGACCTCCCCTGTTTATATGTCTAGCCCGAAATCACAATACCAACAAAACAACAACTACAATAGCACCAACATCAACAACATCATCATCAATACCAGAATATTCCATAAAACACCCCACGCGATGTTTATCCCATTTCTCAACGAACAACTTTATTATACAACCATTTCATCACTCTATCTTCGTAAATAAACCAAAAGTAATATTAATAAGGAGAGATTCATACCTTATTTTTGTTAGAACAGCGATATCTTCAATATCCACCTTGAATCCACCGCAAAACCATACTAGAATCACATCTATGCGTTTATCCGAGCTTCGATTAATACTCCGTCACTTGAAAATTGCTTACTTCTTGTTTCCCTCACTCTCTCTCTTCAATTTCTAGATTTTTCTAGGAAATGATGGAAAAAGGGGGTTTTTACCCTTTATATAGGGTCAAATTCGGGGGAGGGGGGGTCACTGTAGCAATTTACTGTTGGAATACTGTAGCAGGTCGGTTACTGTACCAGTACTGTAGCACGCGTTTCTGCTCTGTCAGCTGAACTTATAACGTTCATAATTCTCTACTCCGATGTCCTATCGATGATCAGTTTATTGCATTGGAAACTAGACTCGACGAACTTCATTTTAGGCTTTTGTTTCACCTTAAAACACTTCATATGCTAAGAGATATTTGTCCCCCAAGTTGGATCAAAATTTTCACACAAAACATTACCCATCATTTCTCCAAAGTTGTACTACTCCATTTTTTCCACTCATTTCCTTATAAGACTTTCTGGTATACCTTATATACACCCTTCACTCATTAAATGTACTCGATCATGCTTACTTATTTTTCAAAGTGGTTTTACTTAACCATAACTCAACGTACTCATGTTTCAAATTTGATAAGTGCTTCTTTGAAGATACGGGGTATAACATTCTTCCCCCCTTAAAAACATTCGTCCTCGAATGTTGTAGTATTGCCAACCCACGACACCATCTTTGTTTCGTTAGAACAATTATTTTTCCTTTAGGGTCCGATTACCATTTGCTTAAACTATAACTTGGATCGGTCTCTTCTCATTCCTTCTTAACTCTTTTATTGCCTTCAGTCATCTTCTTTCACTTCTTTGTCCTCATGTACATGATCGAAAATTAACTAGCATCTCGCTCTTGTTCTTTCTCCATTACGGTAGTCTTGACTTGCCATGCCATAACTATTCATCATCCTATAAGTACTCTTTTTTTTTCGCTCCTTGTTTCCTTGTTAGTGGGCAGCTACCTTTCTCTCTCTACGGCGCCCTCTTTGCGTTTACTCCTTCGGTGCCATCTCGGGCTATTCTTTTTGTACCCGTTGATCTTAGATATACACTGTACCAATTTTTTTGTAGTCCATTAGTCAGGCTCTCTAATCCTTACATCCTTGTCGCCATCTCTTTTACCCTTACATTCCAAATGTTTACCCAGCATAACTGTGTCGTTAGTGAACCTAATGGTTATGTTCCTTTCTAAGGCCAGTTATATCATTATTCGAAATACGTATATACGTAATGTTTCTTCGCCATTCATTATCCTCCGCAGTCCAGTTACACTCATGGCAAACTTATAATTCGAGTTCAACTAATTTCATAGCTCGCAACATCTTTGAGCTCCTGCTACAACTTTTTCTTTACTTCCTTCCCTCTCATCTATCAATACAATCCCAGAAGCATAGGACTACGACAGTTCTTCAATTATGACTCTCTTGAAAATCAAGTATACTTATCTTCGATTTCCTTGTATCGGCGATCGTTTCGTCAGTCGTTATTCCTTGTTGGCTTTCCGGTGTGGCCTTCTTACAATTGTAGTTGGGCATAGCTTCACGTTGACGGTTCATATAATTCCATAGCATATGCTCTCATGTTCAGTATAATTAGTGGTCCATGAACTATTTTCTAAGATCCGGTGAACTCTTTTATTTCCATTCATAGGAGCAGTGTTCTTTCTTTCCTTCAAAAATTTCCAAACTAACAATCGTTGTTCCTTTAATTACAATTGTCATTGTCATCCCAAGTGTTCTTTGGGTTCGTCATCCTCTCTCACACCCTTTGTAAATTTATCTTAGAGACCTTTCTTACTCTTTTCATTACCCTTTAGGGCATGTCACTGGATACTTAGGTACGGCGCAATTTTTGCCCGATACGAGGGATTCAAATCATGGTCTAAAAATATCGTAGTTCATCTTGGCGTAAAGTGCTCTCTTGAGTTATCTTCCATACTTTCTCCCTAGTCTGCCTCATGGTACACTTATTGTCAATTCATTTCTACTTTGTTCCGTTACCTTCCCGATATGCCAATACGCCTCGAACTCTGGCCCTGAGCTAATAAATCTCCTTTTCTGGAGCTTGAAACGTCATAGTTCCTTTTAAGTCTAATATGTTCTTGCCCCCTTATTAAGGAGGTCCTTATATGCCCATAGCCTTCGAGTAACCGTCGTCTTCGATCATTATCTGCCGCCCTTCACGATCTTCTTAGGGCTGGGGTTCCGACATCGTATGGTCTGACTTGTCTATCTTCTTGCTAGTTACAGTCTTATATCCAATCGGAATACTTATAAGGGTTAGATCAAATTTCGATGCCTTCTTTTCCGTCTTTTCACACCCTTATTTTTTATGATTAATGGTTTTCCGGACCCGCAAGTTAATGGGGACATCGAGATTCACCACGTCCTTAATGAAGTTTTCGATTATACCTTACGCCTCATTTTTCTTCCCGACTTTTCTTATAACATATCTAAAACTTCTTTCCCTGAGTTCTTCTTCCATTTATGTCTATATCATCATTTTTTTTTTCAACATTTCCATACCATTCCATCCACTACTAGTCTCTTTTGCCCGCTTAGCTCACTTACTCATAATCCTTCTAAACTATGCGTTTATGTTGCAGCTGTGCATCCAAGTTTTTTTAAGTGTCCTGCTACTTTTGCTCTCAATACAGAATTCTTATAGTTTACACCCTCTCTATCCTCGTTCATCGAACCTTGATGAGTAATCGGTTTCCTACCGCCAACTCGTTAAAGATTTCCAGTTACTTTACTCCTAAATGCTCTCCTCTTCCTTCGACCAACCCATTAGTATACCTTTCCTACTTTCATCCTTAACTTTCCTTGGGTTTCTTCCTCCTCAAGCACCTTTCTCCTCTTGTTATTTGCAGTATCAGCTCTGAAGTTCGTGAAATATTCCTTTAAATGCGCAAATCCGTTCTATTCTTAAGTCATCTTTTTGGAAAGCTTCTCCATGTCCGAGGCAACCGTGTTAATTTGACCACACACTTATCCCTTTATATACCTTTCAAGGGCTGGAAATCTCTTAACATCGTCGCAAGGCCTAACCATTCTTTCTCTTACTTCACATTCCTCGTCGTGGTCACTATCCTTTTAGTCCCACTTATCGAAGCCTATTCTCTAACCCCACACATTCCTCTTTTGTTCCATACTGCCACACTTTATCTAATTCGCATGCCTACCTTCAGATTTTTACCCAAATAGTCCCGTGCTTTGCCCGTCGTCTCTCTTGGAGGTCTTACTTTTTTGACATTTTGATCTCCTTACCTTCCATATACTCACTTTATTTCCCTTCCAGATGTCATTGCATGAGAACTCTCCAAACCTAACCTGTAGTGAAAATAACCTCAGCTTACCTGGTAACATTTGTACCATTATTTTTTTTTGTCACTTGAACTTCGTTACCATGTTCGACTAATGCCTTCCATATACCGCAACGTTGGTTGCCCGGGATACACATATCCGCTGATATAGCCACGTATGGGATATCACATGCATACGTAAATATATAATTACTACCATCTCGCTTATAAAATATTTCCAATCGCTATTCAAACTCACCCTAATTCTAGAGCTGTGATGCACCTTCTTTCTCTTCACCGGTCTAGTCCGCATCGGCCTGCGCGACCTCTTAAGGTGTCCAACCACTCCGCACACTCCAATCTCCCTTAGGCTACTCTAGCTTCTCATTTGCCTCTTTTATCTCAATTTATAGGACCTTTTTGTATACTTCCCGGGGGGTTACCCATCCTAGTATTTCTCTCACCCCAGCACGCTTAACCTCGAAAATTTAATGAAATCCGGTGCGTTAATGCTGGTATAATCGTATCCACCTCACCACATGAACTTCACCACATAATCTAAAGCAAGTTGAAGTCTTGACAGATTCCAAAACGTTCCCGTAACGCATCTCCCTCCACATTAGAAAGGGTCTCTTACTCTTCCGACTACACAATTACTATTTAGGCCTTTTCAATCCTCAATATTCACCATTTACCTATGTGTATGACTACTTTCCGTCCTAGATTTCCAGATTCCCAGTGGTAGCGAACACACCTTGGTCGCCGTTACTTATAAATACTCGGTTATCGGCCTCTTTGGGTTTCCGCTCGCCACTATTAAATAATAATCTGCAGCAAATGCACATATATAAAAAATTCCAATTAGGACTTATATCTTAGGTAGCCGATCAGTCTCTAGTCTAATGCGTGGACTATAAGGTGAAGTGTGCTCTTCGTCATCGTCTACCCACCATCCGCTTGTCTGGCCTTCATCATCCCTCTCATCTGAGTCCGAGGGATATAAATAACTGGGCTACTCCTAGTTTACTGACGGCTAGGATAGGGGGCTGGAGTAATCCGTAACACTCACCGGGGAGGCTGGTCTGACGTAGTGCTCCACCATAGGTGTAGCTGGTACGGCATTGAGGATCTCCTCCTCCGGTGTCCCAGACGAATACTCAGACGGATCTGTATCATAGCTGTCCTCTGGGGGTCCTCCTCCCTGGGAGTCAAAAACTCTGGAGGAATCGTCGCTGGGTCCTCCGAGGGATCAGTCTCAATAGAATAACTGAGGCTCCTTCTGCTCGGTCCTGGAGCCTGGGGTCCTGGATCTGATCTGGGGGCCTTCTTAGCACCCCCACTATCAGAAGCTGATCTCTTCATCTCTTGTTAGTCTGCACTTACCTGCACGAAAAGGATTAGAAGCAAAATTTCCTAGGCTCTAACTCTATCACACGATCTAAGACAGAAGGAAAGGTCAATGATTCCTAAATGCCCCGCACCTCCCGTTTATAAGTGTGGCTGACTTCACACCCATAAACAGGACTCTACCGGACACGGTCTGTAGACAATCCTTAGGACGAACTGCTCTGATACCACTTTTGTCGCGACCCAAAACTGATGGGCCGTAACAAGTGCCCGACCACTACTGGCCAAGCACTCCTATGCTTGCATTTGCTGCTCACTGACTATCCTGGGCCCATACACAATGTTACACCTCGAAAATTTCCTGTTAACGTACAGTGAATAGACTAATGAAGGGAACGAGGTATACGATGTTTTGATAAGTAAGAAATAACGTTTGATGATTCTAAACGAGATTTCAAAGACATCTGAAGTAAGAGACGAAAGTTGTTAAGGAAAGTAAGGTATATGTTGTGTGTCGGGCAAGATTTATGAGAACCGAATTAATGAGGACTTAATGATGTTTGGGAGAAGGGTCATAACGTCCCTTAGAATGATAATGAAGTGCTAAACAAGTGTTAAGAAGGTTCCATAAGGATTGGAGATCAAACGAACATCGGAGATCATTTCTGGAAAAAAGGGTTATACGACCAACTTATACGGTCCGTATAATGGTCCGTATAACACCCAACAGAGATGATGATTACTTAGTGGTGAACCAAAACCACTTATATGGGCCGTGCAATGTTCCACGGAGCGTATAAGTGTCCGTGGAAGTCCCGACGGGCTGAGGAAGTTCAATTATATAAATGTGATCCCACTTCACTAATTTCATTTCCCACACTTCTTTGTCTCTCTCAAGACCTCTAGAAGGTTCCACACACTTCATCTACAAGAATACAAAGGAAAGCAAAGGTCAATATCAAGAATTCAAGTGAATCAAGTGCATGAAGCTCACTAGGGTCCATCCAAGCCAAGGAATTTCAAGGGAAGTGAACTAGGGTTTTGGTGCAAGGAGAGTATTTCCACTCAAGGCTTATTCTTACATTATATAAGGTGAGTTTTATGCTATTTACATATTGTTTGAAGTATTTAGAATTTGAAACACTTGGATTGTAGAAGGAAATAGGAAATGGGTCATGAATGTAGTAATAATGTCATTGTTGAGTAGTAGTTTGGAATGAATCATGAATATTGATATGTTGTGATTGTAAGTAGGTTATGAATGACATTTAGAACATGCGATAAGTATTATATGTGAGAAAATGCAATAGTGAACTATGACCATGATTATAGAGGAATTGAAGTGAAATTGTGAAATGTGGTCAATGTAGATGAATGATGATTGCTGCCTATGGTATTGTGATTATTGTTATGGATGTTTGGGAGTTGATATGGAATATGGAGGAAGTTGTATTAGCGAGGAAATGCTTCTCAATTTTCTGTAGCTTTAGTAAGCATGTTTATGTAACTGATTAGCTAATGTTAATGCAAATTCTCTTGAAGGTAACGGGGGCATCGAAGGAGAACGAGCAAGCGATAGAATAGTTAAACGAAAAAGGTATGTGAGGCTAGTCCTTTCTTTCTAAGGCATGAATCCTGTGGCATGATTTTTCCTCCTTCAAAAATCTCCCACATTCCGGAAAACTAAGAGTCTATGTCATTGAATAGCCATATGAGATAAGAGATACATTATGAGTACGATAATGATGATGATGAGCTTAAGTATAAAGATTCTATAGTCCATGATATAATGTTCCTATTAATCTAATGATGCTATCTATAATCCATTGATGCTGTTTATTATATACACTCACCTTATATGCTAATTCCTTCAAGGTAAGGCAGAATGTTTATGAATGCTCCATAATCGAATCGAGGGTTCACGACCTTATGTCACCCCGATAAAGTATGGTTGTCTTTGAGTTTCTATGCATGCATTATGATGAGTATATGATGATGATATCACACCGCGCCTATATGGCCGGGCGTACACCGCTAAGGCGAGCGGCGTATACACCATGTCTAGATGGCATGGGCAGACACCACTAGTGGGCGGCAGGAGATGGTACCCCGGACGCGGGAGGCCTGGACGCAGGCTAATGATTATCACACCGCACCGATATGGTTGGGCAACTTATATATATATGCATACATGATATGATGATGATTATGAAGTAAGCCACCATGCATTATTTCTTTTATAATTGATAGTCAGTTGCAGATTGCTCCTCATTGATGCTTCCTTATTTATTGACGTATTATTATTGTTTATGCCTTACATACTCAGTACAATGTTCGTACTGACGTCCGTTTTCTTTGGACGCTGTGTTCATGCCCACAGTGACGGGAGGTGATCCAGACTCGTAAGAGCTATTAGCTGATTGAGAGCACTCAATTATTCCGGAGGTGCCATTGATATATTCTTTTCTATATATATATATGTTTTGGGCATGACGGGGTCCTGTCCCACCCCAATGTCTAGCACTCTAGTTGAGGCTCGTAGATACGTATGTGTGGGTAGTATGGTCTCACAGTTTCTCATCGTATGTACATACATATATATATATATATATATATATGTTATTTTGATAGCCGAAGGGCTTACGTATATAAAGGGTAAACATGTTTCAAATGAAAATAGTTTTCTATGATTATGAGCATAAGAATTATGAACGAACGCAGGATGAGTAATAGAATGAATGGTGCTCAGTGGTCAGCCCCGGGTACCCGTCATGGCCCTAGTCGGGTTGTGACAAAAGTGGTATCAGAGCAGTTCAGTCCTAGGAAGTGTCCACGAGCCGTGTCTAGTAGAGCCTTGTTTATGGTGTGTTGCGCACCACGCCAATAAACAGGAGGCTACAGGGCATTTCGGAAAAATGACCATTCTTCTTCTTAAGAGATCATGCGATAGAGCCGTGTATAAGATTTTCTCCTTCCTAATAGTGCACTATGAGATGTTATATCCCGCATTTTTGTACATTGGGACATTCCGAGCAAGTTGCGGAAAGTCAAGGGCAAGGCCATTTTCCGGTTTTGTTTGAATGCACAAGTCGCTTATAGATATTATTGTCATGGAATATTAAGGGCGAACTTGGAAATTGGAAATTATTATTAGTTCATGACTTCTTGAAGAAGCATTGTAGCCGTGGGCCCCATTTACATTTTGGTCAATTGTAGCAAGCCATGTAATGGAACATGTGTTCATCTTATATTTTATAAGGGCCAAATATATATATGTGGACAAAGATGACAAGGCAAGCAAGACAATTAGTCATCTTTGATGACTTAAAGAAAATTCTAGAAAATTGGAGAGAAAGAAAAAGAAAAAAAAAAGAGAAAAGAGGGAGCATGGCCGGTCATGTGACACACATATATATATATGGGTGTGGGGATTAAATAAGACACAATTCATCATCCACAACTCTAGAAAACTCAAGGGAGAGAAAGAAAGGGAGTCTCGGCCATGGCTGGCCGAGAGTGGTCTTGTGTGTGGGTCAAAAAGAAAATTATTTTCTCTTAGTTTCCTACCAATTGAAGGGTCCTTATTAACATGAGCTAGTTGTTGGAGCGAGCAAGGCATTTGTTTGCATGATCCACAATCCTAGCCGTGAGTGGAAGAGCCAAGTGAAAGAAGGTAAGGTTCAATCCATTCTTACATGTGTTGTGGACGTTTTGAGCATGTTGTAGTGTGTAGACATGGATAAAATTCATGAAGTTGTGTGTGATTGGTGTGGTGGACGAATGGTGGTTGTTGGTGTAGAAAAGGTGAACTAATGTTATTTAGTGTTCTAGTGATGTTGTTGTGGATATTATGATGTAAAATGAATGTTTGATGACTCATGTTGAAGTCGTAGTGTGGCGGGCTGTTTTGGAAAAATTAATATGATTTTAATATAGTTTCTTGTATTAATGGAAATAATGTTGCTAACGTATGGAAGTGTTGATATAGTTCATGGATTCGGAAGAATGAAATGTGTTGCCATTGCTCTTATGGAATTTGGCAATTTCGGGTGGAAGAGTGTAATGGTTGGGTAGTTTGAATATTGTATGGATTGCTATAAATGTTCTTGAATCGTGTTTTGAATGGCCTCGGATTAATACTTGAACGTATGATCGATGAAGTTGGCTTGATTGTATGCGGCTTATTCGAATGTAAATGGGATGTCGTCGAACTATGTGGAAGAAGGTTGTTGATATTAGAATGTGTTTTGAATTAATTGTGGATGTTGTTTATATGGTTATTGGTATTGTTGTTGAAGATTTGGCCGAGTGGAAATCTCGGGGTTGATGAATTTATAGGGAAAATGCTGCCCAAATTTCTGTAGATAAAGTGACAGCTTGGAATTGGGTTCTTTGATGCTTATGACTAATGGGTGATGCTTAATGACAATATTGTAGATCGTGGGGAGCCGAGACGTAAGTTTGGATTAGCTTAGAGGGCGGCCAAGGTATGTAAAACTTGACTCTCTTTTCTTTGGCATGTCTTAGTACATGTAGGCTATGATATGACCCCGAGGTAATTCTACTCCTACGATCCGAGCACGTCTATGAGTCTTAGTTGCTTCTTGATATCCGTATTCGTACTATAGTTAAATTGTGTTCCTTATGCCTTTTGTATGATTATACATGAACATGCATAGAAAGATTTTGTTCGTAGAAGGGACGGTAACTACGAACGTCCGTAGTTTCCATAGGAAGGCTCGGATCGCTTCGATATGTCCGTAGGAGGTTCTGTAGCGTATGATGATCTTAACCTTCACGGGCGGGCCCGGATTGGTTGGGTACTTCTCCGTGGGCCCGCAAGACGTTCCTATGTATAGTTCTAGTAACTTGTTAAAAAAACTTAATATGGTTAATAACCCGACTTCCGAATATGATTACTCACTTATCTGTTAAGTCTAAAAGGAGAAATCGTAGGTATATGATGTTGATCCGTAACTATGATGGCTAAAGTTTTATTCGACAAGTCCCGAGTAACATTCGAAAGAAACTGGATGTGACTTTGACTATTGGCTTGGTTTTTAAATGATAGTCTGTTTTGATTATTTTATGGAATCTGTGTGAATGTACGAAATGAGAATTCGTATGCATATGATTTGGATACGTAACTATGATTGACAGAGTTTTATTTGATATGTTTCCAAGTAATATCCGGAAGAGATTTGAATTGACTAATGCCATTGGCTTGTAAATGATAATTTGTTTGATTAAGCTGTTAAGTCTGTATAAATCTTGTGAGTTGCACATAGATCCCACGATTCTGCTCGTGCATATTATTGTTGCTTCCTTCGCTGAGTCCCGGGCCGGTTACTATCGTGCGCACAATCCGAAGTATGATGAGATTCTGAAGTATGATGAGCGTCTGATATATGATATGATACGAAGTATGATGAGTTCTAAAATATGATATGATTCTGATTTATGATGTGTGGCGGAGATACGGAGATCTGAAAACTTCCGAAGTATGATGAGTTGTGGCGCCCAAGGCAGGAGGGGCGACCACGTTCTGTCCGCCGGGTCCTATTACGGACCGCATAGGGTATATGATATGATAATCTGATGATCTGATGACATGATGATTTGATAATGTGATGATCTGATAATATAACGAATCTGATGTGATGATATGATAATCTGAAGATTCTGTTTACCGAGTCCCTCACTGGAGGGCCGGGACGCATTATATGATATATATATATATATATATATATATATATGTATTCTGAAATGTGATCAGTCGGTATCGGAGCCGGTGGTGGGGCAAACCCAATGGTGGGGCAAACCCAGTGGTGAGGCAAATTCTACACTGGTTTAGACGAATCCCACATTGGTTTAGGCGAATCCCATATTGGTTTAGGCGAATCCCACATCGGTTAATGTCAGCTACTATGATATGATCTATTTTCCATATATATGAGACATAAATGTTTTTAAAAGAAAGCTAAGCATTTTGGCATTCCGATCAGTATATTGGTCTGCTGTACCTCGTATGTATGATTTGTCTTTTAGATACAAGCATCTTGACATTCTGGTTATTATGTCCACTGTCTGTGCTCCTTATTTCGGTTATGATCTCGTTTTCTGCATTCTATGCTTTACATACTCAGTACATATTCCGTACTGACCCCCTTTCTTCGGGGGCTGCGTTTCATGCCGCGCAGGTACACCCAGACGAGCTGAAGACATTAGTAGAAGATGTTCCAGCGGGATTGGCGAGCTCCATTTCCTTCGGAGTACTGCCGAGTCAGGATGTTTATGTTATGAAAGTTTGTTCTGTGTTAGAGATTTTGCAGACAGAGTCATGTGTATAGTGTGTCAGTTATGTAAGCGGCTCTATAACCCGATGTACTGTTATGCATTATATTACAGGTACTATATGATTACCGATTTTCATTTGGTTGAGAAAGACAGAAAGGCATGTTGTTTTCCGAAAAAAAAATTTATTACATATTTGTGTTATGGCTAAGGGCCCAGTACGATTACAAGTATTACGAGAGTCAGTGGGTTCGCTCGGCCCTAGGTAAGGGTCGGGTGCCCATCACACCCTATCGGATTAAGGGTGTGACAAATTGGTATCAGAGCGGTTCGTCCTAGGGGTTGTCTGCAAAGTCGTGTCCGATAGAGTCCTGTTTATGGTGTGAAGCCGGCCACATTTATAAACAGGAGGCTACGGGGCATCTAGGGTGGTTACTCTTCTTTCACTTCTTAGATCGTGCCATAGAGCCAAGTCATAGGGAATGAGATTTCCGATACTAACCTTTGATTTTAATAGAAGAACGACACCGATCGAAGAAGGCGATTGATGATGGAAGTTACAAAGCACGCAGGTAAGTAAAGGTACGAAAGATATATATTGAGTAAGGTATTGACGTACGATTGAAATGTAAAGTTGAAAAAAATATTGGAAAGGAAAGTAAATAAGAAAGGGTAACACGTGCAGTTGTGTTGAGTATATGAGGTAAGTTCATTACTTTCAGACTTTTATGAATGTTGAGAGCCCTGTGCGGCTATGATACGATACGATATGACATGACGTATATGATGGCCCTGTGAGGCAATCGTTGGTATTCCTGCGTGCAGGTTTTGGGATAGTGAGAAATACAGAGGAAACTCTGCCAAAATTTTTCTAGAAATAATACGAGAATGAGATGTAAGTTTGGAATATGTTTTGATGGAAGTCGACTGAGCCGTGAAGTATGGTCCCTTTAAGAATAAGTTAACCGTGAAATTTGTGATAATAGCAAATAGGAGGTCGATGAAGATATGGTAACAAGGAATTTGGAACGGATTTGTGATACCAAAGAATGGTCTAGAAAGGACTGGTAGGTTTGGATAGAGTAATATGTATTAAGGCATCGACTGGGTCGATAAGTAGGAGAAAAATATGATGGGATTACAGTTAAAGGAAGTGATGATACGAGTAAGACAGGGGTATGAAAAAAAAAAAAAGAATTGTGACGGATAGGAATGTATTAATAAGACAGCTGCTGGTATGTGTTGTGAGGACGTTTTGGGATATGTTAAGATTCCGACCTACTCCAGGTTATGTGATGAAGGTTATGTGGTGAGGTGGACGCCACTATACCAGCACTAACGCACCCGATTTTGTTAGAATTTCAAGGTTAAGCATGCTGGAGTGAGAGAAATTTTGGGATGGGTGACCCCCCTGGGAAGTTTTCTGAAAATCTTACAAATTCAGACGTAAGAAGCAAATGAGAAACTGGAGTGGTCTGAGAAAAATTAGAGTATGCGGGGTGGCCAGGAACCTTAAGGGGACGCGTAGAACAGGACGGATCAGGTCGGTAAGGAGAAGGAGTTAACGGAAAGGGGAAATAAGAAGGAAGTGGGACAACAGTGTAGTAATAGGATATGACGTGTGCAACTAAGGACACGAGTACCATAAATGACAGGGCTGTGAGAGCTCAAGTTATGGGAAGATGGGAAATGAAGTAGAACGAATGTTAGAAAATGACTGGGATGATACGGATGAATGTGAGTGAATAGAGTACGTTTTGAAAACGAGAGAAGGACTATGTAGAAGAAGTGTGTTCTGAGTAACACAAATGTAGCATAAGATCCCTCGTGTGCAGAATAAGGGATAGGTATAAGTGGGAGGAATGATAAGGGGATACCAAGGGAAATACCCGAGATAAGTTGAGATAAAGATAACATTTCAAGAGGACTTTGGACGCTTACCGTCGGAATAAAAGTGCTGTCTAGTTGAGATTGGAAATAAGGACATGAGGCGAAGTATAAACGGATAATGATATAAGTACACCCCTAAAGGGGGGAAGCAGGTGAGAGAAATGTAAGGATGAGATAGAAACAGTTGATACGGTAGTGTGTTTGATATGGACGCCTGGGCTACAAATGAGACCCTTTATTGAAGTGAGCTAGTAGGATCGGGAAAACCGACAATAAGTGGATGAAAGTCAGGATAATGTTTAAGGTAGTGTGAGGAGTTTTGCACAGACTTTGAATGACACGACGCCAGAAAGTGGACGTGTATGAAGAAAAAGAGTATGACAAAAGAATGGTATTGGATAACTTAAGAGATAGTATGAAGGATGGCAATAGCTATGAAAAGGGAGCTCCCCCGAGGTGCTTATGAGACCCCGTAAGGCTAGTTGAACATTCGAGGACGAATGTTCTAAAGGGGGAAAGGATGTTATATCCCGCATTTTTGTACATTGGGACATTCCGAGCAAGTTGCGAAAAGTCAAGGGCAAGGCCATTTTCCGGTTTTGTTTGAATGCTCAAGTCGCTTATAGATATTATTGTCATGGAATATTAAGGGCGAACTTGGAAATTGGAAATTATTATTAGTTCATGACTTTTTGAAGAAGCATTGTGGCCGTGGGCCCCATTTACATTTTGGTCAGTTGTAGCAAGCCATGTAATGGAACATGTGTTCATCTTATATTTTGTAAGGGCCAAATATATATATGTGGACAAAGATGACAAGGCAAGCAAGACAATTAGTCATCTTTTATGACTTAAAGAAAATTCTAGAAAATTGGAGAGAAAGAAAAAGAAAAAAAAAAAGAGAAAAGAGGGAGCATGGCCGGTCATGTGACACATATATATATATATATGGGTGTGGTGATTAAATAAGACACAATTCATCATCCACAACTCTAGAAAACTCAAGGGAGAGAAAGAAAGGGAGTCTCGGCCATGGCTGGCCGAGAGTGGTCTTGTGTGTGGGTCAAAAAGAAAATTATTTTCTCTTAGTTTCCTACCAATTGAAGGGTCCTTATTAACATGAGCTAGTCGTTGGAGCGAGCAAGGCATTCGTTTGCATGATCCACATCTAGCCGAGAGTGGAAGAGCCAAGTGGAAGAAGGTAAGGTTCATCCTTTCTTGCATGTGTTGTGGACGTTTTGAGCATGTTGTAGTGTGTAGAAATGGATAAAATTCATGAAGTTGTGTGTGATTGGTGTGGTGGCCGAATGGTGGTTGTTGGTGTAGAAAAGGTGAACTAATGTTATTTAGTGTTCTAGTGATGTTGTTGTGGATATTATGATGTAAAATGAATGTTTGATGACTCATGTTGAAGTCGTAGTGTGGCGGGCTGTTTTGAAAAAATTAATATGATTTTAATATAGTTTCTTGTATTAATGGAAATAATGTTGCTAACGTATGGAAGTGTCGATATAGTTCATGGATTCGGAAGAATGAAATGTGTTGCCATTGCTCTTATGGAATTTGGCAATTTCGGGTGGAAGAGTGTAATGGTTGGGTAGTTTGAATATTGTATGGATTGCTTGAAATGTTCTTGAATCGTGTTTTGAATGGCCTCGGATTAATACTTGAACGTATGATCGATGAAGTTGGCTTGATTGTATGTGGCTTATTCGAATGTAAATGGAATGTCGTCGAACTATGTGGAAGAAGGTTGTTGATATTAGAATGTGTTTTGAATTAATTGTGGATGTTGTTTATATGGTTATTGGTATTGTTGTTGAAGATTTGGCCGAGTGGAAATCTCGGGGTTGATGAATTTATAGGGGAAATGCTGCTCAAATTTCTGTAGATAAAGTGACGGCTTGGAATTGGGTTCTTTGATGCTTATGACTAATGGGTGATGCTTAATGATAGTATTGTAGATCGTGGGGAGCCGAGACGTAAGTTTGGATTAGCTTAGAGGGCGGCCAAGGTATGTAAAACTTGACTCTCTTTTCTTTGGCATGTCTTAGTACATGTAGGCTATGATATGAACCCCGAGGTAATTCTACTCCTACGATCCGAGCACGTCTACGAGTCTTAGTTGCTTCTTGATATCCGTATTCGTACTATAGTTAAATTGTGTTCCTTATGCCTTTTGTATGATTATACATGAACATGCATAGAAAGATTTTGTTCGTAGAAGGGACGGTAACTACGAACGTCCGTAGCTTCCATAGGAAGGCTCGGATCGCTTCGATATGTCCGTAGGAGGTTCTGTAGCGTATGATGATCTTAACCTTCACGGGCGGGCCCGGATCGGTTGGGTACTTGTCCGTGGGCCCGCAAGACGTTCCTATGTATAGTTCTAGCAACTTGTTAAAAAAACTTAATATGGTTAATAACCTGACTTCCTAATATGATTACTCACTTATCTGTTAAGTCTGAAATGAGAAATCGTAGGTATATGATGTTGATCCGTAACTATGATGGCTAAAGTTTTATTTGACAAGTCCCGAGTAACATTCGAAAGAAACTGGATTTGACTATGACTATTGGCTTGGTTTTTAAATGATAGTCTGTTTTGATTATTTTATGGAATCTGTGTGAATGTACGAAATGAGAATTCGTATGCATATGATTTGGATACGTAACTATGATTGACAGAGTTTTATTTGATATGTTTCCGAGTAATATCCGGAAGAGATTTGAATTGACTAATGCCATTGGCTTGTAAATGATAATTTGTTTGATTAAGCTGTTAAGTCTGTATAAATGTTGTGAGTTGCACATAGATCCCACGATTCTGCTCGTGCATATTATTGTTGCTTCCTTCGCCGAGTCCCGGGCCGGTTACCAGCGTGCGCACAATCCGAAGTATGATGAGATTCTGAAGTATGATGAGCGTCTGATATATGATATGATACGAAGTATGATGAGTTCTGAAATATGATGTGATTCTGATTTATGATGTGTGACGGAGATACGGAGATCTGAAAACTTCCGAAGTATGATGAGTTGTGGCGCCCCGGCGGGAGGGGCGACCACGTTCTGTCCGTCGTGTCCTATTACGGACCGCATAGGGTATATGATATGATAATCTGATGATCTGATGACATGATGATTTGATAATGTGATGATCTGATAATATAACGAATCTGATGTGATGATATGATAATCTGATGATTCTGTTTTACCGAGTCCCTCCTTTGGAGGGCGGGACGTTATATGATATATATATATATATGTACTCTGAAATGTGATCAGTCGGTATCGGAGCCGGTGGTGGGGCAAACCCAAGGGTGGGGCAAACCCAGTGGTGAGGCAAATTCCACACTGGTTTAGGCGAATCCCACATTGGTTTAGGCGAATCCCACATCGGTTAATGTCAGCTACTATGATATGATCTATTTTCCATATATATATGAGACAGAAATGTTTTTAAAAGAAAGCTAAGCATTTTGGCATTCCGATCAGTATATTGGTCTTCTGTACCTCGTATGTATGATTTGTCTTTCAGATACAAGCATCTTGACATTCTGGTTATTATGTCCACTGTCTGTACTCCTTATTTCGGTTATGATCTCGTTTTCTGTATTCTATGCTTTACATACTCAGTACATATTCCGTACTGACCCCCTTTCTTCGGGGGCTGCGTTTCATGCCGCGCAGGTACACCCAGACGAGCTGAAGACATTAGTAGAAGATGTTCCGGCAGGATTGGCGAGCTCCATTTCCTCCGGGAGTACCTGAGTCGGGATGTTTATGTTATGAAAGTTTGTTCTATGTTAGAGACTTTGCAGACAGAGTCATGTGTATAGTGTGTCAGTTATGTAAGTGGCTCTATAAGCCGATGTACTGTTATGCATTATATTACAGGTATTATATGATTACTGTTTTTCATTTGGTTGAGAAAGACGGAAAGGCATGTTGTTTTCCGAAAAAAATTTTTTTATTACATATTTGTGTTATGGCTAAGGGCCCAGTACGATTACAAGTATTACGAGAGTCAGTGGGTTCGCTCGGCCCTAGGTAAGGGTCGGGTGCCCATCACACCCTATCGGATTAAGGGTGTGACAATTTCAGAAATGCCGCCAAAGGGAAAAGCTAAAACCGCCCAGAAGGCCAAGACTACGATAAAAAGACGGGTAGAAAGAGAGCCGCCAACGAATGTAGGAGAGGGTGAATCACATAATGAGGCTCCATTTAATACTTCTTCCACCCCGCCTATTACAGAAGAACAAGAGGGAGCTTCAGCTCCAGCTCTTATGCCTCCAGTTCCTCCACCGGCTACTTCAGGTCAACAAGTGGCCGAAGCTATTCACCTATTGACGCAGTTAGTTGTCGCCCAGGCACAGCGGCAGAATGCGGGCCCAAGTGATCAGTCAGCTAGTACCAGAGCCCGTGATTTTATGAGTTTGAATCCTCCGGAGTTTTCGAGTCAAAGCCGGATGAAGATCCGCAAGGCTTTATTGATGAAATGTTGAGGACACTAATGATTATTCATGCCTCCGAAACTGAATCTGTGGAGTTGGCATCGTATAGACTCCGGGATGTGACGGTCTTATGGTATAATAATTGGATGTCATCAAGAAAAAAGAATGTGCCTCCTCCCGTTTGGCAAGAATTTGTGGATGACTTCATCCACCACTATTTGCCACCCGAGATCCGCTGAGCTAGAGTGGATAGGTTCTTAAATCTAAAGCAAGGAAATATGAGTGCCCGGGAGTATAGCCTTCAGTTTAATTCTTTGGCTAGGTATGCTCCGACTGTGGTGGCTGACATGGGAGATCGGGTGCATAGATTTATGAGTGGCTTAGGGCTATATTTGTTCAAAGACTGCTTGACGGCTTCATTGCAAGATAGGATGGATATTTCTCGCATTCAAGCCTATGCCCAGAATCTAGAAGGATAGCAACATCCGCAAAGGGGCGACCGGGATATTGATAGGGGGTAAAGCAAGAGGGCCAGATCTATGGGGGCAGGTAGTGATTATCAAGGGGGATCAAGGCAGTCACATTCCAGACACTCAGACCAGTCGGTGACTAGTGCACCCCTACGATTTATGGGTAGGAGATTTGATCGCTCCTTTCATTCAGGACAGGGTCAGAGTTCGAGGGCCTCAGGTTCTCAGTTTGGGGGAGATTATAGCCAGAGGAGACCCCCGAGATCGCGATGCGGCCAGGTGCGGTAGATTACACTCGGACGGTGCGCCGGGGGTTCGGATGCTTGCTATGCCTGTGGCCAGGTTGGGCACATGATGCGAGATTGCCCATCGATGAGTGGTAGAGTTGGAGTTCAGCCCACAGGATTAGCGGCTGGTTCTTCTTCAGTGCGCCCGGTAGAAGCGCATTCCCCCCGAGTTCCGAAGAAAGCCGAGGTAGAGGCCGAGGGGGAGCATCTACTTCAGGTGCCACTCAGCCCCGTATGTATGCTTTAGCAGGACGACAGGATCTTGAGTCCTCCCCAGATGTGGTTACAGGTACATTATCCGTATTTTCCCATGATGTGTATGCATTGATAGATCTGGATTCTACCCTGTCTTATATTACTCCATATGTTGCTGGTCGTATTGGGGTGAAACTCGAGCCAATTAAACCTTTTGAGGTATCTACTCCGGTTGGTGATCCCGTGATAGCTAGACAAGTGTACAAAAATTGTGTAATTGTGATACGTGACCGCCAGACTAGAGCTGATTTAGTTGAGCTAGAAATGTTGGATTTCGATGTGATTATGGGTCTGGATTGGTTGGCCTCATGTTATGCTAATGTTGATTGCCGAATGAAAGTAGTTCGATTTCAATTTTCGGGAGAGCCCGTGCTTGAATGGAAGGGTAATACGACGATTCTCAAGAGGTAGGTTTATTTCCTACCTTAAGGCAAGAAAGATGATAGCTAAGGGCTATATTATCACTTAGTCCGAGTTCATGACACTGAAGCAGAGTTTTCAACTTTGCAATCCATTCCGGTAGTGAATGAATTCCCGGATGTATCCCAGATGAACTTCCAGGCCTTCCTCCGGAAAGAGAGATTGATTTTGCTATTGATGTGTTGCTAGATACCAAGCCTATTTCTATTCCTCCCTACCGAATGGCTCCGGCAGAATTGAAAGAGCTAAAGGCACAGTTGAAAGATTTGCTTGAAAAGGGGTTTATTAGACCCAGTTCATCACCATGGGGAGCACCAATCTTATTTGTGAGAAAGAAAGATGGCTCCTTACGGATGTGCATCGATTATAGGCAGTTGAATAAGGTGACAATAAATAACAAATATCCTCTTCCAAGGATTGAGGATTTGTTTGATCAATTACAAGGTGCCAAGTGGTTTTCCAAAATAGACTTGAGGTCAGGTTATCATCAAGTGAGGGTTAAAGAAGAAGATATCCCCAAAACAGCTTTCAGAACGAGATATGGCCATTATGAATTCCAGGTGATATCATTTGGGTTAACTAATGCTCCGACAGTGTTCATGAATTTAATGGATAATGTATTCAGGCCTCTCTTAGATCTATTCGTAATAGTATTCATTGACGACATCCTGGTATATTCTCGCACAGAATCAGAACATGTAGACCATTTACGTATTGTTCTCGGAATTCTTCGAACTCGAGAATTGTATGCAAAATTTTCAAAGTACGAGTTTTGGTTGAATTCTGTGACATTTCTGGGTCATGTTATTTCAGATGATGGCATTTGAGTTGATACTCAAAAAATTGAAGCTGTGAAGACTTGGCCAAGGCCTTCGACGCCTACAGAAGTCCATAGCTTTCTAGGATTGGCAGGTTACTATAGAAGGTTCGTAGAGGGATTTTCATCTATTTCAGCCCCATTGACGAAGCTAACCCAGAAGTCATCCAAATTTCAGTGGAATGATACTTGTGAGCGCAGCTTCCAAGAGTTGAAGGACATATTAACTTCAGCTCCGATCTTAACACTCCCAGAAGGGCCGGATGGTTATGTTGTGTATTGTGATACTTCTGGCGTTGGGCTAGGATGTGTACTGATGCAAAGATGGTAAAGTCATTGCTTATGCTTCGAGGTAACTGCGAAAACATAAAAAGAACTACCTAACTCATGATCTTGAATTGGCTGCAGTTATACATGCATTAAAGATGTGGAGACATTACTTGTATGGTGTGCATGTTGATATCTATACAGATCACAAGAGTCTTCAATACATTTTCAGACAGAAGGAGTTAAATGCGCGGCGGGCGGTGGTTAGAATTATTGAAAGATTATGATGTGAGTATTTTATACCACCCCGAAAAGGCAAATGTAGTATCTGATGTGCTTAGCCGCCGATCGATGGGCAGCCTATGTGAAGTTCCTCCTGAGAAGAAAGAATTGATTCGTGAGCTACACCAACTAGCTAATCTTGGAGTACGCCTGATTGATGCAGGTAGTGCAAGAATTAGCATTAATAATCCCACAGTTTCGTCCTTGGCTATGGAAGTAAAAGAGCGGCAGTATGAAGATCCTCAATTGAGCCATTATAGAGACACATTTCATGAGAAAGAGGAGTCTCCGTTTGAAACTTCTATGGATGGAATTCTTAGATACCGAGGCAGGCTATGTGTTTCAAATGTTGCAGAATTGCGTCGTTGAATTCTAGAAGAAGCTCATTATTCCTGGTATTCCATTCACCCAGGTGCAACGAAGATGTATCATGATCTCAAGTTAATATATTGGTGGGATGGCATGAAGAAAGACATAGCAGAATTCGTCGCTCAATGTCCAAATTGCCAGCAAGTGAAAATCGAGTATCAAAAGCCAGGAGGATTATTGCAGGTAATGGAAATCCCTACATGGAAATGGGAAGTAATCAATATGGATTTCATTGTGGGGTTA